>NC_088217.1:72739823-73062323 GCF_036934945.1 Oncorhynchus masou masou | reverse complement strand
TCATTGTTTTCTACTGCATTCTCCTTCATGGGCAAACAAACACTTTCAATTTAACATATAACTTAACTTTAGCTTCATGTTTGGAATTAATACCACAGCATAAAACGAGGGTGTATTTAACTGTGAAATGAATATCACACATTTCATTTGAACGCAAGGTCTTCGCTTGCATAGCCGATACCACAGTATGTGATTGTAGACAGGGGGAGATGATGAATATGTCAAATATTTTTTAACATTTGGCACGTAGAAGATAAGGTTTATCATATAAAATATGTTAGAAGAAAGTACCACATTTTATTCCCCCCCCCCCTTCTTGGTAAAACTTCAAGCATTCTAATCATCTCAAAGATTAAAGTCTCATAATCTGACCAAAGGTACTGTTTGCTTCCTTTTTAAAAATGAATTACAGTTCTAATTTGAGAAGTAGAGAAACTGAAACCCAAAATTAATTCACACCATATTATTTATGTTTACCTTAATTTAGTGTCATGCTGCTAGAACATTTATCATGATAGACATTTTAGTTACTGAGCAGTTACTATAATAGCTACTATAATTTATTCAACATGTATTGAACTGAGAATGTTCAAATATGTGACCCGATCAGAGTCACAAATAGTATTTCAATAGAAATTGCCTGATACGGGCGTTAAAGTATTATAGTTCAAGAATATAACCTCAAACAGCATGATGAGCAGTGTACTCCTGGAGAGCCACTATGTGATCCGGGTGACACGTCTGATTAAACTTCTATTGATTATCAAGGCATCGATTAGATATATCAGGTGGGGGTAGTAATGCATGGGAACAAAAGCCTGAACACACTGGGGAGCCGCAAGGTCAGGATTGGTATAGGAGAAGTAATGTACCAAATAAAAGCCAAGAAAACCTCACCTATGGTTTAAAAGCCGGCAGCCTGTGTCTAGAGCCATAGAGCTCAAATGGGTTACTATGGATTATCATTAGAAGGTGCTGGAATGGGAGTAGAGAACAGTGGCATGTTGCTGCTGCTTTGATGATAACACCCTTTGTATTGCATCTATGGGGACCTCCGTCTGGCTTTTCAGTCTCTGATTCACTGCATCCTCCCACGCACCCCACTCTTCATCTGGGTTCTTATGAAGGCTCACTGTTTATAGGAAAGACAAGCTAAAAATCACTGTCATTTATCAAATATATAAGTCGACATTCGTAGAATATGGACAATTATTTGTTGGGGTTTTGAAGGTATGAAAAGGATTTGGGGAAAGCGGGCAGCCCATGCTGTGTTGGAACTCAGGCATCCTAGGGTGCGCCAGGATCGCTCAAGAACAACCTTTTCTGAGTCAAGATCACTTTCTGAGTCAAAATGCAAGCCGAGACCTACCGCTCAGATTTTTTTTTTAAATCATGACTTAAACGTAAGCCCATGAAACTTTAAGCAATTAAAAACAATTTTGTAGCAATGATGTTTGAGCAGTAGGCTATAGTCCAAATACATTAGCATTGCACATTGCTATGCTTGAATTGCCCTGCCAATGATGTTCTTCTCAGACTGTTTTGAAATGATATTTTACAACATTTATTTGCTGCATTCCTATTGAGACACAGCTGAGCAACCATAATAATTTGCTTTTTTTTGTTTACTAGATGGATGGCCTACATCTGGTGGTCAGGCTGAGGGGAGGGAGCAGTGTTGAGGCTGCCTCTCACCCGACTCACCATCCCTCCTCTCTCTCTCCCTCTCTCCTTGCTGAGAAAAGGGGACACAGTCTTCCATCTGATGGTGAAACTCGAGTCACGCCGCATTATTTCTGCCTCATGCACCAATTCATGTTGTTACTCCTATGACCAGAGAAAGTGAAATATTCCTCAATATTAAAAATACAACACTTTACTATGCATACTTATGTCATGCAATAAAATGAAAATTAATTACTTAAAAATCATACAATGTGATTTTCTGGATTTTTTAGATTCCGTCTCTCACAGTTGAAGTGTACATATGATAAAAATTACAGACCTCTACGTGCTTTGTAAGTAGGGAAACCTGCTAAATCGGCAGTGTATCAAATACTTGTTCTCCTCACTGTATCAGGTTCATTGCATGGACTGCATCTCAATCTTACACATCTGCGGTGGAAGGTGGCCGAGCTACTGCGGTGTTTGTCACACCATGAGAAAATGTCTATAGTGCCCGAACGGTTTGGCCTGCAAAACAATTATTAGCCTACAAACCACTCTATGGAAAGGAGAAACAGGACTCGTGTCACGGCACTCGTCTGAAGAGTCACAAGTGTCACTGGACACTTGTCTGAAGTCGGTAACGCTGATGTGCCAACTTCATTCTGTAGCTTCCGATCCTTTTGAGCTACAGTACAAACTAATATGACCCCATTATGGACTCTTGCGAACACGATGTTATTCTCCGTTTTTCTCTACGGACTCGTCTGAAGGTAATCCGTACAAAGGAATGGAAGTATGGAGGTAGTTTTGTGCCAACAAGAATAAGAGGTTAAATATGTGTCCAAAAAACACAAATATTTCCTGAGCTTATTTATACAGTATCACCTAGATATAGGACAGACACATCAAATCCTTATTCCTTATGAACAATTTTTTTACTGTCTTTTTTACCATTTTTGAATGTGTTATTCAATGCGTTTCTATGGGCTCTATCAGTAAAGGCCAAATTCTAGGTAATGTTCCAATGTCCGTACTAACATACTACTTAGAATGCATGGCCCAATACCTTGCATCATTCCACTCGTGTGGGTATAGGAACCAGGCCTATATGCATTGTGTAGCAGATCTTCAGTACAGACTTCTATATTGTCAGTATGTCCAACAAATTTCCAATCTTTCTTTGTCAAACACCTCACACAGTATTTAAACATGGGGACCAGATTTGATTTTCTTTCCGTTCCTCACTTCCCCTCTTTTCTTTTGCCTTTCTCAAGCCTTCTGTTCCATCCCTCTCTTCCTCCCTTCAGCAGCAGCAGTGACAGTGTTCCACATTACCAAACACAGATTGCATTGATTGCTCAGACTAATTGAAAGGAAATCAGCCCTGGTGCGCTGTGCATCTGCTCTGTTTGCAGAATTGGCATCTGGTTCAAGCGTACCTCACCTCATCAGGCAAAGAGCGACGTCGGCCATTAACCTCAGCATTCAATCATACTTTGAGGAGGATTCCATTTCGGGGAGACAAAGCAGACGGACGTGTAACAAAGGGAAATCATTCTGAGAGGATGGAAATGTATCATGGCAATTGATGCGCTTCTGCGTTGGCTGGGACAAGATCTAAGGGATCCAAAAACACTTGTTGTGAAGCAGAATGGGAGTTGCATATGCAATTCCAATCCTGGGATTTTTTTCTACATGATGTCAAATTGAAGTGCCCAGCCTATATTTAGCATTGGAGTTGTGTTTTGCATGGCATCACATTCCAAAATAGGAGTTCACTTTTATTTAAATTCCAGTCAATTCATACATCCAATCGGACAAGGAATTTTTGTTGAATAACCTACTGTACGGTCCCAACTCCCAACCATAGAAGCTATTAGAAGTCAGTGTATGGACCAAGTCATTTCTTGAATCCTCACACTGAAATAGAAAGTGGTGGCGTAAGGCTCTTTTAAGGTCCAATTTGACAATTTCACAGCTCTAACTGAATACACCGCACCTAATTGGGTTAGGGATTTTATAGCTGTCCTTCATGTCCATGTTCCCAGTCAGACAGTGGAGAGTATATCACAGAAGCCTGTGATCTGATAAGCTTTGGTCTGACACCCTTTGAGAGTGATCTACAGCCAGTGTAGAGATCTGTCTCTCCGTCAAACACATTACAGTACTATGTTATCGCATCAAATCAAAGAAAGACTGAAAGAGGGTAAGTGGCATATACCACATGGAATATACCAACCCTATAGACTATATAGAGATTTTATAAAACGCATGCTCCAACCGAACTATACATTTTGAAGCAACCGTTAGTCCCACACTAGGCACACTCTGAAGTAACTGTAACACTAGACTGTAAAAATGTACATCCATGGTCCAGGGACAACAGATACTCACTCTCTCAGTAGGCCAATATGGCTCATACCATACAATTGCCCTTACCTGGCAAATACATTGTCTTGATGACAGTGTAGTGACACACATTCAGAAGCAATTCAGGAGGAGGGTTGGCCAGCCTTGCAGTAGGCCTACTCATGACCCAGTCTCATAGCTCGATCACACGAAATTGAATGATGTTCAGTGGGCCTATGTGATTGATAGTACCACTAATTGACTTGAAATAAGATCTTCTCCTTCTCTCTCCGAATTCATTAAGGATGGGGTTGAGAGACCTTGCACAAAATTACCTCTTTCATTTTACCTTCATGAAATTGGACTCACATTTGCCAGTGTGGAGTGTAAAAGATAGGGCCCTCTCTGCCTCTCTCTCTCCCTCTCTGCCTCTCTCTCTCCCTCTCTGCCTCTTTCTCTCCCTCTGCCTCTCTCTCTCTCTCCCTCTCTGCCTCTCTCTCTCCCTCTCTGCCTCTCTCTCTCCCTCTCTGCCTCTCTCTCTCCCTCTGCCTCTCTCTCTCTCTCCCTCTCTGCCTCTCTCTCTCCCTCTCTGCCTCTCTCTCGCTCTCCCTGCCTCCCTCTCGCTCTCCCTGCCTCCCTCTCTCTCTCTCTGCCTCTCTCTCTCTCTCGCTCTCCCTGCCTCCCTCTCTTGCTGTTCCTCTCTAGCTCTCGCTCTCTTTCATGGGCTTTCATTGTACCCCTTGTGATTGCAATTTCTTTCATTCTGGAGAGGTAGAAAGGTAGAGATGGAGAGAGAATGAGAGCGAGAGAGTCCACATGGGTTCTGATACGTCATTCAGTTTGGGGAAAAAACGGCCGCAAATAAGCACCTAAGGAAGAATCTAAATCTCCCAATGACATCAATGGACGATTCACACAGGTTACGTGCACAAATCTCTAGTCAGGATTCAGCCCGTGGTTAGTAGAGGAAGCAACACCAAGTCTACACCGGTTCTAGATATACTAGTTGTGTATCCATTATATTAAAAATACGGTGACTCCTTAGGCTCAAAGCCACTTATCTCAATGGCCACCGCTTGATGAAATATGATGGACACATATACATTCATTTCATCTGCCTTGTAGGGAAGGTGAATGTGGAAAGGAAGCCATTTTTGAGTATTGAGACATGATATAGGACCCATGTCAATATGAGACCCAAAACAATGATGCAGCAACTCTAATAACAGTGACACATTGACCATATTGAAGAGAAAGGGTTTACATTTGGCTCCCAATGATCTCCTGGGACAATAGAGATTAGCCATTTACTCATTCTCACAGTGAGAGGTTGAAATTCTGGTTCAAATTGCTTGGAGGAGAGCAAGCCACCCATAGACCATGAGTGAAGCTGAGCCATTCATCCCCAATCTGCACTCTGAAGGAAAGAGCGGATTTTAATTACTCGTCCCTGTTTAACCACTCCATTGGCCTGGCTGGGATAGATGCTGAATGGATTAGATAAAGGAATCTTATATCAAAGGATCAACTCAGAGGATAAAGAATTGAATATTTATCTTGCACACTGAGTAAAATTGCTGAGGTTAAAAACGCTAATGCATTAGCATTGCCATTAGTACAGGCTGAACTTGTTACTCCCTTTCACTGTCTACTTCCACACCACGTATTAAAGGAAAATTCCACCACTTTATAACCTGTTATAAAAAATGTGTTTGGTGAACAACAGGTAAGTAAAGAAATAAAACAACAGTGAAAAGACAGGCTACATACAGACACCGGTTAGTCAGGCTGATTGAGGTAGTATGTACATGTAGATATGGTAAAATTGACTATGCATATATGATGAACAGAGAGTAGCAGTAGCGTAAAAGAGGGGTTGGCAGGTGGCGGGTGGCGTGACACAATGCAGATAGCCCGGTTAGGCAAAGTGCGGGAGCACTGGTTGGTCGGCCCAATTGAGGTAGTATGTGCATGAATGTATAGTTAAAGTGAATATGCGTATATGATAAACAGAGAGTAGCGGCAGCGTAAAAAGAGTGTTTGGGGGGGCACACAATGCAAATAGTCCGGGTAGTCATTTGATAACCTGTTCAGGAGTCGAATGACTTGGGGGTAAAAACTGTTGAGAAGTATTTTTGTCCGAGACTTGGCACTCAGGTACCACTTGACATGCGGTAGTAGAGAGAACTGGGGTGGTCTTTGAACATTTTTAGGGCCTTCCTCAGACACCCCCTGGTGTAGAGGTCCTGGATGGCAGGCAGCTTAACCCCAGTGATGTACTGGGCCGTACGCACTACCCTCTGAAGTGCCTTGAGGTCAGAGGCCGAGTAATTGCCGTACCAGGCAGTAATGCAACCAATCAGGATGCTCTCGATGTTACAGCTGTAGAACCTTTTGAGGATCTCAGGACCCATTCCAAATCTTTTGTTTCCTGAGGGGGAATGGGCTTTGTCGTGCCCTCTTCATGACTGTCTTGGTGTGTTTAGACCATTCTAGTTTGTTGTTGATGCGGACACCGAGGAACTTGAAGCTCTCAACTTGCTCCATTACAGCCCCGTCGATGAGAATGGGGGCGTGCTCGGTCCTCCTTTTCCTGTAGTCCACAATAATCTCCTTAGTCTTGGCTACATTGAGGGATAGGTTGTTATTCTGGCACCACACTGCCAGGTCTCTGACCTCCTCCCTATAGGCTGTCTCTCTCTTTGAAAGCCATTACCAGCCTTTCAAAGCACTTCATGGCTACGGACGTGAGTGCTACGGGTATGTAGTCATTGAGGCAGGTTGCCTTTGTGTTCTTGGGCACAGGGACTATGGTGGTCTGCTTGAAACATGTTGGTATTATAGACTCAATCAGGGACATGTTGAACATGTCAGTGAAGACACTTGCCAGTTGGTCAGCACATGCCTGGAGCACATGTCCTGGTAATCCGTCTGGCACCGCAGCCTTGTGTATGTTGACCTGTTTGCAGGTCTTACTCACGTTGGCTACGGAGAGCGTGATCACACAGTCGTCCAGAACAGCTGCTGCTCTCATGCAAGCCTCAGTGTTGCTCGAAGCGAGCATGAAGTGATTTAGCTCGTCTGCTAGGCTTGTGTCACTGTGCTTCCCTTTGTAGTCTATAATAGTTTGCGAGCCCTGCCACATCCGCCAAGCGTTGGCGCCGGTGTAATATGATTTAATCTTAGCCCTGTATTGACGCTTTGCCTGTTTGATGGTTCATCGCAGGGCATAGCGGGATTTCTTGTAAGCTTCCGGGTTAGAGTCCCGCACCTTGAAAGCGGCAGCTCTACCCTTTATCTCAGTGCGAATGTTGCCTGTAATCCTTGGCTCCTGGTTGGGGTATGTACGTAGAGTCACTGTGGGGACGATGTCCTCGATGCACTTATTGATAAAGCCAGTGACTGATGTGATGTATTCCTCAATGTCATTGGAAGAATCCCGGAACATGTTTCAGTCTGTGATAGCAAAACAGTCCTGTGGGATGTTTGGAGAATGTCTTGTGCGTCGTCTTTGTTGTAGAAAAAATCTTTGTCTAATCCGAGGTGAGTGATCACTGTCCTGATATCGAGAAGCTCTTTTTGCCGTAAGATACGGTTGCAGAAACATTATGTACAAAATAAGTTAAATAATGCAAAAAAAAAACACATAATAGCACAATTGGTTGGGTGCCCGTAAAACTGCTGCCATTTCTTCCGGCGCCATTTCATCTCCCATGATGTAATGATCTGCCTAGTTAGCCTTCAGTCAGCTTAGCTAGCTGGCTATCAAGCCCAGATGAAGCTTAGTCTAAATGTATTGCTTACTGTGTGTCATAAGTTATGAGTGCATTTCACATTACTTTGGGGTTGTAAATATATAATGCTTGCAGGAATGTCATTCTGAGTATATGCTCATGTCATTGTCACCAATCAACTGCAATACCCAACAACAACAAATGTGAATGTAAATGGTAATGTTGGCATACTAACTATATCCATACGTATGAGCATACTACATACTCAATTTACATCACAAATAATAGGTTAGTGCAGTTAGTATGAGTATTCGAACACAGCTATAGTTACTGTATGCTAGCTAGCAAGAATGCTGAATGTGAAATATTAGTGCTTGCTAAAATACAGTCTTAACAATCTTAAACAACAGTTTTGAGCTTCAATTTTAAAAAAAATGTCCAGATGTTATTAGATGAAGACAACCAGAGCAACATACAGCAAAGTGTTCCAATATGATTAGAAAACTACAGACAGGTTATATAGAACGCTGAAAATGACTGCCCATAATTTATTTTATTAGCCATCTCAGTGATCCTACTTGAAAACATCACTAAATAGTCAATAGACATTAAATCGCAAAATGACACAAAAATTGTATAGGACATAACTAAATACTTCATAATAACAACCCAAATGTTAAAAGTGGCGAAGGTGTCCTTTAAATAGTTAACTTACTGCTTACTTCTTATTATAGCACTCCATGACACCTAGGGTGGCATTTTGATTCTGTATTGGGAGGACTGTGTTTAACACATAGTCTTGACAGTAATGCCACGTCCTAGTATTGTAAAAAGTCAATCTTCTTCCTGACAGGCCATTGATTGTGGTCCGAGACCAACTCATTGGTCAAATCAGTTTCCCAGTTGATTTCCCCAAGCTGCAGGCCTGACAACATCATTCAGGACATGTCCTTACAACGTCAAGACATATTTAGACTCTCATTAGTACATGTGCATTACTATGGTGTTGCTTAATTGGGGCTGCAGTAAACACACACACACACTTCTAAATGAAGGCTACATTCCAGATCTGGTGCTATGCGGTGCACCACTCTATATGCAGAGAACAATTGGAATAATTAAAATGGAGAGATGTGATTTAATTCAAAGGAAATTGAATGTTTGCAAGCATGCAGTTTACTATATCATAGTAGCATTTCCTTATATTCAATAAATCGGTCCCACCTCAGTTGAATTGCATTTCATGAAGCTCCATAAAAACATTCATATGGGCTTTATTAGCACAGCATAAATGGTCACAAATCTATAAGCATATTTCGTGCACTATGAATGATTAATAAATTAACAGATAATTGAATGGTTATGTCAAAACGTCCCGCCACATTATCAATCTTAACAGAGCATGCTATATGAAATAGATGATTTGTGAAGCATCTATGTAGTGATAATGAAGCCTTCATAAGGTGCACTTCAAATGAAGAGCGATCCAATAGTCATTGTAACATCCTCTCGAGAGGGTGAATATTTCTTGATGGAACTGAAACAGAATGATGGCTTCTCTACTTTTCCTTCATGCCATTAGCTGGATTATGGTTTATCTATCTAAACCCAGAGTTTATATATGTACAGTTGAAGTCGGAAGTTTACATACACCTTAGCCAAATACATTTAATCTCAGTTTTTCACAATTCCTGACATTTAATCCAAGTAAAAATTCCCTGTTTTAGGTCAGTTAGGATCACCAATTTATTTTAAGAATGTGAAATGTCAGAATAATAGTAGAGAGAATTATTTATTTCAGCTTTTATTTCTTTCATCACATTCCCAGCGAGTCAGAAATTTAAATACACTCAATTAGTATTTGGTAGCATTGCCTTAAAATTGTTTAACTTGGGTCAAATGTTTTGGGTAGCCATCCACAAGCTTCCCACAATAAGTTTGGTGAATTTTGGCCCATTCCTCATGACAGAGCTGGAGTAACTGAGTCAGGTTTGCAGGCCTCCTTGCTCGCACACACTTTTCTCAGATATGCTCACAAAATTTCTATAGAATCGAGGTCAGGGCTTTGTGATGGCCACTCCAATACCATTACTTTGTTGTCCTTAAGCCATTTTGCCACAACTTTGGAAGTATCCTTGGGGAGATTGTTCATTTGGAAGACCCATTTGCGACTAAGCTTTAACTGATGTCTTGAGATGTTGCTTCAACATATCCACATAACATTCCTTCCTCATGATACCATCTATTTTGTGAAGTGCACCAGTCCCTCCTGCAGCAAAGCACTCTCACAACAAAAGGCTGCCACCCCCATGCTTCACACTTGGGAAGGTGTTCTTGCTAGCTTCCCCCCTTTTCCTCCAAACATAATGATGGTCATTATGGATAAACAGATCTATTTTTGTTTAATCAGATCAGAGGATATTTCTCCAAAAATAACAATCTTTGTCCCCATGTGCAGTTGCAAACTGTAGTATGGCTTTTTTATGGCGGTTTTGGAGCAGTGGCTTCTTCCTTGCTGAGCGGCTTTCAGGTTATGTCAATATAGGACTTGTTTTACTGTGGATATAGATACTTTTGTACCTGTTTCCTCCAACATCTTCACAGGGACCTTTGCTGTTGTTCTGGGATGGATTTGCACTTTTCGCACCAAAGTACATTCATCTCTAGGAGACAGAACGCTTCTCCTTCCTGAGCGGTATGACGGCTGAGTGGTCCCATGGTGTTTAGACTTGTGTCCTATTGTTTGCACAGATGAACGTGGTACCGTCAGGCATTTGTAAATTGCCAATTGACGTATTCCACATTGTGTTGTGTTACAGCCTAAATTCTAAATGGATTAAAAAACATATATATATTCCTCACCCATCTTCACACAATAGCCCATAATGACAAAGTGAAAACATCTTTTTAGAGGGTTTGCAAATTAACTGAAAATTAAATACAGGAATATATAATTTACATAAGTATTCAAACCTATGAGTTAATATTTTGTGAAAGCACCTTTGGCAGATAATACAGCTGTGAGTCTTTCTGGGTCTCGAAGAGATTTTCACACCAGAATTGTGAAACATTTGCACATTGTTATTTTTAAAGTTCTTCAAGCTCTGTCAAATTGGTTGTTGATCATTGCTAGTCAAAACTGTAACTCGGCCACTCAGGTAGATTCACTGTCTTCTTGGTAAGCAACTACAGTGGAGATTTGGGCTTGTGTTTTAGATTATTGTCCTGCTGAAAGATTAATTCAAATCCCAGTGTCTGGTGGAAAACAGACTGAATTAGGTTTTCTATGATTTTGCCTGTGCTTATTAGCTCTGTTCCATTTCTTTTTTATCCTGAAATACTCATTGGTTCTTAATGATTACAAGTATACCCATTTCACAATGCAGCCACCACCATGCTTGAAACTATGGAGAGTGGTACTCAATAATGTGTTATATTGGATGTGTCCGAAATATAGCACTTTGTAATCAGAACAAAAAGTGAATAGTTTTGCCACATTTTTGACAGTATTACTTTAGTGCCTAACAGGATGCATGATTAGAATAGTTTATTCTGCACAGGCTTCCTTCTTTTCACTCTGTCAATTAGGGTAGTATTGTGGAGTAGTTACGTTGGTGTTGATCCATCCTCAGTTTTCTCCACTCACAGCAATTAAACTCAGTAACTGTTATTGTCACCATTGGCGTCACGTTGAAGTCCCTGAGCAGTTTCCTTACTCTCCGGCAACTGAGTTAGGAAGTATCTGTATCTTTGTAATGACTGGATGTATTGATACACCATCCAAAGTGTAATAAATAACTTTACTTCGCTCAAAGGGATATGCAGTGCCTTCTTTGTGAGGTATTGGAAAACTCTGTTTTTTTGTGGTTGAATCTGTTTGAAATTTCTCCACTGAGTGACCTTACAGATAATTGTAAATGTGGGGTACAGAGATGAGGTAGCCATAAAAAACACTATTATTGAACACAGAGTTTGTCCATGCAACCTATTATGGGAGTTGAGCACATTTTTATTGACCAAATACTTATTTTCCTCATTTTGTCTGTCATAGTTGAAGTGTAACTATGAAAAGTACAGGCCTCATCTTTTTAAGTGGGAGAACTTGCACAATTGGTGGCTGACTAAATACTTTTTTTCCCAACTGTAGTTGCTAAATCAAACAATAGATCTTCAGAGAGATGGCATGACAGAGAGATTGAGCTCATGAGAAAACAACCGACAGGGTTTTTAAACCAAGGGAAAGCGAATGTGATAGGTTAAGGGAAAAGGAGCAGGTGTCTTCTGATTGATGACTGATTGGTGACTGATGATTGCCACCTGTGAGGAGGGGAGAAGGAGAGAAATGAAATACACACACAGGATACACACACAGGATACACACACACAGTATACCTGTATCCGTAACAGCCAGTGACACAAAAAAATCTTAATTTAATCCATTTAAATGCAGGCTATAACAGAACAACATGTGGAAAAAGTCAAGAGGTGTGAATTCTTTGATGGCGCTGTAAGTCTCCAAGATGAATGAAGTTAATCGCTCAGTGAGGATAATACATCAATATGTTGGACAACATTTGATTTTCAATTCCTCTGAGTTTTTGATTGATCTGTGTCTTTGAAAACTATTGAAGTGGTCCAACGGAATGCTTACAAATCATGTATCCTTCTATAAAGTAAATTCATCTTTGGAATGAAATGAAGATGCTTAGATTGAAGTATAAAAAAATCATAACAGAAACATACTGTATATACTATATAATCAAATAGCCATAGATTAAACCAGACAATTGTGGTATTTGTCAATAGAAAAATTCATCATTGTTATGAATGGTCGCCATCACAACATTGCTGATTGAATATTTGGTTACAGTAAGAGTAATCTGATCATAACATTGCTGATTTAGTATATGGTTCCGGTAAGTGTATTCCAATCTTAGTCAGTTAATATATACGTATATATTTCCTTCTGCTGGTTACCTAGCTTCTTTGGGATAGGGGGCAGCATTTTCACTTTTGGATGAATAGCGTGCCCAGAGTGAACTGCCTCCTACTCAGTCCCAGATGCTGATATATGCATAGTATTATTAGTATTGGATAGAAAATACTCTGACGTTTCTAAAAACTGTTTGAATGATGTCTGTGAGTACAACAGAACTCATATGGCAGGCAAAAACCTGATAAAAATCCAAGCAGGAAGTGGGAAATCTGAGGTTTGCAGTTTTTGAACTAAGCCCCTATCAAATCCACAGTGGGATATGGATTATGTTGCACTTCCTAAGGCTTCCACTAGATGTCAACCGTCTTTAGAACGTTGTTTCAGGCTTCTCATGTGAAGGGGGGCCGGATGGAAGCTGTTTGACTAAGGGGTCTCAGTCACGAGCATTTCACATGAGAGGTATCTCTTGTTCCATTGCTTTTCTACAGACAATGGAATTCTCCGGTTGGAACATTATTGAACATTTATGATAAAAACATGCTAAAGATTGATTCTATACTTAGTTTGACAAGTTTCTTCAACCTGTAATATAACTTTTTTGAATTTTCGTCCGTCTGGAACTGAACGGGCTTTTGGATTTATTTACCAAACGCCCTAACAAAAGATGCTGTTTGGACATAAATGGACATACATAATGGACAATATCGAACAAAACAAACATCTATTGTTGAACTGCGATTCCTGGGAGTGCATTCTGAGCAAGATCATCAAAGGTAAGTGAATATTTATAATGCTATTTATGACTAATGTTGACTGCGCAACAGGGCGGATATTTCTAATTGGCTGGTTTGGGCTCTGAGTGCCGTTCTCAGATTATTATTATTTTTAAATCTGACACAGTGCTTGCATTAAGGAGAAGTGTATCTTAAATTCCATGCATAACACTTACATTTTCATCAACATTTATAATGAGAATTTCTGTGAATTCACGTGGCTCTTTGCAATATCACTGCATGTTTTGGAACTACTGAACATAACACGCCAATGTAAAATATGATTTTTGGATATAAATATGAACTTTACTGAACAAAACATACATGTATTGTGTAACATGAAGTCCTATGAGTATCATCTGATAAAGATCATTAGCTAGCGGATCCCCAGTCCTAGACAGGCTAGTATTGGGTCAATTTCAAGTGCTACGATCATGTAGTCTTCTGTAGAAGGCTAGAATGATTATACTTGTTTTAGAAGAGTAAATAACTTGAACAAGTCTGTTACGTTCCCCAGTTTTCTGTGTTGTGGGTTTGTGTATATGTATGTGAGTATTTCAGGATATGGCTTCCTGGATTCCCCAAAGCAGCTGATTGGTTGGCCCGTCACTAATTGGAGCTCTGACCCCACCCTCTCGTCAGGAGATACGACTGTCTGCAATTACTGACTCCTTCTGCAGCTTGAATAGCCAGTGTACCTTTGTTAGGAAATAGCTTCTTTGTATGTGCTCTGTTGGTTGTGGGTCTGTATAATTTGTTGTAAAGTATTTTGTAGCCGCTACTTCTGAGGTATGTGTGTGCCAATAGAACTCAGTGTTTTTTGATTATTGAAATTGTTCACTTTAAGTTAGTAATTATCCTGATTTTGTTCCCAGGGGGGAAGGGAAAGGCACCTTGGGAGTGCTTAGGCAAGAGGCCTGCGGGCATACATTTACCTGTAGTATGTACCCTGTCTATGTACATTAGGTAAGACCTGGGTGGACCACCCCCTGTAGTTTGGTTAGCGTGCCAGGTGGCATTAAAGTTGTAAGTAGTGGGTAGACAGGTAAGGTAGGAGAGTGTTATGAGAATTTCGTTATCAATTAATCTACTCAGTCTGCAACCCAGACATTGTAAGATTCTGGTTGAATGAAAAGAGTCCCAGTTTACAATAGTCAAAATGTTTATCCACGAGAGTACTTCAAAATCAAAAATGCAAACCCAGTCTTTATAACACACACAAACACGTTCAAATCTTAAGCTACGCCTTGCTCAGACAGTTGGTGTTTTTCCACTACACAGATACATTGTTAAATCTGCAACATGTTTCATAATTTTCTGCAAGCCCAACAGTTTCTCCCCTCCATGGGTGGAGACAGAATGTCCTGTAAGGAACATAGTAGTACAACTTGTCTGTCGATAGCTAATCTTATCATTTGTTTCCCACTTGCACCCTGCTTACATCCTAAGAAGGAACAACATGTCCTTGTTCTAATTCTGACAAAAACTACACACATCATCAGATTATAGTTTTATGAATCTAGTAAATTTCATACAATTATATGGTTTCAGGGTGGAATACTTTTTGTCATTATCTTAACATTACCGTAAACATATAAAACATGTTCATTTCTATCATATCAGAGAGAGGACTCTAACTTTTACTTTCTTTGCTTCGGTTCCGTCCAGCCCCTTTCCCCCACATTACCGTGTTAAGGAAATAAATTCTCAGTAAATGGTAATATTCTCTGCCTCTGTCATCCTTACCTGTACCTACAATCACATACCTCTTAAACTCCACAGGGAGTTGAGTGGAGTAGGGTGTTGCGTTCCCACCTCCAAGAGGTGTGCGTAACAAAGTCTACAAAGTTTTATCAACAGTGCCATCATGATCCAGTTAGTGCTTTGTGCTGCATCTGGCATTTTTACAGATGCTGCATGCTGACCTGCACAATGTATAAAATTACAACACAAATCCCTTAAGTGTTTATCTGACTCCCTACCTCCCTCCCTCTCTCTCCACCTGATACAGTAATTGTTCAGGAAACAACAATCACTCTCCATTGTATGTAAACACCTAGATCCCCAGTGTTACTCACATATCAAAAGAGTCAACGTTATGATCTGGACAAGTCATCACCGTCACGCAAACATCCTGCCATGCTCGGTTTCTCACAGGCCTTAATATCAGAAATGAAAGTCGTGGCGAATCGTACATTTTTTAATCAACTCAGGCACAGGACCCAGATAACGAAGGCTTCCTGCTCAACACACACATACACACTTCCTCCAGGAAGCTTTTTGAGCGAGCGGTGGCTGATGAATGCTGGGATCCTGACAAGCTCAGAGTAATTACCCCTGTCCCATGGTTCCCGGTATGGGGCCCCCATCAGTCTCCATTATTGCCGTGTGTTGTGGCAGCCTTCCATTTTGTTTAGCAAATTAAATGCTTTTCCACCTGACTGCATGTGCCACAGAGCAAAAATGGGTTGAAAGGGAGCTGTGAGAAGGGTTGAGGAGGGGTAAGAAGGGCTCATGTCACCACAGACAGGCAGGGATGAACACGAGAAGCACGAGTATCACAGATGACAATGCTCATCACTAAAGACCCACATGAAAGGGGAGAGAGGAAGGAGGAAAGGGTGTGATTGGTGTGTACCCATCCAATCAGCAAAACCATAATTTCGGTGTTTGTGTGTGTGTGTGTGTGTGTGTGTGCGCATGAGAGTATATATATGTGTTGAACACCACCTGTTGCTTTAGTCAGGCATGAAAAAAAAACTCAAATAGTTATTTTAATTAACCCACTTGTTTCTCACATGAATGGGGATAAGCAGGACTACGTGTTACTAAGAGAGGCCAAGTGGAAGTCTTAGCCAATTGAGGCTGAGTACAGCCTGTTCCCTGTCTGTCAAGGACACTTCACTTCATGCATTCAGCCAAGGCATGTACTCTGACGCATTCTCATGTCTCAGAGGACACAAACACACCTACACATTCAAGGGTTTTTCTTTATTTTTACTGTTTTCTACATTGTAGAATAATCGTTAAGACATCAAACCCATGGAATCATGTAGTATCCAAAAAAGTGTTAAATAAATCAAAATATTTTTTATATTTTATATTTTTTAGCCTTGATGACAGCTTCGTACAAGCTTGGCACACTCTCAACCAGCTTCACCTGGAATTATTTACCAAGTCTTGAAGGAGATCCCACATATACTGAGCACTTGCTTGCTGCTTTTCCTTCACTCTGCGGTTACTCTGAAAACCAGATGGGATGGCGTATCGCTGCAAAATGCTGTGGTAGCCATGCTGATTAAGTGTGCCTTGAATTCTGAATAAATCACAGACAGTGTCACCAGCAAAGCACCCCAACATCATCACACCATCACATTGGTTGAGCTTCTTGGCCCAAGCAAGTCTTTTCTTATTATTGGTGTCCTTTAGTAGTGGTTTCTTTGGAACAATTTGACCATGAAGGCCTGATTCACTTAGTCTCCTCCGAACAATTGATGTTCAGATGTATCTGTTACTTGAACTCTGTGAAGAAATGATTTGGTCTGCAATCTGAGGTGCAGGTAACTCTAATGAACTTATCCTCTGCAGCAGAGATAACTCTGGGTCTTCCATTCCTCTGGCGTTCCTCATGAGAGCCAGTGTCATCATAGCGCTGGATGGTTTTTACAACTGCACTTGAAGAAACTGTAATGGTTCTTGAAATTGTCCACATTGACTGACCTTCATGTCTTAAAGTAATGATGGACTGCATTTCTCTTTGCTTTTTTGAGCTGTTCTTGAGATAATATGGACTTGGTCTTTTACCAAATAGGGCTATCCTCTGTATACCACCCCTACCTTGTTACAACACAACTGATTGGCTCAAATGCATAAAGAAAGAAATTCCACAAATGAATTTTTACCAAGGCACACCTGTTAATTTAAAATGCATTCCAGGTGACTACCTCACGCAGCTGGTTGAGAGAATGCCAAGTGTGCAAAACTGTCATCAAGGCAAAGGGTGGCAACTTTGAATAATCTCACATTTAAAATATATTTTGATGGTTAACACTTTTTTGGTTACTACATGATTCCATGTGTGTTATTT
Source organism: Oncorhynchus masou masou (assembly GCF_036934945.1). NCBI lineage: Eukaryota > Metazoa > Chordata > Actinopteri > Salmoniformes > Salmonidae > Oncorhynchus > Oncorhynchus masou. The sequence continues at coordinate 73,044,776 of NC_088217.1, read as the reverse complement.
CATAGTTTTGATGTATTCACTATTATTCTACAATGTAGAAAATAGTAAAGAAAATGAAGAATAAGCCTTGATTGAGTAGGTGTGTACAAACATTTGACTGGTACTGTGTATGTATATAAACTACCATTCAAAAGTTTGGGGTCACTTAGAAATTGCCTTGTTTTTGAAAGAAAAGCTTTGTTTGTTCATTAGAAAATAACATCAAATTGATCATAAATACAATGCAGACATTGTTAATGTTGCAAATGACTATTGTAGCTGGAAACGGACGAATATCTACATAGTGTAACGGCGTTCTTTTGTTGTTGAAGGAGAGTCAGACCGAAATGCAGCGTGTATGTTACTCATGTTTATTAGTGAAGACAAAACGAACGGACTAACACGAATAACTTAAATAAATACAAAAAAAACAACAAACAGAACGAAACCTAATACAGCCTGACTGGTGCAACCTACACAGAGACAGGAACAATCACCCACGAAATGCAAAGCAAAATCAGGCTACCTAAATACGGTTCCCAATCAGCGACAACGAGAAGCACCTGACTCTGATTGAGAACCGCCTCAGGCAGCCAACCTAATTAACACACACACACACACACACACACACCCCTAATCAACTACAATCCCAAACACTACAAACCCCAATACAAAAATACAATACATAATAACCCCATATCACACCCTGTTCTGACTAACTAATAAACTAAAACACAAAATACTAAGACCAAGGCGTGACACATAGATTCTAGATTAGCCTTTTTAAATGATAAACTTGGATTAGCTAACACAACGTGCCATTGGAACACAGGAGTGATGGATGCCTTTAATGGGCCTCTGTCATCCTTTGTAGATATTCCATAAAAAAATCTGCCGTTTCCAGCAACAATAGTAATTTACATTAAAACAATGTGTACACTGTATTTCTGATCTAAGTGACCCCAAACTTTTGAACAGAGTTGTATGTACTGTATATACACATAATTTGCTTGGACTTGCTTGGTCCAAGACTTGCTTGGTCCAAGAAACACGAGCAATAGACATTAGACCAGTGGAAATCTGTCCTTAGGTGTGATGAGTTCAAATTTGTGATTTTTGTTTCCTACTACCGTGTCTTTGTGAGACGCAGAGTAAGTGAATGGATTATCTCCGCATTTGTGAATCAAACCGTGAAGCATGGAGGAGGAGGTGTGATGGTGTGGGGGTGCTTTTCTGGTGACACTGTCGATGATTTATTTAAAATTCAAGGCACACTTAACTAGCATGGCTAACACAGCATTCTGCAGCGATACACCATCCCTTCTGGATTGCATTTAGTGGGATTGTCATTTGTTTTACAAGACAAAGACCCCTCCAGGCTGTGTAAGGGCTATTTTACCAAGAAGAAGAGTGATGGAGTGCTGCGTCAGATGACCTGGCCTCCACAATTACCCAACATCAGCCCATTTGAGATGCTTTTCGATGAGTTGGACTGCTGAGTGAAGGAAAAACAGCCAACAAGTGCTCAGCATATGTGACCCGATTCAGGAATTAGAGTATGATAGTTACATCTTCAAACTAAGGGCAACGGTGGTATGGCATTCCTAACATGGAGATGCGTCCATCATGCATGAGGATGTATAAAGGTGAGATAGCTAGCTGTATTTTCAGATATTACACAACTTTAATTTTGACAGAAAGTGGTTTATTTTCAAGCTAAAGTGCATTGTTAGCTAGCTAACGTTAGTTGGCTGGCTCACTAGCTCACGTTATTATTTGTGTGTGCAACATCCGTTGAATAGGTCCAGTGTCAGTAAACATCTGCACAAAACGTAATGAAATTGTTGACAGCAGAGCTGGTTGGGCTGAGCGTCAAGTGTGCGCTCCGAGAGCGCTCCGAGATGGGTGTGGCTAAAGCTTAAGAGGGTGTGAATGATGTTGAATGGGTGTGAACAAAGATGGGCTCTTTACTAGATACCAAAACATTCAAAGGCCATTTTCTCAAAAATGAGTTTACAAGTTGATAAACATTCAAAGCAGAATTACTTTCCCATTGTTCCTCAAATGCAGTGTATGATATGCAGAGCTAAAAAAAATGGTATCTCTACTTTTATCCAATATAAGAAACATAATTTTTAATTTTGCTACATAGACCAAATCCAGGTGGTGAGTCACATATATGGACTCCTTCAAGACTGTTGGAAAATAATTCCAGGTGAAGCTGGTTGAGAGATTGCCAAGAGTGTGCAAAGCTGTCATCAAGGCTACTTCTAAGAATCTCAAATATAAAATATATTTTGATTTGTTTAACACTTTTTTGGTTACTTCATGATTCCATATGTGTTATTTGGTAGTGTTGATGTCTTCACTATTATTCTACAATGTAGAAAATAGCTAAAATAAAGAAAAAAACTTGAATGAGTAGGTGTGTACAAACATTTGCCTGGTACTATATGTAGAGGAGAATGACGTTTGACTTTCCTGGATCCAAGGTTGTTTGGCTAAGACAATACACATTTTGAATCGTTCCACTGGCAACGTCTGTATCATAATAGTGAGCTCTAAAAGTATTTGGACAGTGACACATTTTGCTTGTTCTGGCTCTGTACTCCAGCACTTTGGATTTGAAATGATACAAGGACGGATGTTAAAGTGCATACTGCCAGCTTTAATTTGTGGGTATTTTCATCCAAATCGGGCGAAACGCTTAGAAATTACAGCACTTTCTTTGGATTACACACATTTTGGAGTCCCTTTTATTGTAGTAGTGTTTCGAAACATATTCTATTCTTATTTACAATAAAAGTGACTCCAAATTGACACAAGTGTTATTTATCATTCATTTCTATTGGGAACAAAAAAAATTGAAACACATCCAAAACAAACAGCAAATGCAAATGAAAGTTTGTAGAGTCACAAGGTGCTATGATTATGGGACCAAATACAAATGAATTTGTCCAAATACTTTTGGTCCCCTAAAATGGGGGGACAATGTACAAAATGTGAAGTAATTTACTTTTAGATCTTACTGTATGTTTACAACACGTCAAACAAGAGAGTGCTTCGTTTGATATAGAATGGCAGTATCATTAGTGGTATGGTTTTCCAGATGACATTGATTGGAACAAAGACATGATGCTGTCCTTTACACATGGTCTGTTTTCTTTGGAAGATTGTATCATTTTATTACTATGAATTTGGGCTCTACTGTTATGATTATATTTCACATTTAGTTAAGTTACCTAAAAGGTATTCCATGCACCTGCTGCTAAGGCAAAGATTGATGATTGACTGCAGCCATCATTAATATCAATCATTATTTATAGGACCACATTAAAACACATGAATCATTTAGCACTTAAGAGCCAAGGTCAAAACGTTCAAATCTTTCCAATCTTTTCAATCTAAATGACAAGGTCAATGCTATTCCCTAATCTTGGATGTCAGGTCGTTTACACTAATTCTCCAAAATGAGGTCTGTTGGGGGAAGACAACATGGCTGAGTCCCAAATGGCCCCCATTCCCTACATAACACACTACTTTTGACCAGACTCCATGGGCACTTGTCAAAGGTAGTCACTAGATAGGGAATAGGGTGCCATAAAGTATTGGTCCCACGTTTCATGAGTTGAAATAAAATATCCCATACATTTTTCATACTCACAAAAACGTATTTATCTCAAATTGTGAACACATTTGTTTACATCCCTGCCAGTGAGCATTTCTCCTTTGCCAAGATAAACCATCCACCTGACAGGTGTGGCATATCAAGAAGCTGATTAAACAGCATGATCATTACACAGGTACACCTTGTGCTCTGGACAATAAAAGGCCACCTTAAAATTTGCAGTTTTGTCACTCAACACAAAACCACAGATGTCTCAAATTGATGGAGTGTGCAATTGGCATGCGGACTACAGGAATGTCCACCAGAGCCGTTGCCAGATAATTGAATGCTAATTTCTCTACCATAAGCCGCTTCCAACGTCGTTATAGAGTATTTGTCAGTATGGACTCACAACCGAAGACCATGTGTATGACATTGTGTGTGCGAGTGGTTTACTGATGTCAACATTGTGAACAGAGTGCCCCATGGTGGAGGTGGGATTATGGGTAGGCATAAGCAACAGACAACAAACACAATTGCATTCTATTGATGGCAATTTGAATGCACAGAGATACCGTGAGAAGATCCAGAGGCCCATAGTGCCATTTATCTGCTGCCATCACCTCATGTTTCAGCATTGTAATGCACTGCCCCATGTCACAAGGATATGTACACATTTTCTGGAAGCTGAAAATGTCACAGTTCTTCCCTGTCCTACATACTAAACAGACACATCTGCCCAACGCATCACCGGAGGCACACTGCCTGCCCTCCAGAACACCTACAGCACCCAATGTCACAGGAAGGCCAAAAAGATCAACCACCCGGGCCACGGCCTGTGTACCCCGCTATCATCCAGAAGGCAAGGTCAGTACAGGTGCATCAAAGCTGGGACAGAGACAGAAGATGATTTTCAATCTCAAGGCCATCAGACTGTTAAATAGCCGTTACTAGCCGGCCTCCACCCAGTACCTTGCCCTGAATATAGTCACTAGCTGGCTACCACACGGTTACTCAACCCTGCACTTTAGAGGCTGCTGCCCTATTTACACAGTCATGGAATCATTGGTCACTGTAATAATAGAACACTGGCCACTATAATAATGTTTACATTCCTTTTTTACTCATTTCATATGAATACAGTGCATTCGGGAAGTATTCAGACCCCTTGACTTTTTCCACATTTTGTTACAGTACAGCCTTATTCTAAAATGGATTAAATGTTTTCCCTCATCAGTCTACACCCAATACCCCATAATTACAAAGTGAAAAAAGGTTCAGACATTTTTGCAAATGTTTAAAAAATAAAAAACAGAAATACATTTACATAAATATTCAGACCCTATGTTATGAGACTCGAAATTGAGCTCATGTTTATCATTTTTTAATTGATCATCCTTGAGATGTTTCTATAATATGATTGGAGTCCACCTGTGGCAAATTCAATTGATTGGACATGATTTGGGAAGGCACACACCTGTCTGTATAAGATCCCACAGTTGACGGTGCATATCAGAGCAAAATCCAAGCCATGAGGTCGAAGGAATTGTTAAGGGAGGGCCTTGGTAAGGGAGGTGACCAAGAACCTGGTGGTCACTCTGACAGACCGCCAGTGTTCCTCTGTTAGATGGGAGAACCTTCCAGAAGGACAACCATCTCTGCAGCACTCCACCAATCAGGCCTTTATGGTATAGTGGCCAGATGGAAGTCACTCCTCAGTAAAAAGGCACATGAAAGCCCTCTTGGAGTTTACCAAAAGGAACCTAAAGACTATCAGAACATGGGAAACAAGATTCTCCGGTCTGATAAAACCAAGACTGAACTCTTTGGCCTGAGTGCCAAGCGTCACATCTGTAGGAAACCTGGCACCATCCCTACGGTAAAGCATGGTGGTGGCAGCATCATGCTGTGGGGATGTTTTTCAGCGGTAGGGACTAGGAGACTAGTAAGGATCAAGGGAAAGATGAATGGAGCAAAGTACAGAGAGATCATTGACGAAAACCTGCTCCAGAGTGCTCAGGACCTCAGACTGGGGCAAAGTTTCACCTTCCAACAGGACAACGACCCTAAGCACACTGCCAAGACGATGCAGGAGTGGCTTCGAGACAAGTCGCTAAATGTCCTTGAGTGACCCAGCCAGAGCCCGGACTTGAACCCGATCTATCATCTCTGGAGCAACCTGAAAATAGCTGTGAAGCGACGCTCACCATCCAGCCTGGCAGAGCTTGAGAGGATTTGCAGAGAAGAACAGAAGAAACCCCCCAAATTCAGGTGTGCCAAGCTTGTAGCGTCATACCCAAGAAGACTCGAGGCTGTAATTAATGCCAAAAGTACTTCAATAAAGTACAGAGTAAAGGGTCTGAATACTTATGTAAGACATTTCAGGTTTTCATTTGTTATTAATTTACAAATATGTCTAAAAACACAACTCTGCTTTGACATTATGGGGTATTGTGCGTAGACCAATGACTTATGACACAAACACACAGAAACACAACAACATGTGGGAAAAGTAAGGGGGTGTGAATCATTTCTGAAAGCACTGTCAGTGACGACCCACTAATCAATGTCGTCCTATAACTGTGTATTCACACTGCTATTATTACATTAGTCTTAGAACTAATACTTTTTATGTAATCCACCTAAATGGCTATAAAACACTTGCAAAGAAACCATGACATATTTTTTCAGTAATAGAGAGCAATACAAAACACAACACAACACTTCTTCTCCACGACAGTGCACTTGGGGGCGATATTCTAATCAATATGTACAGTACAGAATTTTGTCAACCATATAGCATGCAGAACCTGGGGACATGTTTAGTCATGTTGTCCCTCCCCCACTTCCCACAGTCCCCACACTTGCCACTGTATTCCACCCCAACTACGACCTTGATTCCTTCCTCCCTACTCCCGATCCTTTCCATCCCTGAGCCTTTGGCCTTCGTTGTACACATACAGGTCATGTCTCACAGCCCAGTGCTCTGCGTGTCGCAGCTAAACCCAGGTGCGGGATGTGTACAGCCCCCCTAGCAGTGCTTCTCTCACTGCTCTAATAATTTTGTGGACAGATCAAGGGCAGTACTCAGTCACTGCTCACTGACAGGCAGGACAACTGAGTTCATGCACGCCCCAAAAAAATCCTCCTTAAAATGCAAAAATGGAATTGGAAAATAATGTCTCACTATCTAAGAACATGTTTCTTCCACATTATTACATATTGATGCATACAATATGGTCTGCGTTGTTGCAATTTCAATGTTCTCTCTCCAAACAGGGGAGCTTGCACAGGTTTGTTTATTTCTAGTAATAAGAGTCATTGACAAGAGTAAGGATCAGAGGGACTCTGCTGGGCCCTGCTGTTAAATGAGGTCCTCTGACACTAGACTTCTGGACGCTTAGTATTGACAAAAATATCTTCCTTCAGGCATTGTGGCTCCATGAGTGGAGCCGCTAATAATTCAGTCCAAGGTCCCTTCTAGCTCACTGAAACGTAGCAGCTTTATGCTGACAGCAAGACTAGGCAATGTAAAACATTTATGGATTAGTCATTAAGGGTTATTTAGAGTTCAGATACATGTATTTATCTTTTATTTAACTTTTTTTTATCCAGGTTAGTCAATTAAGAAGAAATTACTTTTTTACTTTCTGAACACTGCACACAGAACTCACATACATCATTAATTGATGTGAGACTTTTGAGTTAAGTTTTACTGCAGCTGTACAAAAACTAGACTCTGATCAAGAGAAAAGGAACCACCATAGAATGTTCAACAAAACATTTTGAGTGACGATACAAATTATTCTACTTCAAATAGATCTTTTGGTTAACTAGCAACACTACTTATCTACTGTACCTAACCCAAAATCCTTGGGCCGCACTTCATGTTCCCAGCACATACTATCAAACATCTCAGATAATTTCCGGGCAATCATGTTCAGGTCTTTATCTTCATCATTATCTGAAAGTGAATCAAGTTACTCAAACCACTATAACTGGTGGGAATCGAAACCGCCCTCAAAAGGTTTACCTGACATCTGACCTTTGTCCTGATTGGCCAAGCACTTTAACATTGGAAAGTGTCATACTACATGTGGATCTCCTTTTCAGATAATGATATTATAGGCCATTAGGTATAGGACAGGAGATTGTAGAGATTGTAGAGCATCGAGCTTCACATTATCAAATCAAATTTATTTATATAGCCCTTCTTACATCTGCTGATATCTCAAAGTGCTGTACAGAGACCCAGCCTAAAACCCCAAACATCAAGCAATGCAAGTGTAGAAGCACGGTGGCTAGTAAAAACTCCCTATAAAGGCTAAAATCTAGGAAGAAACCTAGAGAGGAACCAGGCTATGAGGGGTGGCCAGTCCTCTTCTGGCTGTTCCGGGTGGAGATTATAACAGAACATGGCCAAGATGTTCAAATGTTCATAAATGACCAGCATGGTCTAATAATTATTATCACAATAGTTGTTGAGGGTGCAGCGAAACAGCACCTCAGAAGTAAATGTCAGTTGGCTTTTCATAGCCGATCATTAAGAGTATCTCTACCGCACCTGCTGTCTCTAGAGAGTTGAAAACAGCAGGTCTGGAACATGTAGTATGTCCGGTGAACAGGTCAGGGTTCCATAGCCACAGGCAGAACAGTTCAAACTGGAGAGGCAGCATGGTCAGGTGGACTGGGGACAGCACGGAGTCATCATGCCAGGTAGTCCTGGGGCATGGTCCTAGGGCTCAGGTCCTCTGAGAGAGAGAGAGAGAAAGAGAGAGAGAATTCAAGAGAGCATACTTAAATTAACACAGGACACCGGATAAGACAGGAGAAGTACTCCAGATACAACAGACTGACCCTAGCCCCCCGACATATAAACTACTGCAGCATAAAACTGGAGGCTGAGACAGGAGGGGTCAGGAGACACTGTGGCCTCATCCGATGATACCCGCGGACAGGGCCAAACAGGCAGGATATAACCCCACCCACTTTGCCAAAGCACAGCCCCCACACCACTAGAGGGATATCTTCAACCACCAACTTACCATCCTGAGACAAGGCCGACTATAGCCCACAAAGATCTCCACCACGGCACAACCCAAATGGGGGCGCCAACCCAGACAGGAAGACCACATCAGTGACTCAACCCACTCAAGTGACGCACCACCCTAGGAACGGCATGGAAGAGCACCAGTAAGCCAGTGACTCAGCCTATGTAATAGGGTTAGAGGCAGAGAATCCCAGTGGAGAGAGGGGAACCGGACAGGCAGAGACAGCAAGGGCGGTTCCTTGCTCCAGAGCCTTTCCATTCACCTTCACACTCCTGTGCCAGACTACACTAAATCATTTGACCCACTGAAGAGATGAGACTTCAGTAAAGACTTAAAGGTTGAGACCGAGTCTATGTCTCTCACATGGATGGGCAGACCATTCCATAAAAATTAAGCTCTATAGGAGAAAGCCCTGCCTCCATCTGTTTGCTAAGAAATTCTAGGAACAATTAGGAGGCCTGCGTCTTGTGACCATAGTGTAAGTGTAGGTATATACTGCAGGACCAAATTGGAAAGATAGGTAGGAGCAAGCCCATGTAATGCTTTGTAGGTTAGCAGTAAAACCTTGACAGCCCTTGCCATAACAGGAAGCCAGTGTAGGGACGCTAGCACTGGAATAATATGATCAAATTATTTGGTTCTCGTCAGGATTCTAGCAGCCGTATTTAGCACTAACTGAAGTTTATTTAGTGCTTTATCTGGGTTGCCGGAAAGTAGAGCATTGCAGTAGTCTAACCTAGAAGTAACAAAAGCATGGATTAATTTTTCTGCGTAATTTTTGGACAGAAAGTTTCAGATTTTTGCAATGTTACGTAGATGGGGAAAAAGTTGTCCTTGATACAGTCTTGATATGTTCGTCAAAAGAGAGATCAGGGTCCAGAGTAACGCAGAGCTCCTTCACAGATTTATTTGAGACGACTGTACAATCATCAAGATTAATTGTCAGATTCAACAGAAGATCTCTTTGTTTCTTGGGACCTAGAACAAGCATCCTTGTTTTGTCCGAGTTTAAAAGTAGAAAGTTTGCAGCCATCCACTTCCTTATGTCTGAAACACAGGCCTCTAGCGAAATGTACAGCTGTTTGTCATCCGCATAGCAGTGAAAGTTAACATTATGTTTTCGAATGACATCCCCAAGCGATAAAATATATAGTGAAAACAATAGTGGTCCTAAAATGGAACCATGAGGAACACTGAAATTTACAGTTGATTTGTCAGAGGACATACCATTCACAGAGACAAACTGATATCTTTCCTACAGATAAGATCTAAACCAGGCCAGAACTTGTCCATGTAGACCAATTTGGGTTTCCAATCTCTCCAAAAGAATGTGGTGATCGATGGTATCAAAAGCAGCACTAAGGTCTAGGAGCATGCGAAGAGATGCAGAGCCTCGGTCTGACGCCACTAAAAGGTCATTTACCACCTTCAGAAGTGCAGTCTCAGTGCTATGATGGGGTCTAAAACCAGACGGAAGCATTTGGTATACGTTGTTTGTCTTCAGGAAGGCATTGAGTTGCTCCGCAACAGCCTTATCTAAAATTGTTGAAAGGAATGGAAGATTCGATATAGGCCGATAGTTTTTTATATTTTCTGGGTCAAGGTTTGGCTTTTTCAAGAGAGACTTTATTACTGCAACTTTTAGTGAGTTTTGTACACATCCGGTGGATAGAGAGACGGTTATTATGTTCAAAATAGGAGGGCCATTCACAGGAAGCAGCTCTTTCATTAGTTTAGTTGGAATAGGGTCCAGTATGCAGCTTGAAGGTTTAGAGGCCATGATTATTTTCATCATTGTGTCAAGAGATATAGTAAAAAAACACTTGAGTGTCTCTCTTGATCCTAGGACCTGGCAGAGTTGTGCAGACTCAGGACAACTGAGCTTTGGAGGAATACGCAGATTCAAAGAGGAGTCCGTAATTTGCTTTCTAATGATCATGATCTTTTCCTCAAAGAAGTTCATGAATTTATTACTGCTGAAGTGAAAGCCATCCTCTCTTGGGGAATGCTGCTTTTTAGTTAACTTTGCGACAGTATCAAAAATACATTTCGGATTGTTATCATTTTCCTCAATTAAGTTGGAAAAATAGGATGATCGAGCAGCAGTGATACTCTATGATACTGCACGGTACTGTCTTTTCAAGCTATTCGGAAGACTTACAGTTTGGTGTGGCGCCATTTCCGTTCCAATTTTCTGGAAGCTTGCTTCAGAAATTGGGCATTTTCTGTATACCAGGGAGCTAGTTTCTTATGACAAATGTTTTTAGTTTTTAAGGGTGCAACTGCATCTAGGGTATTGCGCAAGGTTAAATTGAGTTCCTCAGTTAGGTGGTTAACTGATTATGGGATTAACTCACATTATGTGATGGTGAGCTCTGAAGAAGCAAGGTCCCTACCCAATTATCTAAATGGTGGCAGGTCTCTCAATCAGATGCCTTCCATATCTCACAGCTGTAGCTGATTGTTAGTTGAGGCCCAATATTTATTTCACAGGCTTGTGTAAATTAAGTGAAATTAATCTGTGTCTCTGGTTCCAAACAAGCATGATAAACACAATCTCAAAAGCTCTATTTGTGGACAGTTGTGTGTATTCATGGATGCTGTTACGGATACCAGTATCCTGTGTGTGTATCCTGTGTGTGTGTGTATCCTGTGTTCTTTTCTCTCCTTCTCCCCTCACAGGTGAAAATCATCACTCCCCAATCAGTCACCAATCCAATCATCAATCAGAAGACACACCTCCTCCTGTTTCCTACCCTATCACAGTTCCTCTCACATGGTTTAAAAACCCTGTTAGTTGTTTGCTCTAGAGCTCAATCTCTCTGTAAATGCCATGTCTGTAGCTCTCTCTGTTTCACTCTCTCTTTGTGTATTGACATCTCTTTTGTTTGAGCACATCCATAGCACTTTGTCCTCACCTGTGAGTATTGTTTTTGGTTATGGTGTTTGTTTGCTGGTGGGGAAACCAAGACAAGTCGCCAATGGGCATACACTACCCGTAGGTAGACTTTGTTAAATACACTAGTTAGAACTGAGCGGACCACCCACTGTATTTTTGGTTAGTTAGTTTGCTGTTGTTAAAGTAGGCTTGTCTAGCTTAGGGGTGTTTTTGAATACTTATTGTTTCTTTCCTTGGGTCCAGCCCAGCCCCTTTTCCTGCTCCCCCTCCTCCCCACATTACCGTGTGTTTTCAAATAAACCTTGAGTTTGACGGTAGATTTCAGTTGTCCTGGTTATTTCGTTCACACTTTTACTTTGTCACTATTATTTGCATGAGTTATGTTATGGGTCTCATTACCATCCCCCCCCCCCCCTAGACTGTCGGGCCAAAAGGGATTCGTAACATAAGTGGGGGCTCATCTGGGATCTGTCTTTACTGACACTCATGCAGATTGATTTAGTGGTATAGATCAGTGTTGCACGTTATAGCTGAGGTAGCATTAGTGTGTGCTATTTTCATTGGCTCTTGTGAAGTAGGTTAAGATGGCTACTTTTGAGTTAAAGTCCTTTTTGGATAACCCTTCGTGGGAGGTTTTTAATAAATGTCGTAGAGTTGATTTAATGACCTTGGCTGACCATTATTCAATATCGATTCCGCAGAGTTTAGTTAAGGCGGAGGTTAAACTGCTAGTGTTAAATGTATTGTTGGAAGAGCAGGTGCTTGTGTTACCGCTGCCTGAGCCTACTACCCCTGTAGCGGATGTTGCTGCTCCTGTAAGCCCATTGGTGTCTGATAATGAGGGCGAGGCTAAAACACCAGCCACATTGTCCCGTTTTGATCCACTCTCCCCACTGTCAAACGGTGATGCCAGGAGGGATGTCCGTTTAGCACAGTTCCAACTGGAGGCGGAAGAGAGCCCAAATTAGGCGAGAGACTCTCCAGTTGGAGATGTGTAAAATTGAGGCAGATAAAGAACAGCGGCAGATGACGTTTAAAATGCGCCAGATGGAACTGGAGGCAGACAGCGAGGCTAGCCTCCGGTCCTGCTGTCACTGTTAGTGAGTCGTCCTCACCTGCTGTGTCCTCAAACACGTTTGACATTAGTAGGCAGATTGCCTTAGTAACTTTGTTCAGAGAGTCGGAGGTTGACACCTATTTTTGTGTATTTGAGCGTATAGCCGTAGCATTGAAATGGCCTGAAGACATATGGTGTCTATTACTTCAGTGTAAATTAACTGGTAAAGCCCAAGAGGTTTTGTCAGCACTACCTCTGGAGGACAGTTTGAATTATGAAGTGGTCAAAGCTACTGTTCTTCGTGCCTATGAGCTTGTGCCTGAGGCATACCGACAGAGATTTAGGTCTCATAGAAAGTCTTCTAGTAAGACTTATGTGGAATTTGCTAGAGACAAGGGAAATCTGTTTGATAAATGGCATGTTGCTAGTAAGTGTCACGAATATTACCGAAGGTGACTCCCCTTGTTCGGGTGGCGGTCGTCGTCGCCGGTCTACTAGCTATCACCGATCCGTTCTGTGTTCCTTTGGTTTTGTCTGATTGGTATCACCTGTTTCTTGTTTGGTTGTTAGGGTAGGGTTATATATAGTTAGTTCAGCCCGCTTGGGTTTCGCGCTGTCTGTTTATATTTCTGATAATTTGTTTTCCTACTTTTGTTCATGTTATTTTTCCGGGACATTAAAGCGTGTGTTTTTTCCCACATCTTTTGCTCTCTGCACCTGACTCCACACCTCCTCACTCATTTACCGTAACAGTAAGGTAACTGATTTCAACTCTCTCCGGGAGTTAACTTGTTGGAAGAGTTTAAAAATTGCTTACCCAAACGCATTGTAGTTTACCTAAACGAACAGAAAGTATCCTCCCTGGCAGAAGCGTCTGTGTTGGCAGACGAGTTTGTGTTGACGCACAAGTGTATTTTCGGCTCATACTGAGAGTAGAGCCACTGAGTTTCCTACCTTTAGCCCTAGTCGACCAGCAGTACTATATCAAGCACGCCAGAAGAATGAGCGTCCCTGTTTCTATTGTCATAAAGTGGGACATATGATTAATGATTGCTTCATGCTTAAACGCAAACAAGGGATGCCTCTTCGTGCCAAGCCGCCAACAGGTGTTGGTCTAATTCGTACAGTTGTGAGGTCTGCAACAAAACAGGTGCCTCAGGGTAACTGTAGTTTGAAAGTCTCGACCGCAGTTATGAACCATTAATTTTCGATGGGTTTGTGTCCCTAACGAATGACGAGGCATCTCAGCGTCCAGTTAAAATCCTTAGATATACTGGTGCGGCGCAGTCGTTTATATTGTCTGTGTTGCCCTTATCTGACGATACATACTGTGGTTCCAGTGTGTTAGTGCAGGGTATTGAAATGGGTTTTGTCCCAGTGCCATTGCACTTTGTGAAAGTACACTGAGTTAATCAGTGGAATATTCAGTGGGGGTACGTCCTATGTTGCCAGTGAAAGGTGTGACCTTTATAATGGGTAACGATATTGCCGGAGGAAAGGTAGTACCCATATTGGAAGTATTGGATAAGTGACCACTCTCTCTCGAATGAGCTGGCACAGAGTTATCCACATGTGTTCCCCGCTTGTGCTGTCACTCGAGCTCAGGCACGACAAGAGGGTGACGTGATAGATTTGTCAAACACTGTTCTGTTCAAAGAGGTTGATCAGGAGGATGGTTTGTGATACCTCTGAGAAGCTGATCACCTTTGACAAACAGCCCAGGAAAGAATCAAAGAACGTTGAACTTATTGCTAATGCAATACAGTTACCAGTCACTCGTGAGCAGCTGATTGCTAACCAAAAGGTTGACAACAAGCTTGCTAAATGTTTTTCTAGTGTTGTCTCATTGGAAGATGTGAAGAAGAACGTGGCTTACTTCATTGATGGTAATCTCCTCATGCGTAAATGGAAATCCCATGTTGACGCGGGTGGAGATTGTAATGCTGTTTATCAAATAGTGATTCCTACAGCCTTTTGTCAAATGTTTTATCCCGGCTCATGATCACCAGTGGTCTGTCCATTTAGGAATCACAAAGACTTATGATCGGATCCTTCGACATTTCTTTTGGCCGGGTTTAAAACAAGATGTGGCTCAGTTCTGTCAGACATGCCACACATGTCAGATAACAGGAAAACCAAATCAGATTATTCCTCCCGCTCCTCTTTGTCCCATACCTGTCATAGGTGAACCATTCACGCATGTGGTGGTTGATTGTGTCGGACCTTTACCGAAGACAAAATCGGGTAACCAGTTTTTGTTAACGATTATGTGTATGGCTACAAGATACCCCGAGGCCATTCCTCTGCGAAGGATTACAGCCCCGGTAGTGAGTAAAGCCTTAATAAAGTTCTTCACGACATTCGGGTTACCTAAGGTGGTACAAAGCGATCAAGGTACCAATTTCCTATCCAAGCTCTTCACGCAGGTGTTAAAATCCTTGTCAATTACGCACCGTGTGTCAAGCGCCTATCACCCAGAGTCTCAGGGTGTGCTTGAAAGATGGCATCAGACACTGAAGTCTATGCTACGTAAATATTGTTTGGAATCTGAGAAAGATTGGGATGAGGGAGTTCCTCTAGTTTTGTTTGCTGCTCGTGAAACTGTGCAGGAGTCCCTAGGTTTCAGCCCAGCTGAACTAGTGTTTGGTCACACAGTGAGAGGACCAATGAAAGTCCTTAAAGAACAGTTCTTGTCTCAAGAGTTGTGTACAGGAGACGAGAATGTGTTGGACTACGTTAGTCGCTTTCGTGAGCGCCTACACCAAGCTTGTGCTCTCGTAAAGGAAGCTCTGTCTTCCTCACAGAGGGGCATGAAAAGACACTATGATAGAGGCTGTTTCTCGTCCACTACAGCCAGGTGACCAAGCACTGGTGTTATATTACCTGTTCCAGGATCTTCACTGTCAGCTCGTTTCTCTGGTCCTTATTTAATTGAAAAGAAAATAAGTGAAACTATGTGCTTCAAACTCCTGATAGACAACGCCAATCTTGTGTGTGTCACATTAACATGTTGAAAGCTTACCACACCCGACCCATCACACAGTTAGTTCAAAAACAGAGGACGGTACTGCTGTCTCCTTTGCTACTACTGCTATGATAGTGGACTGTCATATTGATGATGGATTGTCTTTGCGCAATACTCAACAGCAGTGTGTTAGATTGCCCAACTCAGAAATGCTGCTGTTTATCCAGGTTCATTTAACGGATGGACAGGCCAATGATATTGTGAGGCTACTACAGTTTTCCATGTCTCTTTAATGACGTTCCTACTCGCACAAACATGTTGGAACATGACATTAATGTTGGAAATGCTACACCTATCAAGCAACACCCATATCGTATCAACGCTTCCAAGAGGAAGATAATGAGGGATGAGGTGAGATATTTGTTGGAGAATGACCTGGCTAAGCCAAGTTCTCCTTGCATTCTGGTTCCTAAACCTGATGGTACGCCCAGGTTATGTACGGATTATCTAAAGGTAAATTCTGTCACAATGCCAGATTCATACCCGTTACCCAGACTGGACGACTGTATCGACACTATTGGTGCTGCTAAATATGTAACTAAGTTGGACCTCTTAAAAGGTTACTGGCAGGTTCCGTTAACTTCACGTGCTTCTGAGATTTCTGCCTTTGTGACCCCAGACAACTTCCAACAGTACTCAGTCATGGCTTTTGGGATGTGAAATGCACCAGCCACTTTCCAACGACTGGTTAACTCCGTATTAGCTGGCGTTCCTAATTGTAGTGCATACCTTGATGATCTAGAGATTTATTCATCTGAGTGGTCAGATCATGTTGACTCTCTAAGGGTAGTATGTGAACGGTTGGCAGCTGCTTCTCTAACCCTTAACTTGGCAAAGTGCGTTTTTGGGATGGCTGCTGTTACCTATCTCGGTAAAGAGGTTGGCCATGGACAGGTGCGCCCTGTTGATGCCAAGGTCTTGGCTATAACTGCATTCCCTGCACCTACCACCAGACGAGAGCTACGCCGCTTTTTAGGGATGGTTGGCTACTACCGTAGCTTCTGTAAAAATTTCTCTGCGTTAGTTGCTCCATTGACCGATTTGCTCAGTCCGGCTAAAACATTTGTGTGGTCCCCTGATTGTAAGAGCTTTTGAATCTGCGAAAGCACTCTTATGTAGTACCCCTGTACTTGCTGCTCTGGATTTTGAACAACCGTTCAAGCTTGAGGTAGATGCTAGGGGCTGGTGCTGTTCTACTGCAGCAGGACAAGAGTGGAGTTGATCATCCTGTTTGTTATTTTTCCCGTAAATTTAAATGTCAAACAAACTGTGACAATAGAACAAGAAGCTATTGCTTTGTTGTTGGCTCTGCAGTACTTTGAAGTACATATTGGTTCCAGTGCCATACCAGGGATAGTATATACTGACCATAACCCCTTAGTGTTTCTCCACCGGATGTACAACCACAACCAGCGCCTTATGCGTTGGGCGCTGATTGTACAAAATTATAATTTGGAGATCCGCCACAAAGGGTTCTGATAATGTATTGGCAGATGCTTTGTCTCGTGTGTAAAAAGAAAAAGAGAATTTTTGTAAGGTTGACTTTGTTGATCTTGTGGGTTATTCATTGAAATGCTGTAGTCGCAATCACAATGGGTTGTTCTTTTAAAGGTGGGTGTGTTACACAGGATACTGGTATCCGTGTCTGTGTATCCTGTGTTCTTTTCGCTCCTCCTCTCCTCACAGGTGAAAATCATCACTCCCCAATCAGTCACCAATCATCAATCAGAAGAGACACCTCCTGTTTCCTACCCTATCACAGTTCCTCTCCCTTGGTTTAAATACCCTGTCAGTTTGCTCTAGAGCTCAATCTCTCTGTAAATGCCATGTCTGTAGGTCTCTGTTTCACTCTCTTTGTGTATTGACCTCTTTTGTTTGAGCACCTCCATAGCACTTTGTCCTCACCTGTGAGTATTGTTTTTGGTTATGGTGTTTGTTTGTTTGCTGGCGGGAAAAGGGGAAACCAAGACAAGTCGCCCATGGGCATACACTACCCGTAGGTAGACTTTGTTAAATACACTAGTTAGAACTGGGCGGACCACCCACTATTTTTGGTTAGTTAGTGTGCTGTTGTTAAAGTAGGCTTGTCTAGCTTAGGGGTGTTTTTGAATACTTATTGTTTCTTTCCTTGGGTCCAGCTCAGCCCCTTTTCCTGCTCCCCCCCCCCCCATTACCGTGTGTTTTCAAATAAACCTTGAGTTTGACAGTAGATTTCAGTTGTCCTGGTTATTTCGTTCACACTTTTACTTTGTCACTATTATAATTTGCATGATTTGTTACGGGTCTCATTACCATCCCCCTCTAGACTGTCGGGCCAAAAGGGATTCATAACAGATGCCAAGGGAAAACAGGCTTCCCCAAAACACTGACCAAGAAAGAAAAATGTTTCATTATTTTCCTTCAATTCGCAAGAAGCTAAAGTGTTGAAGCTGAAAAAGTGGAGGCAGCTCCTGTTTTCTTTGACTTGCATTTACTCTCCGCAGTTCTAAATCAATAGTTGTTTAGTGGTCTGAAAATGTCAAACATTAACCATGCTGCAGGTCATGTAACTGTTTGTTTGTTTTGTGATGAAACAAAGGTTGAATGTTTTCTGCCACTGTCTTCTTGTCTCTGCCTTATGCCTTGCCACCATGATATATAGGTCTATGAACTAACATGTTATAGAGAAAATAACACTCAAAACTCAGAGGTTTTAAATGGCTTATTTTGGGGGGGGTCAGTGATTTTTACCCACACCCCTACTGTTTGCAGTGCACTTATCAAAGATCGCTCCACTACCCCGTTCTCAGGGAAGCACATCCCTTTTCATTCAATCAGGACAACTCCTCACTTGCCTGCTCCTTGGCTCCGTTAATGAGATCAGATTGTTCAAGTTCGGATGATATTCGTCTCCTGTATCCTCAAATCAATCAAAATTACCGTATCGCTGAGGCTTCATCTAGGAGACTAACGCTCCTTTTTCAAGGGCTCGGAGACATACCCTGCCGAGTTTCCATGGATACAGACATTTTTTTTTTATGGGATGATTGGCATGAAGGGGAATCATTATCCATGTAGACCTTATGTCATTATAAACTGGGGTAGAGAACATTTGAAAACAGTTACACATTCCCCTCCCTCCCCGCTCTCTCTCCCGCTGTCTGCAAACAGCTTTGATGCCACCCACCCCCCTCTCAGTATTTTAAAGCCTGGGGAAATAAGGTCAGAGCAAAGATAGGTGAGCCACAAATAATAACACGAGTGAATTTGAGCTCATAGTGAAAAATTATTCACTGGCCTTTGTCAGTGTCTTTGTACTGCACATATACATAATAAAGGTGTGTGCCAGTCATCAGTCACACACTCATAGCACTGATGGCCATAATGAACATGATGTTGGCTCTTATGTTGTAATCTAACACATTTTCATTGCAAATCCCTGTTATACACATTGTGTCCAAACCCTGGATTGCTAAATCTATGTATTGGTCATTGAAAGTCTTCGAAGCTACCAGTTGGCCATGTTGGCACTCCCTGTAGAAACAGTGATCCATAGGAATGAATGGAATTATACAGTATTCAATGAAATGTTTCAAGAACAAAATTAAATTTGGGGACAGTAACATTAATGTGAAAACATTTATATATATTTTATTTGTATGTTTAGCTCACATATAATTACAAATTATGCATTAAGGTGTCTGTAATAGAATAACCGTGGCAGAAACTAATGTAGAAATTAATGAATGGCTTTCTATAGCTTCAAAAATATAATTTTAAACAGTGAGGGAGTGCCAAGATGGAGGCACGGTGGCTTCAACACAGCGCCCCCTCGCAGTCATCTAATGTATATATTAATCATTGGCTGGGCCCCAAAATCACCATACCAATTGTTTTGCAATAAAATAATGAACAATAAACAATAACCATTCCTCTTCCCTTTTCCCTGGGCAGGCTGCAATCCTGGTTTCTATTACACTGTAATCGAGAAATAATGTGGCAAAAGAAAGAAATAAGAGCAATTTCTTCACAGATACAAGTATTACTCATTGCATCGGAACATTTGATAATGAGAACAAATGTAAAATATTAAAACTTATTCTCCGTAGGTAGATGACTCATGTAACATACAACAACTACTCTTTGAAGTCTCTGAAACAATGCATGTAACCCTTTAAGAATGCAATAAAGAAACTTGAATTTAAAGCACGTCTGTCGTTTGCTCTTCATCTGGGAAAAACGTCAATAACCATTCCAACAAATCCACAAGTTGTACATTGAGTCACAAAAAACAAGTTTAATGCTACTTTGCACATAAAATATAGAACATAAGCGATCATTGTATTAAACTGGCACACTCTATATACAAAGGTATGTGGACACTTGTCTGTCCTGGGTTTCAACACTCACTACCAAGTTCCAAACTGCTTCTGGAAGCTACATCAGCACAATTAGTGTTTGCAGGAACTTCATGAAATGGGTTTCTGTGGCCGAGCAGCCGCACATGCCTAAGATCACCATGCGCATGTTTGATGGAGGAGGAATAATTGATTTGGGCTAGGCCCCTTAGTTCCATTGAAGGGACATCTTAACACTACAGCATACAATTACATTCCACATTGCTTCCAACTATGTGGCAACAGTTTGGGGAAGGCCCTTTCGTGTTTCAGCATGACAATGACCCCGTGCACAATGTGAGGTCCATACAGAAATGGTTTGTCGAGATCGGTGTGGAAGAATTTGACTGACATGCACAGAGCCCTGACCTCAACCTCATCGAACACCTTTGGTATGAATTGGAACACTGACTGCGAGCTAGGCCTAATTGACCAACTTCAGTGCATCAGCCTTCCCAGAAGAGTGGAGGCTGTTACCCTAGCAGCAAAGCGGGGACCAACTCCATATTAATGCCCATGATTTTAGAATGAGATGTTTGATGAGCAGGTGTCCACATACATTTTGTCATGTACTGTAAATATGATTGTGGTGAAACATCAGCCATTTGCTGCTGTAAATATTCATGTAACAAGAGGAACATTATGAAGAAAATACCCCTTAGTTGCGGAAGCCATCAAATGCTCTCATCTGGCAACTGGAGGACTACTGGGTTTACATCATCAAGACAATCCCCTACCGTTGGGCCCTTGAGCATGGCCCTTAACCCCACAACAAGCTCTACATCCAGGGGCACTGCACTGCAGCTTGACCTTGTGCTCATCTCAACTGTGATGTGTGCTGTCTGGTGGGTGGGTGGGTGGGGGGTTGAGAGCGGAGCAGAAGAGACATTTCCATTGTTTGATGTAACATATGTTGCATTGTATTGTAATGCACCACATCAAATCAATATGTAATCATTTCTGTTTCGTCCACTTTATTGCGACTGTACATGTGTATCGTCTAATTGTTTGATTATAATGTATACCTGTATCTGCGATGCACATGGAGGGTATATATCTAATTGTGTGTCTACTCAGACAATACCTTCTTAATTATACCTTAGGGGATTAACATAGCCAGTATTGAATTAAGAGTAAATAATTAACCGTTATTCTGTAATGCACTTCCGGCAAGGATTGTGTAAGCTGTTTTGAGAAACTAGAGTAGGATGAGACGCTTCAGAATTCACGTGATGTGCACTACGATGGTCAGCTGTTCTCTGAATGTATACATTTTGCACTGCAGTTTAGGAAAGGTATGAATCACTGAAGATATAATTTGTACAAAGTGAACCTGGCTATCCCCTCCTATACCTTTATAGTCAACAAAAGATACTGCTATGTTTAAATTGCTGTTACATAAAAGCCTCAATATGCTGGTTTATTCATGTTAATGGTGCTAGCTAAATCACCATATTCAAACGAGGACGCCTTACTATTCAGTATCTGAATGAACAAAAATGGCAAGAATATTCCTCTAACAATGGACATGAGCATTTTTCAAAACAGGCCTCACCAAATAACCAACCCCCCCCCCAAATCTGCTGATGAATCAAATGTATCTGTTTTTATAGGAACAGCAATGGATTTATACACTGGCCCTTAGTGTGGGACTGCCAAGTCTAGCCCTCAGTGCTCTGTCACAGAGAGAGATGAGGAGCATTCAGAATAACACCTTGTTTGGCAGGGCTAAACAAATGATGTCATTAGCCTCCACAGTTTAAGAGAGTGGTAATGAGATGCTGGTACTGCACCACACACATGCATCACCACAGGCAGCAGAGTACACAGTATGTACTACACACACACACACACACACACACACACACACACACACACACACACACACACACACACACACACACACAAACGCAACCCAGGACAGGTCATATGTTGATTTATATTATAACGTGATTACAGGGCTAGCCCCAGCATTGGACTGTAACTTAGACTCTTCATTACGTTACCCTGAATAATGCAGGCGACCCTGGCGAGATCTGATGTTTGAATTATGAATGGCCTCTCCTCTAGAGTCTTCGCCTATTTCCCCTGGGGCTTCTCTTTTCCCTGCTAAGGTTGGTTATCCGAGAGACCGAGACCTATCCGAGAAGGCCAGCGATCAGTGAGATAGGTCCAATTTTTATTTACTCTCTTGACTGTTAGGTGTTACTGATGCCCCCCGGGGGCGGCCGGTGAAGGACAGTGAGTTGGTGACGAAGGAGTTGGTCCGAGTTAAATTGAACAAGCCTAGGAAATGGTGACCCTGTGAAAAGTTCATTCGGGAAGCAATGAAAGACGACGAACAGGTGGGCTGGTCGCTGGTGCAGTGTGTGAGAAGATAAGGAAGAAGAGTTGATTCACCATGGGTCAGACGCCGCAGACATTGAGATGACCTGGTTCAAGGTGGTTTACAAAAACAACGGTATTTGTATAAAGCTCATCTGGTCTCAGATTACAAAAGCACAGTGGGTTTCTTACAAAGGCTGCACAAACGTAGTGCTGGATCAAATGCAGTGATGCAGCCCTATGATTATTATGAGAGCATAAGCAAACAAATTGTAGCTGGTTCCATATTTAGCATAGCATGCATTATTTACAAAAGCATTTTAAACCCAAAAGAATGAATCATACAAGATACTGTCAGCATGGCATATTATCATCTATCCCCCATACACTGTACAAACAACTTCCTCGCTCTATGAGTCAAATATTTCAATACACAATGGTACCCACAGTTAGTGTCCCTGCCTTGGAGAAACCCCAAGGTTTACTGCCAGCCAAGTCGATTATTGAATTCAGGTTACTCCCTTCAAAAGGCTCTCTATTTTTCCCCCCAGTGCCAGTTGTGCACCAAAGATCAGTGGCTCTCATTAATAAGGGATTTCACTGTCCTCTTTCATAACAAACTAATTAAATCCCAAGACCTGCCTTGGCCTTGCACCTACTTATTAGTAAATGAGAGAAAGGAAGAGATGGCAACAGCTGGGGGTGGGAGAACAGAGTTGAGCTCACTGTCAAAGAGTGGAGAGTGATGCCTCTCAAACCGTTATCGGAAAGCCCAAGACTCAAAGAAAGGATGATGCACAGAGTAGAATAACAATCAACATGTTATCGAGCTTGTTGTTGTTGCAGAGCTGGCTGACGAAACAGAGCCTTTCATGGCAGGGGACAACAATCACCTTATTACCACTGCCATAGTTGTATTGTTCAATCAAACCTTGACAATGGCTTAGTCTGAGATGCTCGCTAAGCTACACTATCTGCGTGTGCCCTAAATATTTCACATCTCGTTTTCACAACGGTAAATACTATTCTCCTTAACCAAGCTGTGCTAAGGGAATAGGCCAATCACATTCTAGTCTTCTAGTGATTTTATTTTCCCACACAACCATTGAAAAACAGGAAATGACAGAACTCAAGATGTTTACACATCCTGCCATTGGCAAGCTTTTCAGCTGACCCTTTCTAAGTTTAGCAACTATTTCCCTCATGCAGTGTTCCTTTGAAAGATAGAAAATGAAGAAAAAGCTCACAGCTATTCCTTCAGCATTCGCAAACGCACATTATGACTTTAGGGACTTGTCAAAATAAACTGACACCTGCCTTCTAGCTGGCTCAAGTGCTTTGCTTTTTGCATGGTGTCATCTCATGTTTGAGAAAACATCTCTCTCTGATTTTATCTCAATTTAGCTGTCAGGAATCACTTGTAAACACTATGACACAATGCTACTAAAATAGCACCTTAGGGTTGATTGTGTTAGGCCTATCTATTTGAGAGGGAGAGAGAGGCGATGTCTATGTTCCCTGCGGCATGAACAGTCCAAGCTGCTTCCTAAAAAGCATAATGTGACTGTGTTTGTGTTATGTGCTTGTCTGTATGTCTGTGTAATTGCATGCATAGCTTGTGGGCCTGTAACTCTCACTCTGTGAAATTAAAAGTGCCATAGTAGATAATAAAAACATGAGACTACACCAACAAAAAGGCAGGCCTGCTGAACTAGCTGCTCGCGGTAGAAGTTTCCCTAAAGATAAAGTAAGGGGTAAAATATGCTGCTGAATTTCCACCCAGGCAATTTTACTATTTGCAAGTGTTTCTAATGGACAATACATGTAGAGACATGTTTGAAAGCATGTCGGTCTCCAGATTAAATGGACCCAAATGGACTTTTACTTGGTCTGATGATGCAGAAACTTTTCGTATGACTGAACTGGAAGTCAATTTCAGGCAAATTTCACATTTGCATGCTAAAAGGTCTCCCGTATGTTCTTGGAGTGCATTCATGCCTTTGATAGGCTTAGGAGACGAACTGTAGCGGGCTACACCTGCAAGCCGGCTTTGAGGGATTGAAAAACTAGCCCCTTCCTATTCCACCACTTCTAACTCCAACCCAAGCTACATTATTCTAAGTATAGATATTGCCCCCACCAGTGGACCTGCTCCCATACTGAGAGACAGAGTCTGGACTTGAGACCTATTACACACAAGGTAAATTAGCTGCTTGGAAAATTAATTGGCCTTGATTCATCAAGACCAAGTCTGGTAGAGAGCAACAATAAATAATACAAAATTAGAAAGTTGGGGACCTGCATTCTTCTAAGCCCATAGAATATCAGAAATTTGAACACCGTGCCCCGAATATGTTAGTCATTTTATGCTTTTCCCTCATGCGGTTAGTAAAGCTTTTATGGCTGCCATTGAGTCGAATAACTATGACCGTTAGATTCAATTGGCAATTGTGCCATACATAATGAATTAACTTCTTTTTTATCAATTAATTTCTGTGTGCAAAGCTCATAAATGACTATTTGGCCATACCAGTATCCATAAAACGAATTAACAAAATCAATTGTTGAAGCAAGGATTCATAATAACGGTGGCAAATGTACATCTTGAGATTCTTTACTTCCTCAGTAAAGCTATTTGTTCCTTGTACAATGATACCATAAGTAATGTGTAACAATAAGTGTGTTTTAGGCTCAAACACATTTCCACAACATCACGTACTGAAATGACAGTAAATCCTCCAAGAGATCAGTTGGAATTGAACAAACAGCATGTAAACCACTGGCCCAGAGATGTGTCAGCTGTACAACAACATTGTGGAACGGGCACTGAATTGCATTTCCACCTTGTGTCTGCCTGGTGTCTTAGTCCAGGCTAATCAAGACAACTTTCCAATCGATACATTTTTTGGGCCAAGAAGCAGCATCTGGGGATTAAGCCAATGCTGGGGTACAAAAGATGGTTATCGCCCAGCTGAAAAATGAGCTGCTAAGTACGAAGGTCTTGCGGATAACTTAAAACCCAGCTTGAGCAAGCAGGAAATAAATTGCATCTCTGAGAGAGAGGCAGTGAGGTTTGTATACAAAATGATCCATGGAAGAAATAAACGTAGACAAACGCTTGCTGGCGTAGAGGCGAGAGAAGGCCACAATGAGATCAGTGTTCTTTCAGACCATTAGGAGACTGTGGCTGCAGGGAACCCCACTGCATATCAGGGAGGAACCGGACTTTTTTCTCCTCTCGTCCCATTACGGGTGGAATCCAGTGCGGCAGCTCATTAATGTTCCGGGAACTGTCGCTCCTTTGAGGTGATGGAACATAAATATGGAAGGTGGAAACACCAGGTAGAAGTTTCCTAGCCCCTTCACGTATGACACAGCTTGCTGAAACTCTAAACTTTTCAAAGTCGTTGTTATGACAAAAATATATATAATAAATATAACCACACCACATCATTAAAATACTGCTGCCCGTTTTATGTGATGACTCTTCAGTAAATGTTTGGTATGATACTGCAAAGACAATGAATGACACTGCTACACTTAAAAATAAAGATCCCCATCCCACCACCTTTAGCAATGCATGTTTAGTAGCGTTGACAAGCCATTAGCAGACATGCACACATTTTCTATTTCGGTGTAACTGTCTTCAGTGTCGCCCCAAGTACAAGACTTGATTTGAATAACAGAATAGGAAAGAAGGTCTGTAAATAGGAAGTGAGATTGATGTTGGCTTTCGTCTTGTGAAAACAATTGCACTGCTATAGTTTATGAACATCATTTTCCACATTTAAAGACGATCTGTAGTTCATTGCATTTTAGGGCAACATATCGTCGCTGTCGGATGGAAACCTCATCTCCAAAACAGAACATTTCAGGAAATGGACAAAACTGGCACATTTGACCAATAACGTACATACAATTTAGACAATTCAGAAGGTATTTTGAATACATTTTCCTGCTTCTAGACTTATGAAATGTTCAGAGTACATTGAGGGTAGTTACTGCTTTAAATACATGTAAAAAATGTTTTTACCAGACAGCGACAATATAATTTATTCCAAAATAATCACAAAGGGTAAACCTTATAAAGCTGCAGTGCCTTCAGAAAGACACCTCTTGACTTTTTTCAAATGTTGCTGTGTTGCAGCCTGAATTTAAAAATGATTGAATTGAGACTGGCCTACACACAATACCCCATAATGTCAAAGCGGTATTGATATGAATGTAACATGGTTCAGTCTGCTTTCCAACATACACTTTAAGCAGGACAACAACCTAAAACACAAGGCCAAATATACACTGGAGTTGCTTACCAAGATGACATCAAATGTTCCTGAGTGGCCTAGTTACAGTTTTGAATGCAATTGCCTTGAAAATCTATGGCACGACTTGAAAATGGTTGTCTAGCAATGATCAACAACCAACTTGACAGAGCTTGAAGAATTTGTTTAAGAATGTGCAAATACTGTACAATCCAGTTGTGCAATGCTCTTAGACCAGCAGCATACCACCCTGCATACCACTGCTGGTCTCCTTCTGAAGCTAAGCAGGGTTGGTCCTGGTCAGTCCCTGGATGGGAGACTAGATGCTGCTGGAAGTGGTGTTGGAGGGGCAGTAGGAGGCACTCTTTCCTCTGGTCTAAAAAAAGAAATATCCCAATACCCCAGGGCAGTGATTGGGGGCACTTCCCTGTGTAGGTTGCCGTCTTTCCGATGGAATGGCAAATGGGTGTTCTGACTCTCTGAGGTCATTAAAGATCCCATGGCACTTATCGTAAGAGTAGGGGTGTTAACCCTGGTGTCCTGGCTAAATTCCCCATCTGGCCCTTGAACCATCACAGTCACCTAATAATCCCCAGTTTACAATTGGATCAGTCATCCCCCTCCTCTCCCTGTAAATATTCCCCAGGTCATTGCTGCAAATGAGAATGTGTTCTCAGTCAACTTCCCCGGTAAAATAAAGGATAAATAAATACCCAAAAGTGATTTTAACATGTAATGACTCAGGAGTGTGAGTATTTATGTAAATATAATATTTCTATATTTAATTTTCAAACCATGTGTTACATGTTCTCAAAAGTACATGCCTTCATAAAGTGCCTTCATGTTCTGAAGGCACTTTACCTTGTTCCTGTAACATACCGTACATGCTAGTAGTTACATAACAAGGCACTTTTATCACCAAGAAATAACAGTGAGCACAAAAGTAGTAAGTACAACACAATATTTACATTTAATATATGTGATTGGATTTGGTCTCATGTAGCAACTTTTGAAATTGGGTTTTTTACTTTGGTAAAAAGTAGAGACTCAGACCTACACAACTGTATATCATACAGTGCATTTTTTTAGGAACAATGGGAACGTAACTCTGTTTTGAATGTTGATACACTTGCAAACTGACTTTTGAGAAAAGGGCATTTTAGTGTTTCGGTGAGAGAGCTCTTCTTTGTCTACACCCATTCAGCATCGTTCAGGTGTGGCAGGTAGCCTAGTCGTTGGGCCAATAACCAAAAGGTTGCTAGATTGAATCCAAAAATAAAAAATCTGTCATTCTGCCCCTGAACAAGGCAATTATTAACCCACTGTTTTTAACTGACTTGCCTAGTTAAATAAAGGTTAAATAAATAAAAACACGTTCACACCCTCTTTAGCTTTAGCTCCACCCATATCCATGCATTCAGAGCGCACACTTGACCCTCTGGCCAATGATTTTTTTTACCTCTAGATAACATGAAAACAGCCTCACCAGATCTGCTGGCAACAATTTCATTATGCTTTTTTGCCGACGTTTACTGATACCGGCAATGTTCAATGAGTATTGTACACTTTAGCTTAAGACATGTAGCTAGCTACCTAGGTAAACAATGAACCTAGCTAGGTAAACCACATGTAAGATCACACACATCTCGCCACCTAACTTTAGCTAGGGAGCCTTCCAGCTAATGCTAGCTAGCTTTAGCTTGAAATGAAATGACTTTCTGTCAAAATTAGAAACGTTTAATATCTGAAAATGTACTTATGTAATGTGTGACCTACTTTGGAACTAAATATTTCAGCCCATCATTCCAGCATTGTCTATGTACATATAAATGCGGGAATTATAAACCCCTTATGTAAAGTGTTCCTGGGGTTAACCAGCAATCCATGCAAATTCCTCACCCGCACAGTCCACTAATAAGCAACAACTTGTGACCACCTAATCTGAAGAATCTACGTCTTTCATCTCTGCTTCACAGACCAGTGGGGTGAGTGATGTGTGAGGACACTGCATGCTAAGCAGTTTCCTAACCGGGCCTACTCCAATACCCTCCACCCACCCTCCCGCATACACCCCCTGGCAGGAGAGGTTGAAGGATAAGCCGGGTGAATCTCATTCTAATTAACTGCATGGTAAAAAGTGCAAAGTCGCTGGGCTTGGAGAGTGGGCCCTCCACACTTGTCATTAGCGTAATGTGGGCTGAGGTCGCCCGTTCGCTCAGTTTACTTTTAACCCATGTTTATGTTACATATCAAAACAAAAGGCCTTGAAGGGCTTGCTCTGTGCTTGTCTTTGCCAAATGTAATTTAGCAAGAGGCCTGAGGGGTGAGGAATGAGGATGAGACTATCTTGTAGCGAGCCAAGCTGTGCTTTTGTCTTTCTATCCTCCCACAGTGTTCTGCTGATACTCATATATTCCCCCTTGAAACTCAGGGTCAGCTGATGCTCCACCGTTTGAATTCCCTTCTGATGAGTCAGAAATCTAGTGTGTTTGTGATGTAACTGGGGCCTTGAAATGACACTGTCCCTGAGGGTCCAAAATGGTCTGGTTATGTTCACCTCTGACCTGATTCTGTGGTGTCGTCTGCCATAATAGTGAGTCACATTGACTTGAGTGGGGTTCTTATTGCTTGAAGAGTATTTTCTGAGTGATAACTGACTCGCTCAGGTCTACCACGGATTGAGTCCATGGAGACAGTTATTGAATTTACTGATCTTTTAACTGAAGACAATTATTAGTCTTTGGGCGTAATTTAAAGGTGCAGTATCCAGCTTCTTTTCCATGTCAACACAGTGGCCCTAACATTTGTTTTTGTTTTGATGGATTGAGGGAGAGGGACCTTGTTAGAGCAACATCAAAGGATAACATTAATCAGTTCAGTGTTTGTTTTGTTTCAACAATGATTAAGTAATTGTTCCACAACCAGACAGGGACGAATACTGTGGCGTGTCCCTTTAATGTCGCTGGACACAAACCTTATGCACATCACATTACATGCTGTGTAATCATTCTCCCTCTTCTTGTAATGCTTTCCCAGCCTTTACCTCTGTCTGCCACGCCCCCCCCCCCCCCCAAATACATCTCACGCTATGCAGTAATACCTCTCTCTAAATTGTTATCCTATTTATCAGAAGAGTATTCAATACTTTTTTTTAGTTCATAAATCACTGGACCAAACATTTCACTAAATAAAACCTTTGGGCAATCATACCAGTCTACAAAAGCCAATACGCCTCCTGGATTGGTGTAATTCATGTCAGGAGAGCAGTAATTAGATTCACGTAATTCAGAACACCCTATCATCAGCAACTATTTCACCAGCCAATATCCGCAAAAGGAATAACACACTACACTTAGTCCGTACTGTAATGGAATGCCGGTTACAAGAGATGGGTTCCATTTCAAGAAATTCCTTCAATGTGCTCTCAAAAAATTAAATATGGAGGAAAGAGTGTGGTTTAAAATGAACTCCTGTTGTTGAGATAAAACTTGAGAGAGAGTGTAACGTCCGTCGAAGGAGAAGCGGACCAAAATGCAGCATGGTGGTTATTCATGTTCTTTAATAAAAATGAACTAGACGATGAAATAACGAACAAAAACGAAGAACGACCGTGAAAACCTATACAGCCTATCTGGTGAACACAAACACAGAGACAGGAACAATCACCCACGAAATACTCAAAGAATATGGCTGCCTAAATATGGTTCCCAATCAAAGACAACGATAAACACCTGCCTCTGATTGAGAACCTCTCCAGACAGCCATAGACTATGCTAGATACCCCCACAAAGCCACACACCCAACACCTAACAACACCCCAAGACAAAACACACCACAATAAACCCATGTCACACCCCGGCCTGCCCAAATAAATAAAGACAAACACAATATACTACGACCAGGGCATGACAGAGAGAGGCTAGAGTATACTGGAGTCTATTTTTTTTAAATGTTCTCCTTATTTCCATCCATTTAGGTGAAAACTAACTCCCTCTGTTTTTCTCTACTGTTATTTTGTCGAAGCCGGAGGTCCAATCAAACCGTTATAAGGTCAGATAACCCTATTCCCTCTCCAATAAACACATTGAGATAGTAAACAACATTCCAAAAGCAGGAGGTGCTATTTTGATTGGGTCTGCTACTCGACTCCTCGCCCAGGCCTCCACCAGCCCTCTCCACAGCCTTCCCTAACAGTCCCCCTGGGTGATAGCCAGCCAATTGGTAAATACATAACAACCTGTCAGCCACAGTAAATACAGAATACCTCACTCCATCACTTACATCTCCAGGTGTTCGCCAGATAAATAATTCCCTCCATCACTCACATGCACACTGAAGGTGGCTTACAGCTAAAGCTCAAGTAAGCCCCATTCTAACTATACCCAAGAGGGAACTGGCTTATCAATAGCAGACCACAGAATTACATCCCCTTGCTGTTGGCAGGCATCTTCCCGTGTTGCTAGCATGCCCTTGGAAAACGTGCAATTGGACTGATCGTGTCAGTTAAATTGATCGTTGGTTAAATTCTATCGCTGTGATTGCACCCTGCGCCTAATCTCGTCGGATTTAAATTGATTGTTGGTTAAATTGTAGCGCTGTGATTGCTCCCTGCTCCAAGTCTCATCTGATTGTGGCTTTTCTTGGTTCCAATCTGTCCCTGATTTTGTGATGGAACCTTTCTCAGAGAATTCAGGAATTCGAGAAATGTGTAAGTACTCAACTTTTAATACCATACCTGGAGATGTATGCATCCTAACAATATACCATTTTGTTTAGAATTACAATCATATTATATCGCACTGAAGCAGATACATGTTATGGGTATTTAATCTGGCCAAAAGGTATTGCTTTGTAATTCCTCTAACATCTCAAAATTGCAATATTATCATACAGCATTATTGAACCATATGCAAAGATATCTCAACAATGCTCTTACAACTCAGGTGGTCTCCCCCACCACCACGCCAATGAGAACTCCTATTGTCTGTCTCTCTCCACCAACCTAGATGGGTGATTTAATGTTACTACCTAATTCCACTCTTCCACCTGCCCCTTGCAGAATTAATGCCCCTTTACTATGAATCTATATTGCGTAGTGCTCTCCATTAGTGACTAATAGTGTCTTTATTTCACGATTGGTGAATTGCTGTCAGCATCAGACATAATTATGATCATTATCGCCAGCTTTTCTTCATCAGGAAAGCCTCAGGGCAGAGCAAGGGGTGAGTTTGACATGTATGACGAGGTATCATGAGCCATAAAAATGGTGGAGAAGGACCAACATAGGTAAATACTTTCGCTTTATGGGGAGAAATGCAGCTCTCTGATTGTCAGTATAACTCAAGATCTCCGGACCTCAAGGTAAAAAATACTGCAGATTGTCATTATTTCCCTCCAATCACGGACTGATTCAGGCCCGGGATACCAGGTGGGTGGAATCTATCTACTACCAGTAAAAGAAGAAAACCCCAAAAAAGAGGAACGTTGGACTGCAATGAACCATCAAACCACCTATTATTACATACTACACAAGTTATTACATACTACACAAGTTATTACATACTACATCGACAGAGTACAACTGTGCACAGATATGAACTCGTTCTGGTCAAATCAAATCAAAATCAAATCAAATTTTATTGGTCACATGCGCCGAATACAACAGACCTTACAGTGAAATGTTTACTTACAAGCCCTTAACCAACAACGCAGTTTTATGAAAGTACCACCCACCCCCCAAAAAATCAATAAGATATAAGTAAATAACAATAGCGGAGCTATGTACAGGGGTTACCAGTACAGATTCAATGTTGATCCAATAACGTGTTTCCTTTGTAATGCTTTTATTTGCAATCTCAAATAAATGTGTCGATTAGGCTCTACAGTAAAATATTTTCCATTTTCAGTCAGAAAAGTCTGTACTTTCTGTTTTGAAATACTATCTCAACTGAAGTCATCCCAGCAGCACGGTTGTTCTCATTTCATTTCAGAGTTGTTGAATGCTTGGGCGATGATCAGTAGGTAACATTGCCCTTGTACCAGCGATGCCATACGGCCACACTGGTGTCATTAGATTTACGGTTATTATTGATTAGATGCAGATCGTGTCACCGTGTCAGCATGGCTACAGCTGTTGAGTGTCACCCAGGGTGTATTGGGCAAGTCTCACTCCATTTGACAATACTGGTCTCATTTAGTCCACAGTGTGAGAATGCACATCATAAGAGGATAATTGTGCATGTACAATGGGATGGCCGTTAACATGCTTTCCATTTGAGAGAGAAAGACCTTCAAATGTACCAGGAGAGGTCCCAAGGATCATTATACCATAGTCTTTTCCAGAGCACATAGCCTCCTGACCTACAGACACATGCGGTACTTACTGCTTCTGATCTAACTGCTACTAATTAGGCCTGTCTAATCTATAAGATAAATACACATGCTTATTCCACTATAGTTATTCTGGAATGATGCCACTAAGATACAGTCAACTTTTGTTTTTCTTTTCACCACATTATACAAATAAGTTCCTGCAATAATCCATACTGTACCTAAATCTTTAATGCAAATACAGGCCCCATCAAGTACAGTAATACTGAAAACAATCCCATTACCCCTGTAGCCCCCTGTAACACGTGCAATCCCAGTGCACTATGTCGACATATGACCGGCGTGAAGATCTAGGAATCTTAAACCCATTATCCAATCATGGAGCACCTGGTGCGGTAGAAAGGGAACCGGCATAAAAAATGAACTAACATTTGGCTTTGAGAACAGTACGATTGGCCTGACATTCTGTGACATTTGCAATCCCGTGGGGGTATTCTTTTGAAAATGGACAATATCAGACCTAACAAGAGAACAAGATCCATTGGTTAACCTCGGGCAGGGTTAGAGCCACCCACAGCAATGTCAAACAGTTTGGCAGCTGAGACTTTTTAGCATATGATTTTATTAACAGCTTTTTTAATACCTGTATCAGTCAGACTTTATTAATACCTGTATCAGTCAGACTTTATTAATACCTGTATCAGTCAGACTTTATTAATACCTGTATCAGTCAGACTTTATTAATACCTGTATCAGTCAGACATGAAATATAAGCTGTGGACAACCTAGGCCTATATCTGCACTATAGGGTACATAGCTAAGAATTGTACAGATAATAGTCAAAAATGGCTCATTTAAGATGATATTTTATGAACGTTGGAGGCATTTTTGTGTGTTACAGTCAAGATTCTAAAATCCATTTCTCAGATTGTGTTCCCCACTGTTTTAACCACAGTGCATGGTGTTATATTAAGATTAAATATTCATGAATGCTAAAATAAGTATCCACTGAACTTGTCCTAACATTGATTATGTAACAACACTAGAACCAAATATTATCAGAGCTATTTAACAGACAACTTCCCAAACAACTATGTTTTATCGACTGCATATAGTATATGTTGCTGTCATTCTTTGTAAGAGTGTGAGAATGATGTCTAAAGGACATGTGATAAGATCAAGTGGACAATGCAGTGACATTTTATTGTCTCCTTTTAACACATGACTCTAATTTTTCCAATATGATAATATATCATACAACTGCACTGCTATATTTCTCTATGACAGTAAATTGTGCAAGTGTAGCAGCACTCTCTGTACAGTTTACCAGACACTCACCCGTACCCTTCTAAGGGAGGTTTGGAGATGCATCAAAAAACAAGATTCAATTCAGACACGTCATTTGTCCATATGCAGCATGATGAATGTTTATTGGAGACTCAACACACGTAGGAACTCAGAAGTGCATTTGCTATGGTGCCACGTGTAATGTATATTTTACAACTGCATATCAAATACACATTGTCATGTACAGTGGGGTCCAAAATTATTGACACCCTTGATGAAGATGAACAATAATGTTATGTCTCTCGTTGGTAGAAGGAGACCAAGGCACAGCGTTGTAGGCGTACATTGTAACTTTATTGATGACACCAAACAAAATAACAAAGTCAAAAAATGAAAGCTCACAGTTCTGTCAGGCTACAGAAACTAAACAGAAAACAAGATCCCACAACCTAATGGTGAGAAAAAGGGCTGCCTAAGTATGATCCCCAATCAGAGACAACGATAGACAGCTGCCTCTGATTGGGAACCACACTCGGCCATAAACAAAGAAACAGAAGACATAGAATTTGCCACTCGAGTCACACCCCGACCTAACCAAACATAGAGAATAATAAGGATCGCTAAGATCAGGGCGTGACAAATAATGACTGTAGAAAATAATTTATAAAAATGCTGAGCTATATTGTATATATAAAAAAATGAAAATTAGATGTTTCTATACTAATACAATTGCTCAGAGTAAAGAGATTGTGTTTGACAAGTAATACTATTTTTTATTGACACCTCTAAAGATTCTTAAAAATGTAAAAGTTTAGTGTTTGGTCCTATATTCCGAGCACACAATAACTACATCAAACTTGTGACTCTAAAAACATGTTGGGATGCATATTATGTTAGGCTTGGTTATGTTTCAGATTATTTTGTGCCCAATAGAAATGAATGGTAAATAATGTATTGTGTCATTTTGGAGTCAATTGTGTTACAGTGCCTTGTGAAAGTATTTACTCCCCTTGGCATTTTTCCTATTTTGTTTTCTTACAACCTGGAATTAAAATTGATTATTGGGGGGTTTGTATCATTTGATTTACACGATATGCCTACCACTTTGAAGACGCAAAATATTTTTTATTGTGAAACAAACAAGAAAACAGCCCCAAAAAAACAGAAAACTTGAGTGTGCATAAATATTCACCCCTCCCAAAGTCAATACGTTGTAGAGGCACCTTTTGCAGAAATTACAGCTGCAAGTCTCTTCTGGTATGTCTCTAAAATCTTGGCACATCTAGCCACTGGGATTTTTGTCCATTCTTCAAGACAAAACTACTCCAGCTCCTTCAATTAGGATGGGTTCCTGCTGGTGTCCAGCAATCTTCAAGTCATACCACAGATACTCAATTGAATTGAGGTCTGGGCTTTGGCTAGGCCATTCCAAGACATTTAAATGCACCAGATCTTATTTAGGGGCTTCATAGCAAAGGTGCTGAATAGATTTGCACACACAACCTTTCAGTTTTTATTTTTTTTCAAATTTTTTTAAACACGTTTTTTTTCTATTTCACTTCCCCAATTTTGATTGTTTTATGTACAATGTTCATTACATGAAATAAAAATAAAAATCTATTTAAGTTACATGTTGTAATGCACCAAAATAGGAAAAACTCCAAGGGGGTTAATGAATAATGGGTTAATGAATAATGAAACTGCCATGTCAACCTGTGTCATAATCTGTCTAAATACAGCGTAGGTCCTGTAGTTATTTTTCTTTTGTTAGAACAATTCGCCCAATGTAGCTAGTAGCAGCAGGTAGTATAACAGCAAGTAGTATAACATATGGCATTACAACAATTGCATTGTACATGCCCGTAATCAATTTTACTATTTTGTTAAAAAAAATTGCATTGTTTGTAACTTATTTTTTTGACATATTCTGAACATAATGTCAATGCTACCATTTAATATGACCGAAAATAACTTCTGGACATCAGAACTTGGATTACTCACCACGGACTGGAAGAACATTTTTCCTTTAACGAGTCAGATGAGAAAGATATACTGCTCTCCCGGGAACAGGCTCAGATCCAAGTCATTTGCGTGAAGAAAAGACGGAGAAAAAGAGGAAGCAGATCAGGCTGCTTTTGAGAATCCGTAGGCGAGCGAGTAAACTCCCATTGCCATTTATTCTACTTGCTAACATGCAATCATTGGAAAATAAAATGGATGACTTATGATTATCCTACCAACAGGACGTTATGAACTGTAATATCCTATGTTTCACAGAGTTGTGGCTGAATGATGACACGGACAATAAAGAGCTGGAGTGATTTTTAATGCACCGGCAGAACAGAGAAGCTATGTCTGGTAAGACAAGGGGTAGAGTGTGTCTTTTTGTCAAGAACAGCTGGTGCGCGATGTCTAATATTAAAGAAGCCTTGAGGTATTGCTCGCCTGAGGTAGAGTACCTTATGATAAGCTGTAGACCACACTATCTACCAAGAGAGTTCTCATCTATATTATTCGTAGCCATCTATTTACGACCACAGACCGATGCTGGCACTAAGAGCACTCTTAGTGCTAGTTATCGGCTTTGAGCTAAAGGCTAGAACTGCTGCTTTCAAGGAGTGGGACACTAATCCGGACACCTATAAGAAATCCCGCTATGCCCTCAGACGAACCATCAAACAAGCAAAGCGTCATTACAGGATTAAGATTAAGAATCCTACTACACCGGCTCTGAAGCTCGTCAGATGTGGCAGGGCTTGAAAACTATTGCAGACTAACAAAGGGAAACCCAGACATGAGCTGCCCAGTGACGCGAGTCTCCGAGATGAGCAAAATACATTTTATGCTCGCTTTGAGGCAAACAACACTGAAGCATGCACAAAAGCACCAGCTGTTCTGGATGACTGTGTGATAACGCTCTCGGTAGCCAATGTGAGCAAGACCTTTTAACAGGTCAACATTCACAAAGCCGCGGGGCCAGATGGATTATCAGGATGTGTACTCCGAGCATGAGCGGACCAACTGGCAAGTGTCTTCACTGACATTTTCAACCTCTCCCTTACTGAGTTCTTTAATACCTACATGTTTCAAGCAGACCACCGTAGTCCCTGTGCCAAGGAAGCAAAGGCAACCTGCCTGAATGATTACCACCCAGTAGCACTCACATCGGTAGCCATGAAGTGCTTTGAAAGGCTGGTCATGGCTAACATCTACAGTATCCTCCCGGATACCCTAGACCCACTCCAATTCGCATACCGCCCCAACAGATCCATAGATGACGTAATCGCACTCCACACTGCCCTTTCCCACCTGGACAAAAGGAACACCTATGTAAGAATGCTGTTCATTGACTACAGCACAGTGTTCAACACCATAGTGCCCACGCAGCTCATCACTAAGCTAAGGACCCTGGGGCTAACACCTCCCTCTGCAACTGGATCCTGGACGGGTGGTAAGGGTAGGCAACAACACATCTGCCACTCTGATCCTCAACACTGGGGCCCCTCAAGGTTGTGTACTTAGTCCCCTCCTGTACTCCCTGTTCACCCACGACAGCATGGCCAAACACGACTCCAACACCATCATTAAGTTTACTGATGACACAACAGTAGTAGGCCTGATCACAGGCAACAACGAGACCGCCTATAGGGAAGAGGTCAGAGACCTGGCCGTGTGGGGCCAGAATAACAACCTATCCCTCAATGTGAGCAAGACAAAGAAGCTGATCGTGGACTACAGGAAAAGGCAGCCTGAACAGGCCCCCATTAACATCAACTGGGCTGTAGTGGAATGGGTTGAAAGTTTCAAGTTCCTTGGTGTCCACATCACCAACGATCTATCATGGTCCAAACACACCAAGACATATGTGTAGAGGGCATGACAAAACCTTTTCCCCCTCAGTAGACTGAGAATATTTGTTATGGGTCCCCAGATCCTCAAAAAGTCTAGGACCAAAAGGTTCCTTAACAGCTTCCACTTTCCAGAAGACTGCTGAACAATTAATAAAATGGCCACTGGACTATTACATTGACCCCCCCCCCCCCATTTGTTTTGTACACTGCTGCTATTCACTGTTTATTATCTATGCACTGTCACTTCACCCCTACCTACATGTACAAATTACCACTACCCTGTACCCCCGCACACTGACTCGGTACCGGTTCCCCCTGTATATAGCCCCGTTATTGTCATGTTATTGTGTTACTTTTTATTATTTTTTACTTTATTTGTTATTATTTGTTTATTTGTTAAATATTTTCTTAACTCTTCTTGAAATGCACTGTTGGTTAAGGGCTTGTAAGTAAGCATTTCACGGTAAGGTCTACATTACACTTGTTGTGTAATGCATGTGACAAATTAGGTTTGATTTGATTTGTTTGCATCAAGAGTGGTGTGGTTTGGAAAAGATGGTGAAAAATGAACACAACTCATTAGATTTCTGTCCTTGAAAGCCAGTTCAGGGGTTGAAGTACGCCTGTGTACTGAATCTGAACAACATTTACCTCTTCTTGTTAAGTGGACCTTAACTTTGTGTATGTCCCCCTTTGAAGGTTTTCTACTTTCCATTTAGAGTTGTATCATCAGAGTGCTTTTGGAAAAAACAAAAATACATTTTCTCTGAAAATAAGTCCAATGACACATATTGAAAAGTGCTATAGACACATTTCCTGTGCTCGTTATGAAAATGTGGCTGCGCAGTTTGTCATCAGACACCTCTGTTTGCCTAGCAGTGGATACGATCACTTGCAACTTCAAATGCAGTTCATGCAAGTTAACAAACAGGTAATCAGATGGTTATCATCTACAACGTGACAGACTCCATCAGAGGTTTGATTACCTAGCAAGCTTGCAAGCCAGCGAGGCAAGCTAAAATATCACAAATAGAGCTACATAAACCCAGAACAATCGTACACTTGCTAAACATACTGAAGCTATAGCCATCAGTCAAGTCCATGGTCATCACAAACTCACTGTTAAGTTTGTCAAGGTGTCGACTTTAGCATTATCTATCCTGCTACAGAGTTTTTTGGTTCCGGGATGATTGCACATCACTCGAACGTGACGCTTGCTTGCTTGTAAACCAAAAATTGCTCTATAAGCCTCAAAATTAAAAGACACCAAAGCCACAACATGATTTCACTGTGCATGAAATAACACCTGGAACGACATGAGGGATTCGGGAAATAGTTGAGTGAGAAACCAGCTGCTTATGTCAAAGACGAATACTTTCAGAGTGTCATGTAATCATATGTAAATTACGCTGGTTTTCTACGGCCTTTTGTGAAGCTGCTAATGAGCTTGAAATGTTGATTCCTCGCAATGGAATCAGCCAAAATATTAAGTCCTTGTGTTCCTGTTCTATTTGCGACTAATCAATAATCCACCGACTCAAGCGCTGACATCTAGCCCTGACCAAGGAAGGAAAAGTGTTCTCAGTGCTCTTTCATCTTTTTCAGACTTGACCTTTAGATCAACAGACATTACACGTGAGAGAAAACCGGGAAATCAATGAAGACAGCAAATAAACTCTGCTTTATATTAACCCCGTGTTGTTATGTGGGTGGTTCCTCTTTCCCTGTCTCCTCTGTGATGTGCATGATCGTCTTAAGTCGTCTTAACCTGTCGTGTGGTCATAACACTGTCATGACCTATATATTTACACCTCTTGATGCATATATTGAGTGTGGTTATGACACCTACATAACCACAAAACCCAAGTTAAATTGTTTATTGTTGTTGTAATACATTCTTAATAGTCATGTTTTGTTCATCATATTTATAATATCTTGTAGAAAAATCACTTTATGGCACTGTCAAGAAGCATTATGACCATGATAATCATATAAGCCAGATAGGCCGATCACATACCTGCCCTCATATCAGTCATCAGTCAAAAAGAGGTGTCTTGTCCTGCTCCTCAAATCTGCTCCTGCATTCATCCCAGTAATCAACAACAGTATTGGGATAGATGCAAGTCTGACATCAATGTGTGCGCAATTACAATGATAATTTAAAATGATTACCAATGATATAACACAAACATGCTGTTGACAGGTAGGCTATGGTGTAATGGAATGTTTTTCCTTGTGTGGTAGGTTTTGTGGGTTTTGATACTCTTATATGCAGTAGGTGTTATAACCAGCCATAAAATAACTGTTGTGGTAGGTTTTGTGGGGTTTTACACACTTATACAGGTGTCATAACCAGCCATAAAATAATGCAATATATGTCACAACAGGTCTAAATATGTGTCCTGACAGTGTTATGACCATATTATAACCGGTTAAGACGAGTTATCAGATGTTATTACCATGTCATAACTTGTGTCAAGTAGTGTTACCCAGTTTTTGATTTCTTGCTTTATATTTTTAACCTTTGGTTTGACAATAATTTGAGGGTAAGTGTATGTCAGCATAGTGTAAAAAAAGATAACGTACTGGCTGGGTAACCTTGCTTAAAGGCCTGAAGACTTGTGTTGCATTCCCAGGGTACTGCCTAGGCTTTACCTCAGTGGGCTACCACAGTCTTGTGGTTCGCAGAAGACACTGGTTTGAACCCGGGTGTCACGCCCTGGTCGAAGTATATTGTGTTTGTCTGCGTTTATTTGGTCAGGCCAGGGTGTGACATGGGATTTTTGTGGTGTGTTTTGTCTTGGGGGTGTATAGCATAGTCTATGGCTGCCTGAGGCGGTTCTCAATCAGAGTCAGGTGATTATCGTTGTCTCTGATTGGGAACCATATTTAGACAGCCATATTCTTTGAGTATTTCGTGGGAGATTGTTCCTGTCTCTGTGTTTGTTGTCACCAGATAGGCTGTATAGGTTTTCACGTTCCGTTTGTTGTTTTTGTATTGGTCATTTTCATCGTCATTAAACATGTCTCTAAAATACCACGCTGCATTTTGGTCCGCTTTTCCTTCACCAGACGAAAGCCGTTACTGTAACGGCTTTCTTCTACCTCCTTCTCTGACGAAGAGGTGGAATAAGGATCGGACCAAAATGCAACGTGGTTCGTTCGATACATCTTTAATTATGACGAAACACGAACAATACAAAACAACAAACGTCGAAAACCGAAACAGCCCTGACTGGTGCAACAAACACAGAGACAGGAACAATCACCCACAAACACACAGTGAAACCCAGGCTACCTAAATATGGTTCCCAATCAGAGACAACGATAATCACCTGATACTGATTGAGAACCGCCTCAGGCAGCCATAGACTAATCTATACACCCCACACAACCCCAAGACGAAACACACTACAAATAAACCCATGTCACACCCTGGCCTGACACAATAAATGAATATAACATAATAAATATAGACCAGGGCGTGACAGAACCCCCACCCTAAGGTGCGGACTCCCGGATCAAAACAATAGGGAGGGTCCGGGTGGGCGCCTGTCCATGGCGGCGGCTCCGGCTCGGGACGTGGAACCCACTCTATGAAT
This sequence comes from Oncorhynchus masou masou, assembly GCF_036934945.1. NCBI lineage: Eukaryota > Metazoa > Chordata > Actinopteri > Salmoniformes > Salmonidae > Oncorhynchus > Oncorhynchus masou. The sequence continues at coordinate 73,003,125 of NC_088217.1, read as the reverse complement.
GTCTTAGTCCCCCCTCCTCGCGTCCTAGGATTGTCCACCCTCGCCGCCGACCATGGCCTAGTAGCCCTCACCCAGAACCCCACTGGACTGAGGGGCAGCTCGGGACAGAGGGGCAGCTCGGGACAGAAGGGCAGCTCGGGACTGAGGGGCAGCTCGGGACAGAGGGGCAGCTCGGGACAGTGGGGCAGCTCTGGACAGAGGGGCAGCTCGGGACAGAGAGGCAGCTCGGGACAGAGGGGCAGCTCGGGACAGAGGAAGCCCAGCACTGAGAGGAACCCCAGCCCTTAGAGGAAGCCCAGCACTGAGAGGAAGCCCAGCCAGGCAGTTGAATCCGGCAGATCCTGGCTGGCTGGCAGTTCTGGCAGATCCTGGCTGACTGGCGGATCTGGAAGAGTCTGGTTGACTAGCGGATCTGGAAGAGTCTGGTTGACTAGCAGATCTGGAAGAGTCTGGTTGACTAGCAGATCTGGAAGAGTCTGGTTGACTAGCAGATCTGGAAGAGTCTGGCTGACTGGCAGATCTGGAAGAGTCTGGCTGACTGGCAGATCTGGAAGGGTCTGGCTGACTGGCAGATCTGGAAGAGTCTGGCTGACTGGCAGATCTGGAAGAGTCTGGCTGACTGGCGGATCCTGGCAGACTGACGGCAGGAGAGGAGGAAGGCTCTGGCAGCGCTAAACAGGCGGGAGACTCCAGCAGCGCTGTAGAGGAGGAAGGCTTCGACAGCGCTGAACAGGCGGGAGGCTCCGGCAGTGCAGGAGGGGCAAGGCGCACTGTAGGCCTGATGCGTGGTGCTGGCACTGGTGATACTGGGCCGAGGATACGCACAGGAAGCCTGGTGCGGGGAGCTGCCACCGGAGGGCTGGTGTGTGGAGGTGGCACAGGATGGGCTAGACCGTGAAGGCGCACTGGAGATCTTGAGAGCAGTGTTGGCACAGGACATGCAAGGCAAGGGATGTGCACAGGAGGCCTGGTGCGTGAGGCTGGCACCAACTTCACCAGCCGACTAACACGCACCTCAGGACGAGTATGGAGCGCTGACCCAGGTGCCATTAAATCCCTGACACGTTCCATCGGGCGAATTCCATGCAAAAAGCACCAACACAGCAACTCCCTCATTTCTCTCTCCTCCAATTTCCCCATTAACTCCTTCACAGTCTCTGCTTCGCTCACCTCCAACACCGGTTCTGGTCTCCTCCTTGGCTCCTCGCGATAAACAGGGAGAGTGAGCTCAGGTCTGACTCCTGACTCTGCCACACTCTCCCTGAGCCCCCCCCCAAGAAATTTTTGGGGCTGACTCTCGGGCTTCCATCTGCGTCGCCGCGCTGCCTCCTCTTACCGGCGCCTCTCAGCTCTCGCCGCCTCCAGTTCTTCTTTGGGGCGGCGATATTCTCCAGGCTGTGCCCAGGGTCCTTCTCCGAACAATTTTTCCTCCCAAGTCCAGAAATCCTGTGATCGCTGTTGCTGCCTTTGTTGCTTCTCCTGTGGATCCTGTCCGTTGACACGTTGCTTGGTCCGTTTGTGGTGGGTGATTCTGTAACGGCTTTCTTCTACCTCCTTCTCTGACGAAGAGGTGGAATAAGGATCGGACCAAAATGCAACGTGGTTCGTTCGATACATCTTTAATTATGACGAAACACAAACAATACAAAACAACAAACGTCAAAAACCGAAACAGCCCTGACTGGTGCAACAAACACAGAGACAGGAACAATCACCCACAAACACACAGTGAAACCCAGGCTACCTAAATATGGTTCCCAATCAGAGACAACGATAATCACCTGACTCTGATTGAGAACCGCCTCAGGCAGCCATAGACTAATCTATACACCCCACACAATCCCAAGACGAAACACACTACAAATAAACCCATGTCACACCCTGGCCTGACTCAATAAATGAATATAACATAATAAATATAGACCAGGGCGTGACAGTTACACCGGGTCGGTCACAAGCACACAACAGGTATGTAGAGCCTAATACTTTGCATGACTGCAACTCAACATCTCCTTATGTCAAAATAAAAACGAGCAGAACTTTATTTGGGATTTGCATTCTTTTTCATTTTCATTTGATTCATCTTGATGTAATAACTTAATTAAAGTATTCTCAGTATCCAACAATTATCTAAGTAGTCGATACTAATCTAAACTGTGTTCCTTAAGCATCATTAACTCAAATGTAAATGTTATTTTACAATATGGACACTGAGTAGGCATGAAATTGGATTATCTGTAGGAAACATATGTTCAACAATCATATATAAAATGGATTCAATAAAACTCTACATCTGGAATATGTAATTAGCTACATCAAACTGTTGTTGGCTGTTGTATCATATTCCCACACACTGCAATGTGACGCAGAATCTAAAGATGTTATGCTATTCGATGATGCCCAAACCTCTTTTTTCTTTTAGCATTATCTTGCCTAAATGTAAAACAATTTAGTTCCCTGTCACTAAGCAGCATTTTGCTTTCAGGTGAGAGGGAAAAAGAACATTTGAACAGTCCACAAAGATCTTTGGGCCCCTGGGCCATTTGTATGCCTTATCTCTACCCTTAATGGAATTAAATTCCCTCATATTTGTTTTGTTATCTCAGCCCGGCAGAGGTTATTTTGACAGTCTACAACATTTCTACACTGATCAACTGTATTTAGGAGCAAATTAGTTTGGTAAATATTCACAGGACATATGAGGAATTGTTGGATTAAGGCTCGAGCTACAGCAAAGTGCATGAAGCAGCTAGAAGAGCATAAACTATTCTCGATCCAAGAAGTCTTCTCCATCTTCACGATCAAAGTGTCTGCAGTTGCTGCATCCATTTGTGGACTTGTACATTCATGATATGTACCCATTGATTCGTGAAGAATATTACTTGCGCCTTTTGAGCTTAGTTTACCTTAAAGAAAATAAGCTGATTGCACTGTGCATTTTGTGATACGGTACTTGATAACATGGTCATTAATGAGTCGACCCTCACAAGATTTACCATCCGTTACCAAGATGTTACCGTCCCTCCTCCATACACTTCAGAAACACCAACGCAATGTTCCTGCTTCAGTAAACGTCCTAAAAAAAACAAATAGAACGCCATCTGACAGCCCATTGTTATTTAACCTAGGGGCGGTGAAAGGAAAAGACTGCACCTTCAGGATGATCCAGCAGAGGCTCGGTAACCCCCCACAGGGCAGACATTAGGATCAGTGCCTCTCATCCACTTGATCAATGATTCCCACTGAAGGATGTCTTTGGCCGGCCAATGTCTTGCTGAGATGCTTGAACATGTACTGTAACTTCAATTTGAAGTAGGAATCAAAGTGGGGAGTAGCACTTCTACAATCCAGTTAATGTAACTGCCAAAATAAAGGAAACACTTGAGATACAAAGTGTATTGAAAGCAGGTCCTTCCACATTGATGTGGTTCCTGAGTTATTTTGAGCAATTAACATCCCACCATGCATAAGGTCATGTGTAAAAAATGCCCAGCTGCCAATTATTTTGTCTACAATGGCACAAAGAAGAGATCTCATCATTTCAGTGACTTTGAAAGAGGGGTCTCAAAGAAACATAGGGGGTTTAAAGTGTGTGTGTGAGATAATGTTTTCCACCTCCATCACCAAAACACAAAGTGATGGAATTTCTTGTGGAACAATGGTGTTGCATCCCTCCAACAGAGTTCCAGAAACTTGTAGAATCTATGCGAAAGTGGATTGAATCGGTTCTGGTGGCTCGTGTTGGCCCTATTAAGGCACTTCATGTTGGTGTTTCTTTTATTTTGGTAGTTACCTGTAAGTAAGCCTTGTCCGAGCCAGAACGGCCAATTGGGAAATAACCTAGCTGCTGTTTTTGTAGCAAACAGCAGCTTGATGTACAAGTCAACCATGTGGCCAGGACGCTAGTCAGTCACAACACAGTCATAGGTCTTAGTGAATTTGTGTGGTGCACTAGTGTCTTGGATTTCGTACCTTCCGCAGTCCAATACGAGTCAAACTCCTCAACCACACTTCCTGCCTGTCATTGTGTTATGCATCCATTATCACCCTGTTACGTCCCCCAGTTGTTGTGGGTTTGTATGTGTGTGTGTATTTCAGGAAATGGAATTCTGGATTCCTCAAGCAGCTGATTGGTCGACCCCATCGACGATTGAAGCTCTGAAACCCTCCCTCTTGTCAGGGGAAACAGCTGTCTTCAATTACCAACTCCTTCTCCAGCTGGATAAAAGCCAGTGTTCCTTTGTTAGGAGGAGGGAGCTTCTTTGATGTCCTGTGTTGGTTGTTAGTCCGTGAAAGTTTTGTTGAAAGCATTTTGTAGCTTCCACTTCTGAGGTGTGTGTATGCCAATAGAACTTGGTGTTTTTGATTATTGAAATTGTTCACTTTATGTTAGTAATTACTCTGTTTTATTTGTTCCCGGGGGGAAGGGGAACGCACCTCGGGAGTGTTAAGGCAAGAGGCCTGCGGACATACATAACCCGTAGTATTTACTCTGTCTATGCACACTAGGTAAGACCTGTGCGGACCACCCCCTGTATTTTGGTTAGCGTGCCAGGAGGTGCTGAAAGATTAGCTATGTGGTGGGTAGGCAGGTAAGGTAGGAGAGGGGACTCTAACTTTTACTTTCTTTGCTTTGGTTCCGTCCAGCCCCTTTTCCCCACCATATTGTGTAGGAATAACACATTCCCTGTAAACGGTCATTTTCTCTGCCTCCATCGTCCTTCCCCCGCACCTACGATCACATACCTTTTTCATTCCACGAGGAGTAGAGTTGTAGCAGGGTGTTGCGTTCCCTCCGCCATGAGGCGTACGTAACACACAGTTAGATTACTTCACATCACCTAAGTCCCGGCGGTATGAGCAGTAAATTGCCAAACATTTCCGACATCACATGAATAACTTAACTTACATGTTATGCAATGTGACTCTGAAAACTCTGAAGGACAGCAAGAGAAGACGGAAAGTCTCCTGGGATATACACTTTGAAAACTCTGAAGGACAGTAAGAGAAGACGGAAAGTCTCCTGGGATATACACTTTGAAAACTCTGAAGGACAGCAAGAGAAGACGGAAAGTCTCCTGGGATATACACTTTGAAAACTCTGAAGGACAGCAAGAGAAGACGGAAAGTCTCCTGGGATATACACTTTGAAAACTCTGAAGGACAGCAAGAGAAGACGGAAAGTCTCCTGGGATATACACTTTGAAAACTCTGAAGGACAGTAAGAGAAGACGGAAAGTCTCCTGGGATATACACTTTGAAAACTCTGAAGGACAGCAAGAGAAGACGGAAAGTCTCCTGGGATATACACTTTGAAAACTCTGAAGGACAGCAAGAGAAGACGGAAAGTCTCCTGGGATATACACTTTGAAAACTCTGAAGGACAGTAAGAGAAGACGGAAAGTCTCCTGGGATATACACTTTGAAATCTCTGGGGCGTCTAAGACGTCTGGAGTTGATGTGTTGTGCGCCGTTGACAAATCAATTGTGATAACGGTGTCCAGTTTTGGACTCAAGGTCGTCCCAGACATTCTCTGGCTGCATGGTTACTCATGAGACCCAGGGTCCAGTCAGGAAGAGTCAGCACTAATTACAGTAGACATCACAGACAGATTCCCTCTGTCAGAGCCTTAGGACACTCAACCTAGACTGTGAGCAAAGGACACAGTCAACAGAGGGAGAAGGGCCTAGCTGGCCCAAATCTTTACTTTGAGGCTACCTTGGTTCACCTAACTTAGTCTGTTGTAAATGCAGGTTTCCTTTCATTTTAGTTTTTAAACATTACCAAATGACAACATATGGTAATGTGGCAAAAATGATTACAAGTGTATGCACACCTGCGTTATAAAAATAACATTTAAAGGTTGTCTCAAGCCTAGAAAACATCTCAGATGTTTGATCATAAATTATACTGAACAAAAATATAAATTAAAACATGCAACAATTTCAAATATTTTACTGATGTACAGTTCATATAAGGAAATAAGTCAATTTAAATAATTACATTTGGCCTTAATGTACTGGGGAGCCAGTGCATGCTCCCTCAAAGCGTGAGACACCTGTGGCATTGTGTTGTGTGACAAAACTGCACATTTTAAAGTGGCTTTTGTGCCCAGCACAAGGTGCACCTGTGTAACGATCATGATGTTCAGCTTCTTGATATGCCACATTTGTCAGGTGGATGAATTATCTTGGCAAAGACAAAATGCTGACTAACAGGGATGTAAACTCATTTTGCACAACATTTGAGAGAAATATGGTTTTTGTGCATATGGGAAATTTCGGGGAATTTTTATTTCAGCTCATGAAACATGCGACCAACACTTTACATGTTGCGTTAATATTCTTGTTCAGGGTAGCTACTGTTTCTCTGATTTAGGATTTCTCCCACATTAATCCCATTGTATCCATTACTTTGAAGATGGAGCCTAGAGTTTAATTTGCGTTTTTGTTTCAATTATTTATTTACTTTTACCAGAACAAACCTGAACATTGTGCACTCCAAACACTAAATAATGAACAACATCTTCATAGAAAGTTATTGCAATGTTTTGTCTTACAGTAGCGTCTAATTATGATTTTTTTTCCCACCAAGCACACAATAGGATGGTTTGTTTCCCACATTCTACTACACTTTAGAAGCATTTTGCTTAAGCTCTTCAGTAAAATATCAATATAAATACATTTCCCAAATTAAGAGGAATTTCTTGAAAACAATTATTTAAATGTGGTTATTTCCAGCAAACTCGCCAGATGTGTACTAAACATATTGTTATTACTTGAGGAGCAAAGATCTCTTACAAACATACACATACACGTACACACACCCTCACATACACACACCCCCTCACATACACACACACCCTTACATACAACTTCAAGATGCCATTCAACACAGGACTTACCTCGTGTTAAGCCTTATCCAGTTTGATGTTAATCAAAATGAGTCTGGTACAAACTGCATTATAACACTGTCTATTGTCATCAGTATTCAACTCCCTCTCCCTTTCAGATTGATACATAGTATGGGTGTCAACCATGGTAAATATATACATAACATATAATCTAAGCCAGCAGGAATATTGCACGTGTTGTCCATGATATGGAAGAATGTGTGGCACAATTTCCATGAGAACCACTCGTCACAAACTGCTCTACATGTGAATATATAGGCATTTATGTCAGAAATAAATCACAAATGGCTTTGCAATTAACGTATGGACATAAAGCTGGCAAAGGGGGTGTAAAATGATCCTAAGAGGTGCTAAAGGGCTGTTAACCAGCCTGGTAAAGTAGACATTCTTCCCCTTGTACCCATCCAAATCCCTGTAGTTTGATCAATTCCAGATAGTATGGCGTCACGTGCCTTCATGAAGTTTTCATATTGTACACCCTTTCGAAAAATCTGACAAATCAGAGGCACGTATTCAACAAAGCAGTAATGTGACCATCTCTATAGAAATTATCGATAAGCCTTAAAATGAGCCATAACTTAAATAATAATGCATTTAGCCATCAACCGTATGCATTTATGAAGGATGTTATATTGATCTATAAGCAGTTATGAATGTAAATAGCAAGTCGTATCATGCATTACAGTTAGATAAAGAAGAACTATGTCACTGAGATATGTCCCTAAGTATGGAGCACACAGAAAAGAGGAGACTTAACTGTGCAGCTTAATTAGCAGTGCTTTAATTCCAGTCTCTAACAGTGCTGAGCCCATGCTAAGGCATCTATGGTAACAAACGCAGACTGGTGTTCAAAGTTACCAGGCGAGTGTCAGACAGACAGTGCCACAAAAACGACATGCCTGTTGGAGCGGAACCCTGGCTCCAGTCCCCAGTGAGACCACTCTGGGCAAGCACAAATGTGGGATGGCTTGAAATATTAACGGACAAGAGTCACGCTCCATAACCCCCCCCCCCCACACACACACACACATACACACACACACACACACACACACACACACACAGTCACAACCAAACAGGCATGGCTTTTCACCCACTACGCTGACACCCTGTTGCAAACATCCCCCCGGCTAACCAGCCCACTCATCTGCAGAATGGGGAGTTAGACAGATACTGTAAGAGTTGCTTTTGTTTTTAAACCACCAGCAGGGTTTTGATAATGTGTCATCGGCTTTATACAGTGCCGTTTAAGTGAGTGTGTGTGTGTGGTGTGTACATGTCAGGGGTTTTGTGTGAGTGCTAGAGGTTGTTCACCATGTTTACCACAACGACAAGGCAATAAGTGATTCACCTTTTGCTACCAGCAGCAATACTTGAACAGGCAAAAAAAATTCAGCCATGAACTCCTGAAAAATAATTAAAGATTATGTTAATTTGAAAACACACAGGGTGTAGAAATTAAGATGTACTTTGACGAAGGTGAACAGTGCAGTATTTTGATTGGGGTCTATCAAAGTAGAATGTTTTCTATAACCTACAGGCTAAGTATGTCATGGTTGGTTTGCAGTACACTTGGGGCTTTCAGCAGAGTACATTGACATTGTTAACACAGATATTTAGGACGAAGCTCATCTGGGGTCGGCAGGTTAGCTTAGTGGTTAGAATGTTGGACTAGTCAACCGGAAGGTTGCAAGTTCAAATCCCCAAGCTGACAAGGTACAAATCAGTCGTTCTGCCCCTGAACAGGCAGTTAACCCACTGTTCCTAAGCCGTCATTGTAAATAAGAATTTGTTCTTAACTGACTTGCCTAGTTAAATAAAGGGAAGAAGAAAAAGAAAATTAAAAAAAACATCTAAGGTCAATTGAAAATAATCATGATGCCAATCATGAGGTCAATCTGCATGATGATTCGCAAAGGCGCATCCTTCGGGATACTATACCGTCCTTTAAAAAAAACACCATGGCTTGAGAATGCACTCTAAAGGTAATTGATAGTTCAAGCTTTTGTAGATAGCACAGAGCTTTGTACTCTCAGCAAATAGCTTGGTGTTCTTTCAATAGGCAGACACCATCCATGTTTTATACATAGGAGAGCTGGAGCAATGAACCACCCTTGCTGTCTCGGGCTGGCCGGTTCCCCTCTTTCCACTGGGATTCTCTGCCTCTAACCCTATTACGGGGGCTGAGTCACTGGCTTACTGGGGCTCTCTCATGCCGTCCCTGGAATGGTTGCGTCACCTGAGTGGGTTGATTCACTGATGTGGTCATCCTGTCTGGGTTGGCGCCCCCCCTTGGGTTGTGCCATGGCGGAGATCTTTGCGGGCTATACTCAGCTTTGTCTCAGGATGGTAAGTTGGTGGTTGAAGATATCCCTCTAGTGGTGTGGGGGCTGTGCTTTGGCAAAGTGGGTGGGGTTATATCCTTCCTGTTTGGCCCTGTCCGGGGGTGTCCTCGGATGGGGCCACAGTGTCTCCTAACCCCTCCTGTCTCAGCCTCCAGTATGTATGCTGCAGTAGTTTATGTGTCGGGGGGCTGGGGTCAGTTTGTTATATCTGGAGTACTTCTCCTGTCCAATTCGGTGTCCTGTGTGAATCTAAGTGTGCGTTCTCTAATTCTCTCCTTCTCTCGGAGGAGGACCTGAGCCCTAGGACCATGCCCCAGGACTACCTGACATGATGACTCCTTGCTGTCCCCAGTCCACCTGGCCGTGCTGCTGCTCCAGTTTCAACTGTTCTGCCTTATTATTATTCGACCATGCTGGTCATTCATGAACATTTGAACATCTTGGCCATGTTCTGTTATAATCCCTACCCGGCACAGCCAGAAGAGGACTGGCCACCCCACATAGCCTGGTTCCTCTCTAGGTTACTTCCTAGGTTTTGGCCTTTCTAGGGAGTTTTTCCTAACCACCGTGCTTTCTACACCTGCATTGCTTGCTGTTTGGTGTTCTAGGCTGGGTTTCTGTACAGCACTTTCAGATATCAGCTGATGTACGAAGGGCTATATAAATAAATTTGATTTGATTTGACAGGTTTGTTGTTTAGATGAGATGAGATGTATTTTTTTCAGAAGAAGACAGATTGTTTCGCCTCTGATCATGGCTCATAATGTGATCACCAACCAGGGCTCAATATGTGATCAGCTACAAGTGCCACAGGATTTCATAGATCTAACTTTGTAACAAATCCCCCCCAGTATTTGATTAGTAGCACAGCTAATGCTTTGTGGGGCATTATATCCTAATTGTTGAATTCTTCCTCTTTCTTGAAAAAGGCCGACATTTAACCTTTTCCAATGAGCCAGCTGCGGTATGATTGAGATGGCTGCTTGCTGTAATCTGTGTCTCCCCAACGTCCCTTCCAAACTCTTTCATCGGAGGCCTCAGAGCTCATATCTCCCAATCCCTCATGAACTTGATAATCACTCTGTGAAAACATTTACAGATGTATCACATAGGCCAGTTTGCTATGCCATTCTAGATTAACACATGGAAATGAGATCACTTATTACAGCCTTGGCATATGAACTGGGCCTTGAGTAATTACACAACAAGCTGGAGACGGCCAAACACCACAATGTGCACAGACTACGCTCTGTGACTCCTCTGGACAATTAACAATGGGCTAGCATTGCGGCAAAGGGAGGCTGTGAGATTTGATTCTGTTTTTTAAATGGTTGTGTTTGATCTATCTTTGCACTTATCCCTCGTCTGGCTCTCTCTCTCTCTTCCTCTATCTATCTGCCTCCCTACCCGTCTAATACAGCCCTTCAAAGGCATCTCTTTTAGCATCAAGTGTTGACTCAGGTCTGGGACACAATGCAAATCAAATCTGAAATAGCCCATGCAGGCCATCCGTGGCAGTTGTTGGGGGGTAGGGTTTTAGGGGGGGGTATTCAGTTGTGGAGGAGAAGAGTTATATTGGCGAATGGCGGGGAGGTGTGCTGGACGAATAACTCTTGCTTTAAGATACTGTGAGTGGACTCAGGCAAGGGGGGACATAAATCTGTGCGTGACACCCTCAGTGAAAGTCATTAGTCAGCTGTCAGAGTCTGGCCTCCTGCCATGCCACAGGAACAACCTCCATCCCTGGCCGCTCGGCCTGCTCTGGCCGCTCGGCTTTACAATGGCAGCCATTGTCCTTTAGCCTCATTCATCTAATGAAAGCAATGAGTATGTTTACATACACACTAATAATTTGATATTAAACTGATTATGACATTAGGCCGAGTATGGCATTACACCTTACTCTGTGTCACGTTCGTTATAGCGATGAGACCAATGTGCAGCGTGATGAGAATACATCTTCTTTAATGAAGGAAGAACACTGAACGAACTATACAAACACAACAAAACAAACATAAAGCTATAAAAATAGTGCTGACACAGGCAACTAAACATAGACAATCACCGATGAATTACCCAAGGAATATGGCTGCCTAAATATGGTTCCCAATCAGAGACAACGATAAACAACTGCCTCTAATTGAGAACCAATCTAGGCAACCATAGACATACAAAACATCTAGACTAGTAAACAACCCCAGAAACATACAAAAACCCTATAAACATTTTTTTTAAATCTAGACAGGACGAAAACACAACAAACCACCCCATGTCACACCCTGACCTAACCAAAATAATAAAGAAAATAAAGATAACTAAGGTCAGGGCGTGACACTCTGCTTACCTTAAATCGGCGTCAGGTCAAAATCGAAGTAAGCAGCATGCCGATTAAAACACATGGATATCAGAGCTATCTTTATTATTTATTAGGACATGTAAACGCCTCAGAGTTTCTGTACATCAAGATTACTTATTTTGCTCAAGTCAAGTAGAGTTAGGAAAAACTGAATGTATGCATAGTTTTCACATACAAACGTTCCAAACTCAGAATGAAATAGTTTCACAAAAATGCCATGGTCGCTGTGGTAGAACGTTTATTTTGATTGGCGATGTTCTGCAGTTATTGAATTCCCATCACGTGGTCTGGTTTCAGATGTATCCATGTAAACAGGATTATTAGGGAAATCGTTCTTCTTCCAAAGCCTGTAAACGTTGAAATCTATTAATTATATTTACCTTGAGCTCGAGAATATATCATTAATATATCATAGCATGGATCAAAATTGTGCTTGAGGTCTTTCATCTAGGAAACATGATTCAATTGATTATTAAAACCATAATAATTGATTCACATCAATGGAATTACTTGTTATTTCAATGTTCTCTCGTCTGTGTCTTGGTAGCATGCTTGGGGTTAAAAGGTCTATGGTTACTATGTGTTGTCATATATATATATATATATATATATATATATATATATATATATATATATAGAGAGAGAGAGAGAGAGAGAGAGAGAGAGAGAGAGAGAAATGGAAACTGAGGTGCACTTCCTAACCTCCTGCCGAATATATGACCATATTGGAGACACATATTTCCCTCAGATTACACAGATCCACCAAGAATTTAAAAACAAACCTAATTTTGATAAACTCCCCTGTGTACTGTGTGAAATACCAGAGTGTACATCGCAGCAGGAAGATGTGTGACCTCTTGCCACAAGAAAAGGGCAACCAGTGAAGAACAAACACCATTGTAATGTAAATACAACCCATATTTTCTGTTTTTTATTTTCCCTTTTGTACTTTCACTAAATGTCTTTATTATTTTGGAACTTTAGTGAGTGTACTGTTTAAGGTACATTTTTGTTCATTTAGCTTGTTTCTTATCTACCTCACTTGTTTTGGCAATGTTAACATATGTCTCCCATGCCAATAAAGCCCTTGAATTTAATTGATAGAGAGAGAGCGCGAGAAGAGCAAAACTTTAATTCCAAGCAAGAAAGGAAATATGTTTACCAAAGCAAGACCAAATTCAATTTGACAGGACTTTCAGGGAAGGGTAATGCAGTGTAGCATGACAGAGTTCAAAAGATTTAAAAAAAGGTCTGTCTGTACCCTCTGTGAGTGTTACTGATGCTAGAGAGGCTTTTGAAGAGATGTGGCTTATCTAGTCCATTTCCAGATGTGTAATGAGTGCAATGAGAGTCGGGAGGCAAGTTCTGTGAGTGAGTGTTTTAATAAATAAAAGAAACAATATACACGAAACACAAACAATGCACCGACATGAAAACAGAGTCAATAACACCTGAGGAAAGAACCAAGGGGAGTGACGGATGTAGGGAAGATAATCAAGGAGGTGATGGAGTCCAGGTGAGTGTCATGAGGTGTTGGTGCGCTTGACGATGGTGACAGTTGTGCAGGATAATCAGCAGCCTGATGACCCAGAGACTGGAGAGGGAGTATACGTGACAAGATGAGTATTCAAGGGTCTCTCTCACCAGTTAGGTGCTATAAATTGAGAAACACTGTGGGGATTTAGCAGCTACTGTAACTGTTGAAATCTGCTTTCTTGCAAAAACATTTACAGAACAACTGAGAACTGAATGATTGTAAATGTACTGATTTACTGCAATCCGGTATAGTGTGTGTTTATGTATTATTGCTGAATTTATTATTTTTGTAATTAACTTCTTCGATATAGGGGGCGCTCTTTTAATTTCTGGATAAAAAAAAACGTTCCTGTTTTAAACAAGATATTTTGTCACGAAAAGATGCTCGACTATGCATATAATTGACAGCTTTGGAACGAAAACACTGACGTTTCCAAAACTGCAAAGATATTATCTGTGAGTGCCACAGAACTTATGCTACAGGCGAAACCAAGATGAAATTTCAAACAGGAAATGGCCCAGATTCTGAAGGCGCTGTGTTCCAATGTCTCCTTATATGGCTGTGAATGCGTCAGGAATTAGCCTACACTTTCTGTCGTTTCCCCAAGGTGTCTGCAGCATTGTGACGTATTTGTAGGCATATCATTGGAAGATTGACCATAAGAGACTACATTTATCAGGTGTCCGCTTGGTGTCCTCCGTCGAAATTATTGCGCCAGCTCACTACAACACCAAACTTTTTTCCAAATTAGCTCCATAATATCGACAGAAACATGGCAAACGTTGTTTAGAATCAATCCTCAAGGTGTTTTTCACATATCTATTTGATAATTGTAACCGTTGTGGCAGTTGGTTTCTCATCAGAAGCAAACGGAAAAAATACTGCAGCTGGAGATTACGCAATAATTGCAACGGAGGACACTAAGCGACCACCTGGTAGATGTAGTCTCTTATGGTCAATCTTCCAATGATATGCCTACAAATACGTCACAATGCTGTCGACACCTTGGGGAAGCGACAGAAAGCCTAAGCTCATTCCTGGCCCATTCACAGCCATATAAGGAGTCATTGGCATGAGGCGGTTTCAAAAGATGCGGCACTTCCTGATTGGATTTTTATCTGGGTTTCGCCTGTAACATCAGTTCTTTTGCACTCACAGACAATATCTTTGCAGTTTTGGAAACGTCAGAGTGTTTTGTTTTCAAAAGCTGTCAATTTATATGCATAGTCGAGTATCTTTTCATGACAAAATATCTTGTTTAAAACGGGAATGTTTTTCATCCAAAAATTAAAATAGCGCCCCTTATATCCAAGACGTTAGCAGGTGTGTTAAAAGTACATCTGTGGAATATCTTTCCTTCTTAATGCATTTGAGCCAATCAGTTGTGTTGTGACAAGGTACGGGTTTCATGCAGAAGGGGGCCTTATTTGGTAAAAGTCCATATTATGGCAAGAACAACTCAAATAAGAAAAGAGAAACGACAGTCCATCATTACTTTAAGACATGAAGGTCAGTCAATCAATTAAATCTAATGAGAACTGCCACATGAAAGGAAGACCCAGAGTTACCTCTGCTGCAGAGGATAAGTTTGTTACCATTAACTGCAACTCGGATTGTAGCCCAAATAAATGCTTCACAGAGTTCAAGTAACAGACACATCTCAACATCAACTGTTAAGAGGAGACTGCGTGAATCAGGCCGTCATAGTCAATTTGCTGCAAAGAAACCACTACTAAAGGACACCAGTAAAAAGAAGAGACTTGCTTGGGCCAAGAAACACGAACAATGGACATTATACCAGTGGAAATCTGTCCTTTGTTCTGATGTGTCCAAAATTGATATTTTTGGTTCCAACCGCCATATTTTTGTGAGACGCAGAGTCTCCTCGTGTGTGGTTCCCACTGTGGAGCATGGAGGAGGATGTGTAGTGTGTGGGGGTGCTTGCCAGTGACAATGTCTCTGATTTATTTAGAATTTAAGGCACACTTAACCAGCATAGCTACCACAGCACTCTGCACAGCACTCTGCAGCGATCCCATCTGTTTTGCGCTTTGTGTGACTATCATTTGTTTTTCAAATGGACAAGGACACAAAACACCTCCAGGCTGTGTAAGGGCTATTTGACCAAGAGGGAGAGTGATGGAGTACTGCATCAGATGACCTGGCCTCCACAATCACCCGACCTCAAGGTTGGATGAACTAAGGAAAAGCAGCCATCAATTAATCAGCATGTATGGGAACTCCTGAGTGAACTCCTGAGCTGGTTGAGAAAATGTCAAGAGTGTACACAGTTGTCATCAAGGCAAAGGGTGGCTACTTTGAAGAATCTACAATATATTTAGATGTGTTTAACACTTTTTTGGTTACTACATGATTCCATATGCGTTATTTCATAGTTTGATGTCTTCACTATTATTCTACAATGTACAAAATAGCTAAAATAAAGAAAAACTCTTGTAGGAGTAGGTGTGTCCAAACTTTTGACTGGTACTGTATATAATTGTATTTTCACATTCACAGGATAGGTGCAGTGAAATGTGTTGTTTTACAGGGTCAGCCATAGTAGTACAGCGCCTCTTGAGCAAATTAGGGTTAAGTGGTTTGCTTAGGACACCACAGATGTGTTACCTTGATGGCTTGGATATTCGAACCAGCTACCATTCTGTTACTGGTCCAACGCTCTAACCACTAGGTTACCTTGACACAGCCTGTTACTTGATTATGTTCCTTGCCTGACCATTCTCTCTCTCTCTCTCTCTCTCTAGGCTTCCTCAATTGATTCACCTTTGCTTTAATTAAGCTAGCTGAGCCTCAGTCTAGTCAACAGGAATCTCAAAGGCCCAGTAAGTCACCCAGTGCTATGCTGCTAAGTGGCATCACTGTGGTAAAGTTGGTTTACATGGAGTTGTGTGTCATATAAGGGGATAGGCAGATTGTGTGCTGTGTTATGTCACGTATTGCTATAGGGCAACACATTACGAGAATAGCCCTGTTTCCTATGTATGGTTTAACATTGAAGGTGTGTTAGCTAAGCTAGCTGTTGTTGGATAAGTGCAAACAGCTTCTGCGCCACATGAAAGTTACTAACCAGAGGTGAAATGCAAAGCATAGAGGACGATGCTTGCATGAACTACAAAGCATTCGAAAAAAGTTGAATCCACTAATATTTATTTCGACATTCTTAACACTGATAAATAAACTGGTATCACAGTCTCAACTGGTAACAGTCAACAGTGTCTTCCTCATTTTATTCATTGCTTTGTCATGACAAAATGAGAAACGTCCTATGTGTTGTTGATGCTGTGTTCGCAGGAGCCCGCTCGTGTAAGCTGCAAGGAGAGAATGAACCAACACACTCGGTGATGTGTTACAATTGCAGGAATTTGCCAAGGAATGCAAAGTGAAACATCTGTCACATCATTAAGATGCCGTAGGAGGAGACAGAATAGAAGGATGAATAGAAAGTGGATCTTCAAAAGGAAGGATACATATGAGAAACTTGTGGTGAGGACCTTTCCATGGTTTCTTTTCATCCATTAGCTAACCCAGGAAGTCACATTGAAATTCACATCTTTTTTTCAAGTGAGTTCTGAATGTATGTTTCGGTTCGCTGGGAGGGCATGCTATTGATGAAGGTATGATATGATTTTGATATGATGACGCTAAATTATTGTGATCATCCAATACAGAAGTTGCAAGGTATCCATAATAATTCTACATTGTTTGTCAGTGGCAATTGTATCTATGAAAAACCCTGTAGACCTATGTATTAACACAAGCCACCAAAGACTGACTGAGCAAACACGAATAGTCAGCATCATTTATGTATAAAAAAAATGCTCAGTACATAAAGGATCTATCTAATGCAGCCTCTGTCTCTATTTCTGAGAGAGGTTTTCAGAATTGATTGTGCTGCTCTTTAGTATCTTTAAAACGATCAATACACGTTTCTTTGTATTGTAGCGTAGCGTTTTAGTGAAAGCATTGAGTGCATGAAAAACAATGTCCTTGCTTCATACTTGCTGCATTCAGATGGTCATGCCTGAACCATGAATAAAAACATTGTGTCAAAGAAATTGGGAAGCAGTGGGGGAGAGACCTAATTTGATCTGTGTGGATCACAATGGGGGTAAATTAAGGGAATGCTTTGTTAGCTGAATAGAAGCTGATTACATGCTTGCTCAATTTATTACTATCCCTCTCAAATCTCCTTGGTCTGTAGCACATGAATACATCTAATTATTACAAGAATATCAGGTCAAGCTGATAAAGAATGGGTCCTATTGTAGCTCTGGAGCACAGTTGGTGATCTTGACTCCAGTGACACCTCTTACTGGAAAGTAACACTTACAGATGTCGGATCTTAATTTGACTTGTTTCTCGCAGCAGGAAAATTATCCTGCATCAACAGGAAATCTGAATTATTGTGTGGATTATAATTAATGGACAGTTTTTGTTGGGACAAAACAAGTCTGACATTTTAAATTGGAAATTCCCAAATTTAGAAGACTTTACACTACAAGTTTGCATTTCCTGCTATGCAGAAAATCAAATCAGATCAAATGTATTTATATAGCCCTTCGTACATCAGCTGATATCTCAAAGTGCTGTACAGAAACCCAGCCTAAAACCCCAAACAGCAAGCAATGCAGGTGTTGAAGCACGTTGGCTAGGAAAAACTCCCTAGAAAGGCCAAAACCTAGGAAGAAACCTAGAGAGGAACCAGGCTATGAGGGGTGGTCAGTCCTCTTCTGGCTGTGCCGGGTGGAGATTATAACAGAACATGGCCAAGATGTTCAAATGTTCATAAATGACCAGCATGGTCAAATAATAGGTCTGGGACAGGTAGCACGTCCGGTGAACAGGTCAGGATTCCATAGCTGCAGGCAGAACAGTTGAAACTGGAGCAGCAGCACGGCCAGGTGGACTGGGGACAGCAAGGAGTCATCATGCCAGGTAGTCCTGAGGCATGGTCCTAGGGCTCAGGTCCTCTGAGCGAGAGAAAGAAAGAGAGAAAGAAAGAAAGAATTAGAGAGAGAGAGCATACTTAAATTCACACAGGACACCGGATAAGACAGGAGATGTACTCCAGATATTACAAACTGACCCTAGCCCCCCGACACATAAACTACTGCAGCATAAATACTGGAGGCTGAGACAGGAGGGGTCATGAGACACTGTGGCCCCATCCCCGGACAGGGCTAAACAGGAAGGATATAACACCACCCACTTTGCCAAAGCACAGCCACCACACCACTAGAGGTATATCTTCAACCACCAACTTACCATCCTGAGACAAGGCCGAGTATAGCCCACAAAGATCTCCACCACGGCACAACCCAAGGGGGGGCGCCAACCCAATTGTCCTGCAACAACAGGGTGATCAAATTAAGATCCAACATCTCTACAGCGCACGAGTCAGCCCCAAACCTCAGTCACCATAATGATCTGTTATGTTCTTATTACCAACAATGAGGGTGAAAAGTGTGTAAATGAGAAACATCTGTCAAGAAGCCAAGGAAGGAGATACCCTCTACTGTCCTCCCAACCGAGCCATCCCCTCATATTCCTATGTGAGTGCTAAACATCCTAAACTTGTCGGAAGGCTGTTAGTCCCAGTACAGTGGCTTAATTTCCCCAAAAGCAATGATGACGGAAAGGAGAAATTAAGCATGAATAGGGTAATGAATTCAATGCTAATGCATAGTCAGCTGTGGGACACTGCGGACATTTATGTCATTCAAAAATAATCATGAATATATCTCAAATCAAATCAAATTGTATTGGTCACATACACGTGATTAGCAGATGTTATTGCAGGTGTAGCAAAATGCTTCTGCTTTTAGCTCCGACAGTGCAGTAATATCTAACAAGTAATATCTAACAAATTAGACAACATATACCCAATACACACAAATCTAAGTAATAATGAATTAAGACTATGCACATATGGACGAGCGATGTGGTGTCATGTCTTGTTATGTCTGTTCCTGTCCTTTCTCTTCACTCTGTCTCACCTGGAAGGGGGTCAGGTCGGCACTTTGCCGTAATAGGGCGCAGACTGTGAGGGCCGCTAATAAGCGTAGGACCAAGAGTCCTAGATATTGTTGCGGTCAGAGAGTATGGCTCTCCACTCAGAACCTTCCCCTTAAGACAGCTTCTCGCAAGTTGGATCGCGGTTCATTGGTCCGTTCCGTATTTCCCAGGTCATTAATCCTGTCGCAGTGCGACTTCTTCTCCGCGCTATCTTCGTCGCGTTCACCCGGTCTTCCATGTCTCCTGTGTTAAGCCCGTTCCGCGCCCCGCTCGTCCCCCATCCTTGTCGAGGGCGCACCCATCTACAGGGTTCGTAAGATTTTGGACATGCGCCCTCGGGGCCGTGGTCATCAGTACCTAGTGGATTGGGAGGGGTACGGTCCTGAGGAGAGGAGTTGGGTTCCCTCTCGGGACGTGCTGGACCGTTCGCTGATCGATGATTTCCTCCGTTGCCGCCAGGTTTCCTCCTCGAAGTGCGCCAGGAGGCGCTCGGTGAGTGGGGGTACTGTCATGTCTTGTTATGTCTGTTCCTGTCCTTTCTCTTCACTCTGTCTCTCTCTGCTGGTCTTTTTAGGTTACCTTCTCTGTCTCTCATTCTTCAGCTGTTCTACATCTCCCCTAACTAGCTCATTCACTCTTTCACACCTGTTCTCTCTTCCCCTCTGATTAGGTCTCTATTTCTCTCTCTGTTCCTGCTACTTTCAGTGTCTGATTCTTGTTTGTGTTTTTCATGCCAGAAGCAAGCTGTCGTCCCGTTTGCTTCCACCTTGTCCTATCCTGTCGGAGTCTGCCTGGCAGGTGCATCCTGCATTATACTAACGTTCTTTTTGTTCCATTGACAACGTTGGAAGAGGATTTATGCCATTCCTGTTTTTCATTAAAGAACTCTGTTTTCTGTTAAAACCGCTTTTGGGTCTTCACTCAAGTACATAACATGTGGGGCCTACTCAGAGTCATTTAGCCTTAAAGGGATACTTCGGGATTTTGGCAACGAGGCCCTTTATCCAGATGAACTTGTGGGTACTCTTTTTAAGTTTCTGTGTCCAGTATGAAGGAAGTTAGAGGGAGTTTTGCAAACCAATGCTAACTAGCATTAGTGCAATGACTGGAAGTTTATGGGTATCTACAGGCATGCTAGCAAATTGGTAAATCCCCACTTAAAGGCTAAAGTGGCGATGACTTTGAGAAGCGATGGATGTTATTTGCCCACAAAGGGGTGATGCGTGTGGAATGTATCGCTGCCTAATTGTGAAGAGAGATTGGATTCACAGGAATTATAAGGAAAAAGGATTACTTGGGTCTGCCAAGAAAGTCAATAAAGCCATAATTGAAGGCAAATGAGGAGGAAACATGGCAGGTGGAAATGAGCTTAATCAGCAGTGGAGCCAAATAAATATGAAAAATGTCTTCAGGAATTGATTGGTGCATACCAATTTAGCAGATCTTAAAAGTTGGTCCTTGAACCCACACAGTCAGAACATGATTAAATATTTTAGGGGATGTTTTTATTCTCATTACCAGTGCATTGTTTTTAACATCTAGCATACTATTTAAACATGTGTATATTGTAAGCTGTGCACAACAGCAGCACTGTTCTAGGCATCCTAGTCAATTTCACATCCTAAAGACAGTAGTACCCACAATCCTCTAGAGCTGTAGTAAGTCAAAAAACAATCCTGATCTCAGACCTCATCCAGAAATGTTATAAGTCCAGGCCTCTGAAACAAAGAGAGCCGCGGGAGCTTGTTGGTGTTTTTTTTAGCTTGATCTCTGTTACAAGGCCAGAGGTCACATAAATCATGCATTGATATCAATGGGAGCTTTTCATGGACTTTTTAGTAAAGAGTAATTAGATCTAAAGTTTGGATTCAGTCACCATTGACAATACCACACCTTGTAGCCAATCAACATTGATTCACCTCAGTCTACCTATCAAGACAGATCTGCTCTAAGCACAAAGACCAATCAGCTTAGCTCATTATACATTATAAGCTGTGTTCATTATGCATTGCAAAGTATCCTGGAAATATGAGGCTTTTTGGAGTATGGCTGCTAAACCACACACCAATTATCAATAGGGTTTGTATTAGTTTTCATGGCTCAGGGATTTCCAACTGTAGATTTCTGCTGTTTGACTAATTAACGTCAGTTAAATAAGGTCCACCATCTTTTTGAAAGGTAATTATATCGTTTTTACGACTCACTGCCCATATGTCACAACTGAGCATAAATTAAGCCTCGTCTCCCTAATTGTGTCTAAGAACACTGAGCAAAGTATGTCGAGATGAAAGAAATGATGGCGAAAAATAGTTCTACTTATGTTCTGCTGGAAGTTTCAGACATCCAATGAAGATGAAGCACCCAGGGTTTGGGCTGTAGCAAATTAAAAGGAAATGTTCGTAATGCCTCGAAAGGGTTTGTAGAACTTGCGGACTGTGGGTTACGGCTAGTGAAAGTGCCAAGATGGCCACTGAATTGTTGATGTTAAAGTATTCCCAGGCAGTCACTGTTATAACAGGCTGCCCAATTCTGATATTTTTCCCTCTAATTGGTCTTTTGACCAATCACATCAGATCTTTTCACATCAGCTCTTTTTTCAGATCGGTCAAAAGAAGAACTACTGAAAAACAAAACATTAGAATTGGGCTGCCTTTCTAAAAGCAGCTACATGACTCACAATGCAACATCATTTTAACTTACTTACCGAATGCTATACCTCCAGGAAAGTGGAAAGTTTAAATTGTGTAACCTTTTGAAACATAAGCAACCAAAGAGGCCTTTCAAACTTGAGTGATCCCCCCCATCACTCTTTCTACATGCATCGACTTTTGAGGAATCATTCATCAGCTACCATTTTCCTCAAACATTTTGGCATGAAGCACATCTCTTATCAGGCTTTCTGGCACACACCTTCTCTGTGGCTACGTTGGCTTTTTGTCTGTCTTGTACGGCGGATGTGAGGTATGTCTGAGGTTGCCTCATCCTGAAAGTATGTGGGGGGTGGCGGATTCTCACGTTGGGCCATCACTGCCAGCTGTTTGATGTTGGGAGGTAGACAGGGAAGATTTTGGCGCACCACATTTTTTGGGTCAGCAAAGTCCCCATCAGAGGCCCCTGTCAAAGCACCGTTACAGTTCACGTATCACCTGTCGAAATGTCTTCAGGGCCCTTTAGAGGAAACCCTTTAGAGGAAAATCTTTTTTTATCCACTCTGCTCACTGTTGCAGCTGATATAGCTGAAGATTTACATCCTTTGTGAGTCTTTGACAGTGTGTCTGTCACTTAGGCTTTTTGCCCTGTACCTCTTCTATCCTGGAGAAGTGTGTTTAAGAGGTACTGGGGGAAGTTGGGGGAAGTTAATGTTACAGCTGACTGAGTTTTCGACAAGATAAACAAAGTACTGTGGACCCCAAAAGAGCCACCCACAGTAACAGAAATCCACTGCAGAATTTTCCAAAGGTGTGTATCACAAGGGTGCAATAAAAACCAATGCAATTTTACTTTATTGACTAAACCCTAATTGTATAAAGTAATTTCTATTGAAGATAACTGTTAGTGTTCATTTTATTCTGATTAATGTGCTAAAAGAACAAGCCTTTGTCTGTGCATTTATATTGTAACAAGGGTTGAAACTGAATAAAAACCAGCAGGAAAGCTCAATTAGGGGGGGAGCATTTGATGAGTTTGTGAACAAAGCTGCCGTGTTACAAGTTGAAAATTGGTTATTGGCTGGAAGGCCGTTGCCGTAATTTGGTTTTGGCTGTGTTCAATGCTTCAGCCCAAATTGCTCTGTCACTTAAGATTATGAAAAAAGGGAGACCTGAAAAGAAACTGGAATGCCTCTAATTATCCAATTCGCTCTGTTTGGGGGACATTTTGATGGTAGATATACATAGAGATGAACAGACAGGGAAGATAACATATATCAGCGACTCAGCCAGTACTTGTCTGACTGTAACTGTTTGCTTTTAAAGGTTTCTTTAAGATACATGGCCAAGTCAATGGACTACTTTGCCTGATAAGTTCTTAAATTCTGCTGCCGAGCTGCCTTCCCCAAGGGAACGCACTCTGTCATTCTTATGCCCAGACATTAGCAAATAGCATGTGATGTTCTGGTGTTTGCAAATAACTCAGACAAAAATTAAACACAAACAGTGATTACTTTAGCTATTTTCTTTGGGCATAAAATTAATATTTTGCCTCGCTGCAGGTTTTCCAGATAAATACAGAATGTTAACACATCAAGATGCATTGAGGTATAATACATAGTACAATGGTGCTCACTTGAAAAGCTTACTTGGCAGTTTGTCCAAATTAAATTGTTATTGATTGATTTCCATATACCCTTCCAAAGCATTATCACAATGAATGGCCGGAGAAGAGAACAAACAAAAAACACATTTTCAGCCTGTGTAGTGGTGGGATTGACATCTAATCAGTGGTCTTGCTCCAGTTCTTCACTTGAATTAGATAATGTCAACAATGCTGTGTCCTCCCTCTTCTTAATTTAGGTATTGATCTCTATCTGTGTCTCTGGAACAGTTAGAGAAAAGGTCCTAATAATTCAGCAGCCTAGGGGTTTTGCTCTGTTGTATTAATGGATTATCATAGTTGACATTCAATACGTTTTTTTGTGTTATGAAACGGTAAAATATGGCCGGTTAATTAGGGCCGATTTCAAGTTTTCATAGCAATCGGAAATCGGTATTTTCGGACACCGATTTGACCAATTGTTGTTTTTTTACACCTTTATTTAATCTTTATTTAACTAGACAAGTCAGTTAAGAACACGTTCTTATTTTCAATGACGGTCTAGGAACGATGGGTTATAACTGCCTCGTTCAGGGGCAGAACGACAGATTTTTACATTGTCAGCTCGGGGAATCAATCTTGCAACCTTACAGTTAACTAGTCCAACGCTCTAACCACCTGCCTCTCATTGCACTCCACGAGGAGGCTGCCCGTTACGCGAATGCAGTAAGCCAAGGTAAGTTGCTAGCCAGCATTAAACGTATCTTATAGAAAACTATCAATCAATCATAATCACTCATTAACTACACATGGTTGATGATATTACTAGTTTATCTAGCCTATCCTGCGTTCCATATAAATCGATGTGGTGCTTATCGTTGCTCCATTGTGTACCTAACCATAAACATCAATGCCTTTCTTAAAATCAATACACAGAAGTATATATTTTTAAAACTGCATATTTAGTTAAAATAAATCCAGGTTAGCAGGCAATATTAAAATTGTGTCACTTCTCTTGTGTTAATTGCACACAGAGTCAGTGTATATGAAACAGTTTGGGCTACCTAATTTGCCAGAATTTTACATAATTATGACATAACATTGAAGGTTGTGCAATGTAACAGGAATATTTAGACTAATGGATGCCACCCGTTAGATAAAATACGGAACGGTTCCATATTTCACTGAAAGAATAAACGTCTTGTTTCCGAGATAATAGTTTCCGGATTCGACCATATTAATGACCTAAGGCTCGTATTTCTGTGTGTTATCATGTTATAACTAAGTCTATGATTTGATAGAGCAGTCGGACTGAGCGATGGTAGGCAGCAGCAGGCTCGTAAGCATTCATTCAAACAGCACTTTCATGCATTTGCCAGCAGCTGTTTATGACTTCAAGCCTATCAACTCCCAAGATTAGGCTGGCGTAACCGATGTGAAATGGCTAGCTAGTTAGCGGGCTAATAGCGTTTCAAACGTCACACGCTCTGAGACTTAGAGTGGTTGTTCCCCTTGCTCTGCAAGGGCCGCGGCTTTTGTGGAGCGATGGGTAACACTGCTTCGAGGGTGGCTGTTGTAAATGTGTTCCTGGTTCCTGGTTAGAGCCCAGGTAGGAGCGAGGAGAGGGACGGAAGCTATACTGTTACACTGGCAATACTAAAGTGCCTATAAGAACGTCCAATAGTCAAAGGTTAATGAAATACAAATGGTATAGAGAGAAATAGTCCTATAATTCCTATAATAATTTCAACCTAAAACTTCATACCTGGGAATATTGAAGAAGGAACCACCAGCTATCATATGTTCTCATGTTCTGAGCATAGAACTTAAACGTTAGCTTTCTTACATGGCACATATTGCACTTTTACTTTCTTCTCCAACACTGTTTTTGCATTATTTAAACCAAATTTAACATGTTTCATTATTTATTTGAGGCTAAATTGATTTTATTGATGTATTATATTAAGTTAAAATAAGTGTTCATTCAGTATTGTTGTAATTGTCATTATTACAAATACATGTTTTTTTTTTTTTTTTTTATAAATCGGGCGATTAATTGGTATCGGCTTTTTTTGGTCTTCCAATAATCAGTATCGGTGTTGAAAAAATCATAATCGGTCGACCTCTAATCCCTATATAAGGTTATATTTATATGGTGTTGTCAACAGAAATAGCAAGACCCTAACATGGGGTCAAAACACAGGCACACGGGAGATTTCAGACAATATGTCTGGTTCTCAGAGGAAAGTGGTCAGTTCACTGCATACATTGATAGCCTTGGTGAGGTCATTACAATTTCCTCTCCGGGGGCGCCAGAGAAAGGAGTCACATTTTTGCTAACCAGAGCCATGCCAAAATAGATCCACTTTACAAGACTGCTTTGGGGGTATTTGACACTATAAAATTGCTTATTAAGGTTTTTCTTTCTCCATTCATTTAGATTCTGTTTCCTTAGACTGCAATTTTAGCCTACAAATGCTAATATTGTACAAGGTCAGGTAGATAAGTACAACAAATCCTGAAGGAATTTGTCAAAATGTGTAAGTCAGAACAAGTCTAATGGAACATAATATGAAAACTACGAGCCAGAGGAATGGTATTTCCTTTTAAAGGAAGACATTTTAAAATGTTTTGACATCCCACAATACTTCCAGCATGTGGCAGAGAGAAGACCATTCAATGCAGTAGCTTATCTGACCCAATAGACAGGGGTTGTCATTATTCAGGCTCATGGGACTTACCACTGTTTGGATGTCCATAATAAATTGTCACTAAGATTTACAGACACATGGGGATTAGGAGGTGGACAAGGTCAGTGAATTTCTCCTAGGAATCCCCTATCCTGCTGAATCCAAGTTTTAAGCTATCAGTTCTCTCCGGGTTAACATTTTGATCCAAATGGCGTAGCAGTCAGACGTCCTTGTCCTGTCGTGTCCCTTGTATGTATCGTTTTACATATTTTTCGTCGCATATCCTTTAAAATATTTTGCTAAACCTCATCATCTAAATACTCTCCTGCAACCCACCTCACCCAATGTGGCGTGGATCTGCTTTGTTTTCCTAAAGTATTTCTATTTACTTTGGATCTGGAATCCCTCAACTGAAGCTAGCCAGCTAACTACCAGATATCAGTCAGCAAACCATTCTCAGCGGTCATCAGCTAACCTTCAGCTCGGAAAGCTCTCGCCAGATCGAACAACGTGACTCTAACCAGAGCATAACGGACCTGTTATTTTTATCCCCGGATTCCTACCGCAAACTGAACATTTTCATCTGGATCTTCACAACTGGCTAACCGCAATCCTGGACGACTACTCCTGGCTAGCATTTCCATCCCAGAGAAAGCACCAATTTAGCTTGAAGCTAGCCGGCCAGGGCTCCTGTGCTACCACCGAAGCATACTCCTGGGCTACAATATCGGCCTGCCAGCTACCTAGAGCTACTTGGAACCCTACTAATTCCACGACTGGTCTATCGACGTCACCGCACGAAGACGCAAAAACAGACTTACCCCCATTGCGACGCCCCCCCCCAAAGGCTAACTTTCTAGCCCCTGCTATCTGCTTGCTTGCTAACCCGGTCTGCTAACTGCTAGCTTGCCTGCCCGGTCTGCTAACTGCTTGCTTGCCCACCCGGTCTGCTAACTGCTAGCTTGCCCTGGTCTACTAACTGCTAGCCCATGTTAACTGCTTGCTTGCCAACCCGGCCTGCTAACTTCTAGCTTGCCTTGGTCTACTAGCTGCTAGCTTGTTTAGCCCCGGCCTACTAACTGTTAACTTGTTAGCCTGCTAACTATCTGAATCGCCGTGTCCCCAGCCAGCCCAACCACTCACTGGACCCATATGTTCACTTGGCTACGCATGCCTCTATCTAATAGCAATATGCATTGTCCATTACTGTCCTGGTTAGTGATTAGTGTCTTATTTCACTGTAGAGCCTTTAGCCCTGCTCAATATGCCTTAACCAACCATGTTGTTCCACCTCCTACATATGCGATGACATCACCTGGTTTAAACATCTCTTGAGACTATATCTCTCTCTTCATTACTCAATGCCTAGGTTTACCTCCAATGTACTCACATCCTACCTTACCTTTGTCTGTACACTATGCCTTGAATCTATGCTATCGTGCCCAGAAACCTGCTCCTTTTACTCTCTGTTCTGAACGTGCTAGATGGCCAGTTCGTATAGTCTTTAGCCGTACCCTTATCCTACTTCTCCTCTGGTGATGTGGAGGTTGATCCAGGTCCTGCAGTGCCTAGCTCCACTCCCACCCCCCAGGTGCTCTCATTTGTTGACTTCTGTAAACGTAAAAGCCTTGGTTTCATGCATGTTAACATTAGAAGCCTACTCCCTAAGTTTGTTTTACTCACTGCTTTAGCACACTCTGCCAAACCAGATGTCTTAGCCGTGTCTGAATCATGGCTTAGGAAACCCACCAAAAACCCTGAAATCTCCATTGCTAACTATAACGTTTTCCACCAAGATAGAACTGCCAAAGGGGGCTGTGTTGCAATCCACTGTAAAGATAGAAAGTAATACAGAACTCTGCAGGCTAAATCTGTACCCAAACAATTTGAGCTTCTACTTCTAAAAATTCATCTTTCCAGAAACAAGTCTCTCACTGTTGCCACTTGCTATAGACCTCGCTCTGCCCCCATCTGTGCCCTTGATACTATATGTGAACTGATTGCCCCCCATCTATCTTCTGAGCTCGTGCTACTAGGTGACCCAAACTGGGACATGCTTAACACCCCGGCCATCCTACAAACTAAGCTTGATGCCCTCAATCTCACACAAATTATCAATGAATCTACCAGGTACAACGCCAAATCAGTAAACACGGGCATCCTCATAGATGTCATCCTAACTAATTCGCCCTCCAAATACACCTCTGCTGTTTTCAATCAAGATCTCAGCGATCACTGCCTCATTGCCTGCATCCATAATGGGTCTGCGACCAAACGACCACCCCTCATCACTGTCAAATGCTCCCTGAAACACTTCTGCGAGCAGGCCTTTTTAAATCGACCTTGCCGGGGTATCCTGGAATGACATTGACCTCATCCCGACCTGGCTAATCTTTAAAAGTGCCTTCCTCACCATCATAAATAAGCATGCCCCTCTCAAAAAATGTAGAACTAGGAATAGATAAAGTCCTTGGTTCACACCAGACCTGTCAGCCCTTGACCAGCACAAAAACATCCTGTGGCGTTCTGCATTAGCATCGAATAGCCCCCGTGATATGCAACTTTTCAGGGAAGTTAGGAACAAATATACACAGGCAGTTAGAAAAGCTAAGGCTAGCTTTTTCAAACAGAAATTTGCATCCTGTAGTACTAACTCAAAAAAGTTCTGGGACACTGTAAAGTCCATGGAGAATAAGAGCACCTCCTCCCAGCTGCCCACTGCTCTGAGGCTAGGAAACATTGTCACCACCGATAAATCCACTAAAATTGAGAATTTCAATAAGCATTTCTCTACGGCTGGCCATGCTTTCCACATGGCTACCCCTACCCTGGTCAACTGCCCGGCACCCTCCACAGCAACCCGCCAAAGCCCCCACCATTTCTCCTTTACCCAAATCCAGATAGCCAATGTTCTGAAAGAGCTGCAAAATCTGGACCCCTACAAATCAGCCGGGCTAGACAATCTGGACCCTCTCTAAAATAATCTGCTGAAATTGTTGCAACCACTATTACTAGCCTGTTCAACCTCTCTGTCGTATCTTCTGAGATTCCCAAAGATTGGAAACCTGCCGCGGTCATCCCCCTCTTGAAAGGGGGTGACACTCTAGACCCAAACTGCTACAGACCTATATCTATCCTACCCTGTCTTTCTAAGGTCTTCAAAAGCCAAGTTAACAAACAGATTACTGACCATTTGGAATCCCAACATACCTTCTCCACTATGCAATCTGGTTTCAGAGCTGGTCATGGGTGCACGTCAGCCACACTCAAGGTTCTAAACGACATCATAGTCGCTATCGATAAGAGACATTACTGTGCAGCTGTATTCATCGACCTGGCCAAGGCTTTCGATTCTGTCAATAACCACATTCTTATTGGCAGACTCGACAGCCTTGGTTTCTCAAATGATTGCCTCGCCTGGTTTACCAACTACTTCTCTGATAGAGTTCAGTGTGTCAAATCGGAGGGCCTGTTGTCTGGACCTCTGACAGTCTATGGGTGTGCCACAGGATTCAATTCTCGGGCCGACTCTCTTTTCTGTGTACATCAATGATGTTGCTCTTGCTGCTGGCGAGACTCTGATCCACCTCTACGCAGACGACACCATTCTGTATACTTCTGGCCCCTCCTTGGACACTGTGTTAACTAACCTCCAGACGAGCTTCAATGCCATACAACTCTCCTTCCGTGGCCTCCAACTGCTCTTAAACGCAAGTAAAACTAAATGCATGCTTTTCAATTGATCGCTGCCCGCACCTGTTCAGCATCACTACTCTGGACGGCTCTGACTTAGAATACGTGGACAACTACAAATACCTGGGTGTCTGGTTAGACTGTAAACTCTCCTTCCAGACCCATATCAAACATCTCCAATCCAAAATTAAATCTAGAATCAGCTTCCTATATCGCAACAAAGCATCCTTCACTCATGCTGCCAAACATACCCTCGTAAAACTGACCATCCTACCGATCCTCGACATCGGTGATGTCATCTATAAAATAGCCTCCAACACTCTATTCAACCAACTGGATGCAGTCTATCACAGTGCTATCCGTTTTGTCACCAAAGCCCCATACACTACCCACCATCGTTCTCGTTGGTTGGCTCTCACTTCATACTCGTCGCCAAACCCACTGGCTACAGGTTATCTACAAGTCTCTGCTAGGTAAAGCCCCACCTTATCTCAGCTCACTGGTCACCATAGCAGCACCCACTCTTAGCACGCGCTCCAGCAGGTATATCTCACTGGTCACCCCCAAAGCCAATTCCTCCTTTGGTCGTCTTTCCTTCCAGTTCTCTGCTGCCCATGACTGGAACGAATTGCAAAAATCTCTGAAGCTGGAGACTCACATCTCCCTCACTAGCTTTAAGCACCAGTTGTCAGAGCAATTTGCAGATCACTGCACCTGTACTTAGCCTATCTGTAAACAGCCCATCTATCTACCTACCTCATCCCCATACTGGTATTTATTTATTTTGCACCCCAGTATCTCTACCTGCACATTAATCTTCTGCCAATCTACCATTCCAGTGTTTAATTGCTATATTGTAATTACTTCGCCACCATGGCCTATTTATTTCCTTAACTTACCTCATTTGCACTCACTGTATATAGACTTTTTGTTCTCTTTTGTTCTACTGTATGTTTTGTTTATTCCATGTGTAACTGTGTTGTATGTGTCGAATTGCTACGCTTTATCTTGGCCAGGTCGTAGTTGCAAATGAGAACTTGTTCTCAACTAGCCTACCTGGTTAAATAAAGGTGAAATAAAAATACATGTAAAAAAACAAGACATTTGCAATTCTGAATAAGTAAGCAGGCAGGAAGAAGCCTTGGGAATGGCTACATATTGATGTACATTATGAATATCACTGAATTTGAGACCCAGACTTGAGTAGACCTAATTAGAATGGACAAAGGCAGGTTCTCGGAGGCAGAGGCTGTCAGATAACTAAAAGGCAGCTTTTTAATGACAATGAACAAAGAGGACTCCAGCACAAATTGTGTTTGTCACGCATGGTAAAGCATTTGGCCTGTGGCATGAGGAAAACGTGTCCCACTCATGGACTATGTTTCACCCATATGCTCAGATAAATAAGACACTCCATAGACAAAAAAAGTGTGTTTTATAAGAACATTGCGTATTACATTGCACTAAATCAGAACATATAATTGGAAATAAACTCGTTGACATCAATCCCAATAGATCATTATTGAAAGAATATATTTGTTTTAAAGTGTCAAAGAAGCAATCAGAAGTAGAAACAATAACACAGTGTTCTCCCCGCCCTTGTTTGAAAAATAGCTGAGAAATGGTGCTGGAGAAATTTAACCACTCTCAAATTCATAGACAGAGCTCTGGATGCAAGGATTGACCATCCATGACATCAAAATTATACTTTGAACCAGGTTGAGGCTATACAGTGTTTGTTTACATTTACTTTGTTTACAAACAATTGAGCAAAAGAAGCTTATATTTGGGGTTCTGGAGGGACCGGACAGTTGAACTAAGGTCATGAGGCTTTTATAAGTTATATTTGTCAGGGATCAATGGACACGTATCATTCATGTTTAAGTCCAAAAATGGATTTAGCAACTGCTGATTGTCTCGAACCAGAATGCATTTCCATACAGTGGTGATGGCATCGGTGTAGCAGCCACTCGAACGAATGGCTTTGTAATATCTCTGCAGTTTACTGTATCACAAGGTTTTTCATTTTAAGCGCCATCAAATCCAAACATTGTCATGGTGTGTGTCCATACTTGTCATGACCATAAAGCAAACATTTGAATTCTGAATAGATAGTTACCTCAGGGCTCTTTTCTTCAGCCAAGCGTTTTTATTAACTACCATTCTTTATGGACATCATTCCAAGGTACTCACATCCAAAGCTACGTGACGCCATAACCCCAAAGGAAATATCAGCACTCAGTGGCTATCCATCAAACAATGAATGCAACAGAGGGTGGAGGGATATCAACAAAGTCTTCTTAGCCGAACCCCACTTCTTGTCATCTCCTTTAAAGCTAGAGATTGAACGTCTGGCCATGGACATGATGTTCTCAAGCGTTCTATATATATATCAAACACTGTGGATCAAGGGCCCAGGAACAGACTCCACTTTCCGATTTAATAAAACTGACCTTCAAAGGGAGGCATACCCTAAGCGTGAGCTTCATGAGTGGAGGAACAAAGTGATCAGTGATGGAAAAACAACAACAATGAAACCTCCAGGCCATTTTGGCCTTGTAAATAGTGTAACATATGTGTTGTCACATCCACGGAAAAGGGGATTGTTACGTGATACACTTCCCTGTGGAAGGGTCCTGCTTGTGAAGTGTAATAAGCTACAGAGTGATCCACACAGTGGTATTAAACAACACTAATGGTGTTAAGTGTCTGAACATATACATGTGTCACTACATTTCTGGTGCATACTGCGAGATCTGACGACTACATACACCGAGTGTACAAAACATTAAGCACACCTGCACTGTCCGTGACATAGACTGACCAGGTGAATCCAGGTGAAATCTGATCCCTTTTTGATGTCACTTGTTAAATCCTCTTCATATCAGTGTAGATGAAGGGGAGGAGACAGGTTAAGGAAGGATTTTAAGCCTAGAGACAATTGAGACATGGATTGTATATGTGTTCCATTCAGAGGGTGACTGGGCAAGACAAAATATTTAAGTGCCTTCGAATGTATTATGGTAGTAGGTGCCAGATGCACTGGTTTGTCACTCTCTGCTGGATTTTTCACTCTCAACAGTTCTGTGTGTATCAAGAATGGTCCACCACCCAAAAGACATCCAGCCAACTTGACCCAACTGAAGCATTGGAGTCAGGGGGGAGTAGGGTGCAACTCAATACAAGGAAGGTGTTACTAATGTTTGTACACTCAGTTTATATTCAGTGGCCTCAAAAAAAGCATGATGTTTCCAGTTTGCTCACCTCAAACTGTATGAAGAGTTCCTCTTCAAGGAGTCGGATGGGAGGGACATAATACAGACACCCAACCAGGCCCAGATCCCCGTTATTCGCTGGAGAAGGAAATGGAGGTTTCGTGGAAAGAGATCAGGGTGCCTTGTAAGGATCAGGGGCTAATCTACCCTTGCCTTCCGCCCTGCTAGCTAACGTTCAAACGTTGGAAAATAAATTGGACGAACTGAAAGTATGTTTATCCAACCAGCGGGACATTCAAATCTGTAATATCTTTTGTGGTAGAACGACGACATTAAGAGCATACAGCTAGTGGGTTATACACTATCGGCGGGACTGAACAGTAGCCTCTGGCAAGACACAGGGTGGGGGCCTATGAGCAGGGGGGGGGGGATTCTAGACCACCTTTACTCCACACACAGAGACGCGTACAAAGCTCTCCCTCGCCCTCCATTTGGCAAATCTGACCATAATTCTAACCTCCTGATTCCTGCTTACAAGCAAAAATGAAAGCAAGAAGCACCAGTGACTCAGTCTATGAAGTGTTCAGATGAAGCAGATGCTAAACTACACGACTGTTTTGCTAGCACAGACTGGAATATGTTATGGGATTCTTCCGATGGCATTGAAGAGTACACCACATCAGTCACTGGCATTATCAATAAGTGCATAGAGGACGTCATCCCCACAGTGACTGTACGTACATACCCCAACCAGAAGCCATGGATTACAGGCAACATTCACACTGAGCTAAAGGGTAGAGTTTCCACTTTCAAGGAGCGGGACTCTAACCCGAAAGCTTATAAGAAATCCTGCTATGCCCTCCAACGAACGGGACCAAGGCGCAGCGTGTGTAGAGTTACACATCATTATTATAAGTGAAACTTAGCAAAATAAAATACGTCAATAGAAGCCCAACGAAACGTGACTACGTGGTGCACAAACACAAAACAATATTCCACAAACACAGGTGGGACAAATAGCTACTTAAACATGATCTTCAATGGTACCGGAGCGCCGAGTCCAAGAGGCTCCTAAATAGCTTCTACCCCCAAGACATAAGACTCCTAATCAGCTAATCAATTGGCTACCCAGACTATTTGCACCGGTGCCCTCGCACATTGACTCTGTATCGGTACCCTGTGGTATATAGCCCCGCTATTGTTATTTACTGCTGCTCTTTAATCATTTGTTATTCTTATCGCTTACTTTTTTTTAGGTATTTTCTTAAAACTGCTTTGTTGGTTAAGGTCTTGTAGGTAAGCATTTCATTGTAAGGTCTACACCTGTTGTATTCAGCGCATGTGACAAATACAATTTGATTTGATTATGCAAAAGTCCACACATTAGAGCACTTAGAAAAGGGGTGCCAGTCATGGTACTATGTCTATGTCTACAGTATGAGTCATGTATCCACACTGGTGTTCCTTTTAATTAACCACTGTTGTCTTCTCTTCAGGGCATCTGTCAAATGTTGATATGTTCTTACCCTTTTCAGAATAAATTTGTGCGTTGTGCAATGCCCCAATATTGCTGTCCTGGCTAGAAGGGATACCACTTTTGCCAAATTAACATCAAAAGTTTTATTTTTGCATTTTAGCTAACCCTAACCCTTTTCCTAGCCTTAACCCAATTATCCTAACCTGCTATGTTAGTTCTCCTAACCTACTACGAAAAGCCAAATCTGACAAAAGCTGTATCCCATCTAGTCAAAACTCAGTAGTACCTCAGACAAAGTGCAACACTGTTTAGCAATGACGTTGGACATCTATCGTACACCACCCACAACATCATTCAAATACATTCCACCCAGCACTCCTAGCTTCCAAGAGAGCCATCCATCTAGGGTTAAATGGCTAGCAATTTGCTGAGTAGGGGCAAACAAACAACTATATTCAGGTCTGAGGAAAAGACAGTCACTACCCCAAGCCGCAGATTCTCAAGCATCCTAGTCTCAGATGCTCAACTGCACCTCTTCATTAAAGTTCTGGGGATATAGATAGCACAGCAGAAACATCTGGACCTTCAGGGCTCTTAACTCAGTGAGAAAGCTGTCACTATTATAACATTTAATGGGTACACACGAGACAAGGGGACATATCAGAAGGTACTTACAAGGGGGCTTATTGGCGGATAAAGCACTTAGTCATCACAGACACACATACTAGTTGCTAATTAGATACTTTTAATTATGGATAATGTATCCTGTTAGAGACAAAGAAATACTGAATAAATGTTCAACGTGCCTTCCATTGTAACGTAACATCTTTTTAATTGTAGGAGGTCATAAATGGCTGAAATTAGATAGGGGTTATTCTCGGCTAATAAACCATACACCATGAAATGAGTTATTCATTAACCTATAATAGGGAATGCATTAATTACTTGTTGTGTGCCATAGGTGAATTCCGATAGTCTTGTGGCAAGAGCAATGCGGGTTAAAAAATTCTGAAATAATTACGCCCAGCTTGATATAACATACTAAACAGATGCATTTCTAAGTATTTGCGAATGGGAATTATAATTGCAATTGTAATGAATGAGTTGTTTAAAATGATTGTATATAATTAAATAGTTGTGTCAAACAGTTTGTGTGTAAAACAATGCAGCCAAAAGAGTGTCCTTTGTATGATGCCCCCCCTGCTTACAATACGCTATGCAAACTTCTGACTTAGCCAGAAAAATTATCCCGTGTGTGTGTGTGTGTGTGTGTGTGTGTGTGTGTGTGTGTGTGTGTGTGTGTGTGTGTGTGTGTGAGAGTGTTTTTACTGCATTGTGTGGTGGCGGACATGAAAAACAGATTGCATTTGTTGATTCACTCGATCCACTCTTTAAAACAAGTAAATTACTGAAATTAATTTCTGGGCGTATAGACTGGGGGCAATTTTGTAGTGTTTGATTACCAATGTTCTAAACCTCCCGTTGTCCTTGAGATGGTGTAAACAATGAAATTATTGCTAAAGTGCTTGCTGAATGTCTCATTCCAAGATATTTATTTCCCCTGGCGTATTCATACAAAGCGACAGTTGATTGCCTTGAAAATTTGCCCTCACTATACAACAGCAGTAGGACTAGTGGACTAGGACTAGAAGGTATGCGAGTTTAACACATATAGTATACACTACCGGTCAAAAGTTTTAGAACACCTACGTATTCAAGGGTTTTTCTTAATTTTTACTATTTTCTGCATTGTATAATAATAGTGAAGACATCAAAACTATGAAATAACACATACGGAATTATGAGGGATTTTTTTATTCATTTCAATAGCCGTCATTTTCCTCGACGACAGCTTTGCCCACTCTTGGCATTCTCTCAACCAGTTTCACCTGGAATGCTTTTCCAGCAGTCTTGAAGGAGTTCCCACATATGCTGAGCACTTGTTGGCTGCTTTTCCTTAACTCTGCGGTCCGACTCATCCCAAACCATCTCAATTTGGTTGAGGTCGGGGGATTGTGCTGGCCAGGTCATCTGATGCTGCACTCTATCAATCTCTGGTAAAATAGCCCTTGCACAGCCTGGAGGTGTGTTGGGTCATTATACTGTTGAAAAACAAATGATTGTCCCACTAAGCCCAAACCAGATTGGGTGGTGTATCTCTACAGAATGCTGTAGTAGCCATGCTGGTTAAGTGTGCTAAGAATTCTAAATAAATCACAGACAGTGTCACCAGCAAAGCACCCCCACACCGTTAAACCTCCTCCATGCTTAACAGTAGGAAATACACATGCGGAGATCATCCGTTCACCTACACCACGTCTCACAAAGACACAGAGGTTGGAATGAAAAATATTCCATATGGACTTCAGGCCAAAGGACAGATTTCCACCAGTAATGTCCATTGCTCGTGTTTCTTGGCCCAAGCAAGTCTCTTCTTATTATTGGTGTCCTTTAGGAGTGGTTTCTTTGCAGCAATTCGACCATGAAGGCCTGATTTACACAATCTCTTCTGAACATTTGATTTTGAGATGTGTCTGTTACCTGAAATCTGTGAAGCATTTATTTGGGCTCTAATTTAACTGGGCAGCAGAGGTAACTCTGGGTCTTCCATTCCTGTGGCGGTCCTCATGAGAGCCAGTTTCATCGTAGTACTTGATGATTTTTGCGACGACGCTTGAAGAAACTTTTAAGTTCTTAATGTTATGTATTGACTGACCTTCATGTCTTATGGCTATCTTCTGTAGACCCCCCCCCCCCCACCCCACCTTGTCACAACACAACTGATTGGCTCAAATGCATTAAGACAAAGAAATTCCACAAATGTCACATTTAAGAAGGCACACCTGTTAATTGAAATGCATTCCAGGTGACTACCTCATACAGTTGGATGAGAGCATGCCAAGTGTGTGCAAAGATGTATGTTGTTGGGAGTTATGGTTTCATACCAATCCCTACCGCTTATCTGTTTACTATAGGCCTCTGGCATGGATTAATATAGGCCACATTCAATACTTAAATATTGTCAAAATGAATGTGACACACATTCATGTGAGAAGAGAGTAGAAAGAAAGAGAAACTGGTACATCCAACCAAAGTACCATTATTATTTAGCATGGATTCTGCATTCAATGTGTTCTCATGAAAAGGGTAGGCCTCGACAATGTGTTATATCATGAGTGAGTTATATTAGTAGGTGAGTTCCAGGGTAAGGGGAACGGAAGGGCAAAGGCTTAATATCTCATAGCTCCTGCATGTCCAAAGTTTGTACTGCACTCCAACCTCACAGTGGGGTATCTATGCAGAATGCAATATGAGTCTTTCCCCTCCAAGTTAGCTGGTAGGAGAGTGATTGGCATGGACTTGATTGCCCTCATAAACACCACTGCTGAGCTGGGAGCTTGTGCCTGCCCAGAGGGGGAGGGTGTCCAAAAGAGGGGACACTACACCATGCTTGAGAACTCCCATGAAACCATTTAACATTTATATTTGTTTCAGATTACATTTGGGGCTATGTCAAGAGTCTTAAGGAAGCACTCTTCAAATTCGCCCAGAGGTCATTCCCACTTATGCAACTTGTCGTGGCTGAATCAGAATTAGTTAGGTAACATTGATAAATAAGATGTTTTATTTACATAATAATGCTTATGTGAGATATTTGTCATTAGGATGTTTTCTTTTGGGTAATACTGTTGGCAGTTGCATTTTCCTCTCTCTTTTCCAGGGCTCAGTCACTAGGGGCCCAGAGAGGGGAGAGGTCAGGCTTGTATTCATATGTCAATGTATCTGTTAAACCATGTAATGCTATGAAGAATATCAGAAGGGGAGGAGGACAGAATGGAGGCCTGTCTTCTTATGGGAATGTGTCTGCAACTCTTGTATGTCCCCTCTGAGGTTGCTCTTATCTTGATCTAGCATGTGACCTAAGAGGCTCACCGTCTCCGTGAGCTTGTCCATGAGTGGTTCTATTTGAGATGGGGGTATCTAGAATTGACAATTGATATATGCCGTTGGATGAGGTAATGGTTTGGTAATATGAAGTACCAAGTACGAGAAGTAGAACCTCGTCGAAAGAGACCAAACTGAACAATAATTTAGAGCTAATGCTGTCTGGCTATGGGATACTCCTCTCTCAAGTAAAGTCTTCCTTTGTAATGTTCCTAAGATCTGTTATTCGTCATGTGAGTTCAGAGGGGTGTGTCTTGGCTATAAATGATACTAAGAATCTCAGAGAATTCATTTCTAGACACTGAATTGATCTGAGAGTCACAGGGCTATGGTGAAGCTCATATAATTAAAGATGGACTTTATAATATAACTCTGACTTGTGTGTGGTTTGCTCTCTCAATGTTTAGTAATACAGGAAATTACCATGACAAACTATCCAATGGTCAATCTTCAGTCTTATTTTTGAACACTCCATTCAGTTATTTTTACTAAGATTACTTTTTTCTTTAGGGGCTGATTTTTCTTGAGGGCCTGATTTAGAGTCAAGGTGACCTCGTCCCCAGGCTTTAATTACTGGCGCCAGAGAGCCTGGTAACACTGTGCAACAAATTGGGACTCGAAAGGCGTGTGGTTAAAAACGAGCCGGGAGAGGGAGCGAACCTGCTACAGCTGTATTATATGGGATTTTTTAAAATTAAGAAAATCGCCAAATCTAAAGAATTGTTCTATTCAGTGACCGTAGTA
This sequence comes from Oncorhynchus masou masou, assembly GCF_036934945.1. Classification (NCBI taxonomy): domain Eukaryota; kingdom Metazoa; phylum Chordata; class Actinopteri; order Salmoniformes; family Salmonidae; genus Oncorhynchus; species Oncorhynchus masou. Next base: position 72,963,922 of record NC_088217.1, on the reverse strand, counting down.
TTTTTGGAAAGCCCAATTTATTCTGAGTTTGGGCATGAAGTTCATTTGAAAACTATTTCTTAGATGAATAATTCCTTGTTTAGCCAATTACTTGAGCAAAAAACAGTCATTTGGAAGAGGATAGGTAGAAACTTTTCTCCAATTGAAATCCCTGATCATGCTTGTAAGTGTCTCTGGATAAGAGCGTCTGCTAAATTATGAAAATGTTCATGTAAATTTTGTAGACGATGTCATGGCAACGTTGGCTAGCTAATCATATAACGTCCTCAGATCTAACGGTCGTCTCACACCGAACTGCGCATGTGCAGGCCATCAAATCAAAGGCACTCCTTCGATATGAACCTATTTGTCACTTTTACAAGGTTGGATTAATAACAAATTACATGTTCAGCTACTTAAGACATTGGCTCGAATCTAGGTGCCTTTAGATTTCGAGAAAATTAAGAACAAACACATTTTTCACTTCTCTCATTGACTTCTCAAACTCCAAACCCCGGCCCGGTCTGCCGAGTCCGATTCGTTCCCTGAAGTCTCACGATGTTGCTCCTCTGGGTTTAAAATCTCTGTGCTTGCGCTGCTCACCCTTTGAAATCCATGAAGAGGGGCAGATGCTAGATGGTGATGGACTGCGAGATAATCCAATTAAAACTTGTGGCTGTTTTCGCTGACGCAAGTCCTTTTCTGAGGCGCACTGAAACCAGACGTCTCGACAAAGAGAGAGCCAACTGGTGGGTGAGATTAAAGTTGAGGTAAGCATGAACAAAATGTTCTTAAGGAAAATGATGCACCTCTCCTCTCTAATATTCTGACTTCAGGATTATTCACAGACTGAAGTGCTCCCTGACGATTACTGCGGGAGTGGGATGGGTTTCTATTCGTTTCCTGGTTGAGACCTGAAATAGTTGATAGTGAGTCTGTTGCAATGTTTTGGCCCTGAGACATGTTAGATCATTAAGCTAGCTAATTACATCTACCATTATCTATGAGGTAATCTGTAGCTCAGTTTTTAAAGCAAGGCTCTTGCAATGTCAGGATAGTGGGTTTGATTCCCAGGACCACCCAAACATAAAACATGTATGCTAGCATGCCTACTGTAAGCCGCATTGGATAAAAGTGTCTGTTAAATGGCATTTAATATATATATAAGTTGTGGTTATAAGACAATTGATAAGATATCATGCATCACCTTTAAATGCTTCTAGAGTCTGAGTTGGGGAAAATCTCATTTCGGTTAACCCAGAACTAAAGTCTTGCGTAAATGGTTAGATGCTGGATTAAGTTCTGGGTCCATACTGTACGAGAAGAAATGGAACTAGGATTGGAACCGGACCGAAGAGCTCCACCCTCTCTCTTTGAAAGTTACGGACAAGTAGCTCCACCACTCACATTCTGAAATTCGAAAGATAATAACACCTGCGAACCCGTATTTTGTCCAATTTACTTACCATAGATGAAAAACCCAAGCACCGGAACTAATGCTGCTCCTTATCTCACACATCCTGGTTGTATCATGACAGATCTACGGTACCATTTATATTTACGTAGTCTGTCCACGAGAGATTAGGGGGGAAAAAACAATGCTTCATCGATTGTTAGATGGCTGTTGTTGGATTGATGCAGAAGCCATAAGACTTCATAATAAGAGCTACAGGTAATAACCTGTTTTCATGGAAACAGTTACTTTGTGAACTGTTGGGCAGTTGCTAAGGCTGTAGTCTAGCCATCGCTGATCCACTTTTCATTTTCCATTGGTTTTGTCTTGTCTTCCATCACACCTGGTTCCAATCCCATCAATTACATGTTGTGTATTTAACCCGCTGTTCTCCCCCATGTCCTTGTCGGTAATTGTTCCTTGTAGTGCTTTTGCATGGTATGCTGAATTTACCAGGTTTTGTTTGACCCATTTATTGTATTGTCTTCTGTTGACGGTGGTTTATGGATATTAAACGACACTGTTGTAAATCAGTTTTCGCTCTCCTGCACCTAACTTCTCTGCCGCCAGTACGCACCTCGCTACATAGGCTGGCGGCTTGCTAGGGTGTTGTGAAAGGGATGGTGGATGGGCGTAAAGTCGTGCCCCAGTGCAATAATTAAAAAATATAATTTTTAAGCCTTTCCAAAACTTTTACCTAAACCCCTGTTTAGGCACAAAAGTGAAACCAAAAACGCTTGTGTTGGGCTGGGGGTTTCACGTTAAGTTTTGGGATAGGGTTTTAAGTTAGGAATGAATTCAGAGTGGTTAACTTGTTATGGCTGGGGGCAGTATTGAGAAGCATGGATGAATAAGGTGCCCAGAGTAAACTGTCTGGCCCAGTTGCTAATATTATTAGTAGATTTGGATAGAAAACACTCTGAAGTTTCTGCTATTTTCACAGCATAGCACATTCACTTCTGCAAATATCTGCTGTGGGCAGTGATAAAAAGTCAAACCTCTGCAGATTTCAGCAGACTCTGTGACACTTCTAATACTGCATGTGAAGCATCAAGTCAATACAGTTAAACATCTCTACCCCAATACTCTGCCATAGATTTTGTCTTACAATTGGTACAATACACATATTCAATGTTCATTCTAAATAGGTTATTTTGTATTGTAATATAACACTGTTAAGAATAGCAGTGGGGCCTCCCGGGTGGCGCAGTGGTCTAGGGCACTGCAGTGCTAGCTGCGCCACCAGAGACTCTGGGTTCGAGCCCAGGCTCTGTCGCAGCTGGCCGCGACTGGGAGGTCTATGGGGCGACAGTAGGGATATCCTTGTCTCATCACACACTAGCAACTCCCGTGGCAGGCCAGGCGCAGTGCGCGCTAACCAGGTCGCCAGGTGCACGGTGTTTTCCTCCGACACATTGGTGCGGCTGGCTTCCGGGTTGGATGCGTGCTGTGTTAAGAAGCAGTGCGGCTTGGTTGGGTTGTGTTTCGGAGGACGCTTGGCTTTCGACCTTTGTCTCTCCTGGGCCCGTACGGGAGTTGTAGCAATGAGACAAGATAGTAACTACTACAATTGGATACCACGAAATTAGGGAGAAAAGGGGGTAAAAAAATAAAAATAATAATAATAGCAGTGGCAGAATAAACCTGTGGTTCACTTGTTTCACACACATGGATTCGATGGGCATCTGTGTTTCATGTCCAACATGATCTTTCTACAAGGATACAATTCTGGTTAGAGGGAATAAATTAGGCAAATGCAGCTTAATCTGCAGTACCATAACAATACACTGTATAATCCCTGCAACAGCCAGTGTTTTCTCTTGTTTTCTCTTTTTTTACTCAAGACATCTCGTTTGCTTCAGCCTCTTTAAATAGCTTCTGTTGCCGCTGGCTGGTGGCGACTGCGGCATGTTCCGAAAATAAATGATGGTAGATACATCTAATGTGCACATGGCAACAACAACAAACCATCTTTATTTTTGAAGAATGTATTCTGGATTAACACACTATATGAGTGTTATAATATCTTAATTCTATTTTAATGTAGACATAAAGCATCGGAATAACCACATCTCCAAATAATCCAATGGATTTTAGAGGCTTTCTTACTTATTTGGATATGTCATTTCATTCAACGTTAATAAGCAGAGAGGATAAAGAAAATCTGGGCTTGAAAATAGTTTTGGAGCACAGTTGCTCTGATGCAATGCTGTGCATAATGTAGGTCAGCCAGTGTTCTGCGCTTAGTCACACCAGTATCAAAAGGATTAGTACACCATCTCACCATGAGTCATGGTATACAGACAGGGCAAATATGAATTCATTTTATTTGCAGGTGTCTCACTCAGGGCTGGGGGAATAGGGGGAGGATAGATAAAGAGACCAGCATGGCAGTCAAATAGAAAGAGACGTGTCAGAGAGGGGAGAGAAATAAATATATTTTAACCCGTGGGAATTGGACTATATGGATAGAGCTAAATTGAAATGTTTCTTGCAGAAGACATATGAAAAGCATACGCAGAAGCATAGTAGCAATTGAAAGGGAACAGTTTGGAGATCATGGGAAAAATATTGGAGCAAAGTTGAGGCCAACAGTTCACCTGACACAAGACTGAATCCAAATATCACACTGTTGATTTCATGTGCATTTTAAATTTACTGTACGTTTCATCGTATTTTGTTGATAACAAAATCTGAAACTACTCTGGATACATTTCAGTAACATGATGAGAATATTCCTGGAAAATGTGGGAGGAATAACTGGTGTCTCCAAGTGGCCACACACTTCTCCAAAGAGTATATAGTAAGTATATATAGTATGTAAGTATGTAAGTAATTTCTAGTGGTGGAAAAAGTTCAATTGTCATACTAGTGTCACGTTCTGACCTTTATTTCCTTTGTTTGGTCTTTATTTAGTATGGTCAGGGCGTGAGTTGGGTGGGCAGTCTATGTTTGTTTTTCTATGATTTGGGTATTTCTATGTTTCAGCCTAGTATGGTTCTCAATCAGAGGCAGGTGTCATTAGTTGTCTCTGATTGAGAATCATATTTAGGTAGCCTGGGTTTCACTGTGTGTTTGTGGGTGATTGTTCCTGTCTCTGTGTCTGCACCAGATAGGACTGTTTGGGTTTTTTCACTTTTCTTGTTTTTTTTTTGTAGTCAGTTGTTCATGTGTAACTTTACGTATTAAAAAGAACCATGGACACTTACCATGCCGCATATTGGTCCTCTGATCCTTTTCGCCTCTCCTCTTCGGAAGAAGAGGAGGAAATCCCTTACAACTAGATTGAAAGTAAAGCTACCTTAATAGAAAATGACTCAAGTAAAATACAGCCACCTAGGAAAATACTACTTGAGTAAAATCCTAAAAGTATTTGCTTTTAAATAACATAGTTAAATATCAAAAGTAAACTTAATTGCTAAAATATACTTAATTTACCATTTCAAATTTCTTAAATTAAGCAAACCAGACAGGACAATTTTCTTGTTTTTAAAATGTGCGCATAGCCAGGGGAATACTCCAACACTCAGACATAATTTACAAATAGGTGTTTCGTAAGTCCACCAGATCAGATAGAGTAGGGATAAGCAGAGATGTTTTCTTTGAGTGTGTAAATTTGACAATTCTCCTGTCCTGCTAAGTATTCAAAATGTAACGAATATTTTTGGGTGTCAGGGAAAATATTTTGAGTAAGAAGTATATTTTCTTTAGGAATGTAGTGAAGGAAAAGTAAAAGTTAACAAAAATATAAATTGTAAAGCACAGATACCCCAACAAACTACTTAAGTAGTACATTCTACTTAAGTACCTTACACCACTGGTCATTTCTATGCACTTTTACGACTCAAAGAAGAATCTTCAACTATAAGCTGCTTTTTAAGCTCTCCTAGCTGTGCCATTGAGGAACTAAAGCAAGCACAGTTGTTTTGTTTGGAACATAACCTTGCATCCTTGCCATCACTCAATTACCGTTGTTGTTTATGCAATCCAATAACGGCCCATTATACAGTACCAGTCAAAAGTTTGAACACACCTACTCATTCAAGGGTTTTTCTTTATTTTAATATGTCAAAATTGTATAATAATAGTGAAGACATCACAACTCTAAAATAACACATATGGAATCAGGTATTAACCCAAAAAGTGTTAAACACTATTTAAGCTACCATTTGCCTTGATGACAGCTTTGCACACTCTTGGCATTCTCTCAAACAGCTTCACGAGGTAGTCACCTGGAATGCATTTCTATTAACAGGTGTGCCTTGTTAAAAGTTCATTTTTTGGAATTTATTTCCGTCTTAATGCGTTTGAGCCAATCAGTTGTGCTGTGACAAGGTAGGGGTGGTATACAGAAGATAGCCCTATTAAGTAAAAGACCAAGTCCATATTATGGCAAGAACAGCTCAAATAAGCGAATAGAAATGCCAGTCGAGCATTGATTTAAGTCATGAAGCTCAGTCAATCTGGGAAAATTTCGAGAACTTTCAACGTTTCTTCAAGTGCAGTCGCTAAAACCATCAACCGTTATGATAAAACTGTCTCTCATGAGGACCGCCACAGGAAAGGAAGACCCAGAGTTACCTCTGCTGCAGAGCCTCAGAAATTGCAGCCCAAATAAATGCTTCATAGTTCAAGTAACAAGACACATCTCAACATCAACTTTTCAATGGAGACTGGGTGAATCAGGCTTCCATGGTCGAATTACTAAAAAGAAGCCACTACTAAAGGACACCAATAAGAAGAAGAGACTTGCTCGGGCCAAGAAACACGAGCAATGGACATTACTGGTGGAAATCTGTCCTTTGGTCTGAAGATTTTTGGTTCCAAACGCCATGTCTTTGTGAGACGCAGAGTAGGTGAACGGATGATCTCCGCATGCATGGTTCCCACTGCGAAGCATGGAGGAGGAGATGGGATAGTGTGGGGGTGCTTTAATGGTGATACAGTCTATGATTTATTTAGAATTCAAGGCACACTTTGCCACCATGGCTACCACAGCATTCTGCAGTGGTACAGTGTCAGCGTAATGAGTTTTATGATATGGAAATGTGAAGTAGCCTACACATTTGGACTCACGGATGTGTGGTTTGCTTTTATGACATCCAAGCGGTATTTATTATAATCCTCAACATCTCATCTTACAAAATACATTGAGTCATCTTAATTTACAGCATTTCCCTCACTCAAACCTCAGACAACAAAACATTTGCAAAAGTTGCCCAATTGGCCGGTTGAGATGGGGGCAACATCTTGTTCCATGCATAGCTCAAGTTCAGAATGGCTGTCAGTCAAAACCCTTAAAGAGCTGTGAAGCGGAGGTAACAAGCTCTGAAGTTATTCCTGTTACTGCAAAGCATTTGCATTCCACTTTAGGTGTATATCAGTCACCAAATCTGCAATTTTCAACCTTTATACGGATATGACTGTAAAAGGCTACTGTACTACAAAGCCTTGTTCCTGTCCCCAGGTTTCTGGCCTTGCAGTTTCTGACTAATGGGGGGAGGGTCAAGCATCAGTCAATGACACTATATTACACTCTGTGGGAGAAAATGTCATTGGACAGACCCAGATATGTCAAGACCATGCGTACAGACCCATACAGCCAGTCATTAATGCTGTCATGCTTAATCTGGGTTGAGGCTCCATGGATGGAGAGAAGCAGACTGGCGGTCAGTTCAATTTCAACTCAAGTGTATTAAGGAAAATGAATTGAAATGAAATGAATTGACATTTGCTTGTGCTTTTTGGGAAGGTTTTCAGTTTTGTTTGATTGTTGAAGTTGACTGAATTTACATTGAAAGCACTGGCCAACATTTCCACAGTACATGCAGTAAAATGCCTATTTTAGTTTATTCGTCAACTACATTATTCTTGAACTGTGTTATTCATCAACTACGTTTGTTTATTTGTCAACCACAAATCCTTGCTCTGCCAGCTGTTGGCCAGGTACCTGACAGACATGCCCCCTCTACCACCGTCTGACAGTTATGCTAATTAGTCATTTTCATTTCCTGGGCAAGGATCCCTGAAGACACAGTTTACACCGTGGTTTGTAAACTCTGTCAATCAATCACTCTAAACTGAATAAGTCATGACATATTGGTCAGCTGCCCGAGCCACGGTCTGTCCACTCTGCTACCTTCTAACAGACAGAGACGATACAGGTGCAACAAAGCCAGGACTGGGAGACTGAGAAACAGCTCATACCATAAGGCCATCGGACTGTTGAACAGCCATCACTAGCAGGCTACTCACTCGGTACTTTGCCCTGCACCTCGAGACTAAGGCCCTATGCACATAGTCATGAACGCTGGCCACCACATATACAGTTGTTTACTCACTGTGAATGTATATACTGTATTCTTGACATCTTAACATACCTACTTCTGTACTACCATTTTCCAATGTATATATTGTCTATATACCACATTTATATTGTTCGTTCTGACACATTCTCACTCTAATATATCTACTCTGGGTTGTTAATTGGACCCGTTCTGTCATTTCTTGATTTCTTGTTTTTTTATTTGTATTTGCAAGCCATTCTACTGCACTGTTGGAGCTAGTGGCATAAGCACTTCGCTGCACCTGCTGTAACGCCTGCGTACATGACCAATAAGCTTTAATTTGATTTGATTTTAGGACACTACAATACTGTCCAACTGTCTCTCTTTGAAGGTTAATGTAAGGGCAACCAACATAAACCAATGAGGTCTCCGTGTTTGTCCTGTGCTGGGAATGAACATCACTCTCAGTACAGTTCATGTGTGCCATGGTGCATTTTAACTGCCTTGTTTGATGTTGTTTGATTACATCAAACGTGCAGCCGACAATTATATAATAGCTATTCATTTCAACATGTCACATTTTAACATTTCGCAATTGACTGTGATATTTTTAACTCACTCTGGCAGGTAAATGTGTTGGAAGTCAAATTTGCCCGACCAAAACCAGTGATATTTCTCCCAGATTTTAAGGAGAGAGGAATGCTTGATTCAATGTCTGACAATCATGTCAATGCATCCCCATGGGACCATCACCATTGATTCAAGGCAAACAGAAATTATAACATAAAGTGCAAGTAAAACACTGGGTTGTTTACTGTATATACTGAGCATCATCACATCATGTCTGTATGAGACACTGGATACATTGAAATGGGTTCGAAATCGACACAATGCACTAGTTCAATGTATTTCGGACCTCTCTTTCTAAGCATATGTCACAAAGTATTTTTGTCTATGCACATACAAATGCCTATGTGTATACCTACATATTTTAGTAATTTAGCAGACGCTCTTACCCAGAGCGATTTACTGATGTGAGTGAATACATTTTCATATTTGTTCGTACTGGTCCCCCACGGGAATCAAACGCACAACCCTGGCATTGCAAGTGCAATGCTCTAGCAACTGCTCTACCAACTGAGCCACACTGATCGTTACTGTAGGAACACTTACTCAGATGTTTAACATATAGGATTATACAGGTTAACTCAACTGCTGTGCTCCACATACATGTCAACACCTCAACTCACATGTCAATCAATCTTACCTAGATAGAAGGGACCTTAGCTCCAAGGTCAACATAATGTCATACAGTGTGTTGCCCAATCTCAAGATAACCCTTAGCCCCTATAAACATTTGTGGAGATCTGAGAGGATTTGGTATAAATGGTTATAGCTCGATCTTATCCCCTGATATGCTAGGCAGAATATCTGGGGGGCCCTGCATTGATTGGGTAACTGATTCATAAAAAAATAAAAATAAATGTGACTGGTCAATTGTGTGAGCGAGGGGCTGGGAACAAGCCCATAGCATCTTGGGCTCTCAACCACAGGAGCACGCTCTGAATGTTCAAAATAAACCAGAGAGCATAATTTAGCCACAGAGGATCAATAGTGTACAGAGGATCAAAAGTTAAAAAAATATACATGTGGATGATCTTTTGGCACAAGCGCATACAGGTAACTGCCAAAATAAAGGAAGCACCAACATAAAGTGTCTTAAAAGGGCCACCATGAGATGCCAGAACAGATTCAATGCGCCTTGTCATAGACATATTCTACAAAAATGCACACCACATAAACTTGGTATCCTTCATTTACTCAAGTGCTTCCTTTTATTTTGGCAGTCACGGGCTGCCTACAGTCAGGAAGGCCGCAATTTGGGCAGTATGAGCCACTGCCTGTTCACCCCGCTATCATCCAGAAGGCGAGGTCAGTACAGGTGCATCATAGCTGGGACCGAGAGACTGAAAAACAGCTTCTATCTCAAGGCCATCAGACTGTTAAACAGCCACCACTAACATTGAGTGGCTGCTGCCAACACACTGACTCAACTCCAGCCACTTTAATAATGGGAATTGATGGGAAATGATGTAAAATATATCACTAGCCACTTTAAACAATGCTACCTAATATAATGTTTACATACCCTACATTATTCATCTCATATGTATACGTATATACTGTACTCTATATCATCTACCGCATCTTTATGTAATACATGTATCACTAGCCACTTTAACTATGCCACTCTGTTTACATACTCATCTCATATGTATATACTGTACTCGAGACCATCTACTGTATCTTGCCTATGCTGCTCTGTACCATCACTCACTCGTATATCTTTATGTACATATTCTTTATCCCCTTACACTTGTGTGTATAAGACAGTAGTTTTGGAATTGTTAGTTAGATTACTTGTTGGTTTTTACTGCATTGTCGGAACTGGAAGCACAAGCATTTCGCTACACTCGCATTAACATCTGCTAACCATGTGTATGTGACAAATACAATTTGATTTGATTTGTTGCGTTGTGGCCATAAACATATAATCCATAGAAGGATTTTGGAACGTTTTACCCTGGCAATTTGAGTGTTAAACTCATGGGTACACTAGTAATTGCTGCCAGACCTGACTTGAAATGGAAATTACATTTATGGGTTATGATTATATTTCTGTGGTTGATTGTGGCTATCTGTTTGCCTTTTGCAAATTTCTAAATACAAGCGAGGGAAAATGTACAGTTTGGAAAGCAAATGCTTACCACTGAAAAGAGAAGACTAGTCTGTCTGTAGACCCAATATTTTTTTGACTTAACTCCCCCCAATTTTTTGTGAAAAGCAGCTCTGTTTTTCAGAGTAGCTCATCTTGTCTCTCAAATACATCTTTACAGTTGTTGGTTGGCTAGCTAGCAAATTGTAGCCATATTAGCATAGATGTGACATAAGTCAAAATATCTCAAAACAAGACATGGTGTCAAGAACGGGATACAACTAGCTGAAACAACATGCCACCCACAATTTCCCACATGGCAGCTTCTTGTCATTGTTGCTAGCTCTCTGTCCGTTCAGAATCATAACACTTCTTCCCCATCGATGTGTGCACATCATTTCTGTGATGTTGTCAGGCAACCCGTCTATAGAGTATTTGTTCTCATATATTTTTCATTACCACTGTGACCGTTCTCCTGCCCGTAACAAATTCACCAACATACCCTATACTTTGTCACTGTCAAGAATCCATTCTCCAAGCAGGATGTTGTCCGCTGTTGTCCTCTGCAGATCATAAATATTGTAGACCAAGTTCAACACGGAAGTTCCGCAAGGATGGAAACGGAAACATTGTCCTGGTGGTTGGGGTTGTTGGTTATTGGTATTGGTTGGTTATTGGTTACATGTATTGTGCGCTATTCCTTTCATATTGTCCATCAAAATCCCAGACATCTACAGCAATGTACAACAAGTATGTCATTGTTGAGTCATTGTTGAGGTTGTGCATCATCTCTGGCTTTCACTGAAACTCCTTGTGGACAATGATGTATGCCAATGTGTCATTCTGTAGCATTCCTACAGATCTTTGTCTCACAGTATGTAAATCTGTCCCTTGTTCACCTAACACCTTTTTTGCACTATTGGTTAGAGCCCTTAAGTAAGCATTTCACCTGTTGTATTCGGCGCACGTGACAAATAAACTTTGATTTGATTTGAATCTGTCCCCGTAACCCACATTACCATTCATCTCTATTTTACTTTAAGCTGCAGGATGCTCCCGCTCTGAATTTTCGGTTCACTTAACTTAATGGGCTTTTAACATGATATCACTAGTTATGATCCAATAAAACAACTTGAAACCTTGATTAAATGACTTTTTCTCACCCATTTCATCCCCCAATGATTTAAATCTGCAATTCTGAGGCGACGTGCCGGATTTTTATATTCATAAGGGAGGAGAAAATTGCTGAGTGTCTAAAATTATGCAGTTGTCTGGAGTGTTTGGGACCTGTCCAGCTCCAGTTGGGAAATTGCATTTTAAAATGCCGCAGGACACTAGGATGGGGCCAGAGCTTTGGTAAGTTATGTGTTTTCCACATTTTTGGAGAGTTTACAAACGTAGATGGTCATATCACACAACAAAAAAATCCTTTTGAGTTGTGAAATATGGATTGATTGCTGACATAGAATTTTATGGAATATTTTACATGAAACGCTGAATATTGATGAGTAGTTTGGTCCCACTGTTCGGATACTGAATAACCTGATGATCCCACTCACATGAGAAGTGATGGGGTCAACACTTTACTTGGACGGTCCCAAGTAGATGGTTTGTAGGTGTTCAGTAGATGTTCAACATTTGAACTAAACATCCACTAACCCTAACCTTTTTTATATTATTATTTTTATTTTTATTTTTAAACTTGCAGTGAAGCCGCTCAACATTGAATGTACATTACATTCAGTCATCTAGCAGACACTCCCATCCAAAGCAACCCACAGGACCAACCAGGGTCAAGCGCCCTGAATCCAAGACCCCGTCCCCTCTGAAAAAACTGTGCGTGTGTCTGTGTGTGTGCATGTGTGTGCTTTTGAATGCAAGTGTGTGTCTGTGTGTGTATGCATTGCATGCATGTGTGTGTGCGCGTGTACAAGCGCAACCTAGGCATAACCTTAACCCTTATCCTAACCCTAAACTTAACCCTTACCCAGGAGAGTGTATTCATGGATGCCAAGGGAAACCAGGCTTTCCCACAAAAAAATAACAAAAAAGAAAGAAAATAACATAAAATAACGTATCTCACTGAATAAAACAGCAGAGCGAACGTAACAGCGCCCCTCTGCCTCTGTATCTGAAACCCATCTATCTAATATTGTGGCTAGCTAGCTAAAGTTGCCCCTTTCCAAAATTAGCCATTGACGCAGACAGGGATTTGGACTTGAGGTTTAACTTAATTCTCCATACTGGCCAATGATTACAGTATAACGGCAATTCTGATCCAACCATACGTTCATATATTGTTCCTCTGGCCAGAAAGGATGGAAGTTCAATATGTAGCTAGATGTAGTAGACTAATGTTAACTAGCTTGTTATTCGTTGCCCATTCAAGTATGTAAGTTTGGCTAGCGAACACACATTTTAGCCAGGTAGCTTAGGATAACAACAAGTAAAAGTTTGTACTGTATGTACTGTCATAGACCGTTTCTCTACATGTAGGGTGAGTCAATATGTTTTTTCTACACACACACACACACACACACATACAGAGAAATGAGAACCATGGAGAACCACATCATATTTAGCTTACATTGCTTGGACTAAATTGTTTTTGGTATCTTTTAGTAGTCACTGTATTAGAATACTGGAGGCAGCTCCTGTTTTCTCTGCGACTTCCAGTAACTCTCCTGATTTCTAAATCAATAGTTGTTTAACAGTCCGAAAATGTCAAACATTAACTTAATTGACCATGCTGTAGGTCATGTAACTGTTTTGTTACATGCAATATGCTTTGTGGACTCCACCAGACCGATATTGCTCTCTGTTTTTGTGGTGAATTTATTCTGCCACTGTCTTCTTATTGTCCTGGCCTTAGGCCTATATATCACAGTGTCAAGGCATATGAACTAACAGGTCATGGAGCAAACAACGCAATTATCACAACACATACAGTAGGTTGTAATATTACTTTTTTCCCCTGGCTTGGCTTCTCTAGTGATTTTACCAACAGACCGCTACTGCCCTTACCCTAACCTATAGCCTTATTCTTAAACCATCCCTAAACCTAACCCTAGCAAGCATCTGTGTCACGTTCTGACCTTAGTTCTTTTGTTATGTCTTTGTTTTAAGTATGGTCAGGGCATGAGTTGGGTGGGTTGTCTATGTTCTTTTTTCTATGATTTGGGATTTCTGTGTTTGGCTTGGTATGGTTCTCAATCAGAGGCAGCTGTCAATCGTTGTCCCTGATTGACAACCATACTTAGGCAGCCTGGTTTCACTTTTGAGGTGTGGGTGATTGTTTCCTGTGTCTGTACCACACAGGACTGGTTCGATTTTTGTTTGTTCATTCACGGTGTTAATTTTGTATTTTTGTAGTGTTCAGTTTTTATATTAAAATGGACACTTACCACGCTGCACATTGGTCCGACCTCTCTTACTCCTCGTCAGAAGAAGAGGACAATCGTTACAATCTGCTTATCCACAGATAGTTTGTTGACCATCTGTGGATCAGCTATATGGGACTATCCAAATAAAGTGTAACCGTGATGGGGAAAATATCTTGAAAAATGCATTGCAATTTAATGTCTTGTCTTGAACTGAAGAATGCCACTAACGGCAAGAATACTTATCAAGCAAAACAAACTATATTGACCTGTAAAAATCTATGTAGTGTCAGGTTTCTCGGTCGCCAGTTGTGAGTCATGTACATATGTAGTCAGGCCCCCTACACAAAATAACTGTCTCTGGGTGTGCGCCAGCTCACGCTTTTTATTAGACTAATATGCTTTTATCTGACACTGCGCATTAATATAGTGGACTTGTATAGATAACATTGACATCATATAGGTTATATTATGGGAGAGGTATGACTCCTAGTTTCATTAATAGCCAGTCTTAATCACCATAACATTTGTTATGTTAGTGTTTTTGGCCTAATCCTTTAAACCAATACCTTACCCATAAGTGCGTAAGAACCTTAGTTGAACATCTTTGCCAAAAGACGGTTTGTGATGGATTGGCTTATTATTGTGCAGAGGTTGTATTGATCATCCCCATCTAGAAGATGTGAAGGTGGCTTCTGTCGAACCCCCTGTTGCTCGATTTAATTGAGGCATGTGGTATCCACCTGCGAAAAGCAAATGGGGTAATCTCACTTCGCCACGAGTCAAATATGTCTAGTGTAAAGAGAGAGCATAACGCCAGCACCACCATTCTCTGTCCCTCTCTGACTGCAACTGGAGAAACAATTATTCTCTGTCCCAAATGGCACCCTGTTCCCTTTGTATGTCACTACTTTTTCCCAAACCCCATATGGCTCTGGTTACCTCACTAGGATGTCATTTGGGACACAATCTTTGGATCAATACCAGAGAAGCAGCATGAGTGGAAACTAATTGTGGAGGTTAGGGAGTTCATCCTTCTGGCTTAAATCTTGAAATGCATTGTCTCTACAGGGAAGGAAACATGGTGGTCACTCTCAGAGATAAGTACGTAGGCGAAGACGGATATGATGTTCATTTATTATATGGTCATGCTGAGGCAATACTATCTGCAACAAATATTTTTCTATTCTGTTTGGTAAATTGTCTCCGTCCTTTGTAAAGCCCATTTAATTTGAATTCCTATTAAAAATATATAAACAAAAGTGACCTACTATGGTATGCTGGAGAAAGAAATGACTGCGATCTCGGCGATGCCTGGAACTTGGCAGTTATCTGGGTCAACCGCAGTACTTTCAGTGTCTCAAGGATACTTTCTGATTCTCAGAGGTCGTCTACAATGCCAAATAAAGGGAAGTCTTGCCAATGTACTGAATCACTCACCGGCATCATGCGGCGAGAGATGCTTTCTATTCCCGTTTCTTTCATTTGCCTTCTCCAAGTGAAAAAGGCTCTATTTATTACATACATCTTAAAATAAACACATTTAATGTCAGACGCAGTGCCTTCAACCCACTTAACGCCCACACCAATCGCCTTTCAATCGTTGTCCACCTTTTCAACTCGAATCACTCTTCAGACAGTCTTTCATACTATGTGTGAATTTGTCTTGAAAGGGCCACATGGTTCTTCGAGTACAAAGTGCTCCTCATTTACATCACCGTGTTCCAAGTGGTCTTACAAAAGCTTCCACCTCTCACTATACGGTTGGTACTGTAGACATGCCCAGGCAGAATGCTTTTCAGGTGTTGGCACAAAGCATTGTGGTCACAGTGGTGGGTATAGCCCTTTACAGATAAAAAAAAAGATCTCAACAGTGTTTGATTCTGGAGTGAGCCCTGTGAAAGAAAAGTAGTAGCATAATTTGGGTGTGAGTGGCTCTACAGGTACACTTATATGCTAAGAGTTATCGCGCTTAACACAATCACAGGGGCCCCTTAGCTTCCAGGGCTCCCGATGGCCACTGGGAGGATGGCTTTATTAACTACAGACTTTTCACAATGGTTCCCTTCACACTTATATTGCATTTTCAATTCTGCATCTAATTGGTGTTTCATTGAATTCCAAATAACCTCCCTTTAACTCACAAGTGAACAAGGTGAAGAATTTACAGTCTCTTAAATACAAAGCGTGGTGAGTGTGTGCCACTTGAGTGTTCCTCTTTTGTTTTTGCATTACCTAGCAGTGATTAGCACTATTATTTTAAGACTTAGGTGACGGATTGTCTTTGCTATAATTATAGTAAAGAGGCCAATCAATTAAATTAGGGCAACCATAAACAGCTCCACGGACCTTTATACTGCACCAGGCGGTGTGTGAGGAAACCTGGGAAATGTCCTAAGACTTCAGTCACCCAAGCCATGGACTGTTCTCTGTCTTCCCTTCAGGTACTACTGGATCATCAGGTCTTGGACCAACAGGCTCCGAGACAGCTTCAATTTGTCTTATTTAACTATGCATCGTTGTGAAGGAACTTGTCAGTGCTGTAAGCATTTCACTTTAAGGTTGTATTCGGGGCATGTGACAAACGTTTTTGATTTGATCGGTTACTGCTGACTAATAGTTTGTTACTTGTATGTTTTTTTTTATTGAGTCTCAAGAAAAAGAGACCGAAAATAGTTTGGTAACAGTTTACTCTCTGTAAAACCCTTGACATTACAGTTTTTTTATGATCGCTTACACACTCAAATGTAACTTTTCCCTCAATTAGCAAAACCTTACACTCAAGGAGCAAAACACAAGGCTAGATTCGCACAACTGTGAGCACATTGTCAGCTTCACACTATTTGCAAAACATTACACACAGTGATTTGCAAAACACTAAAACACACTTGTATACATCAGACACAGAAGTATATCATGATGTCACTTGCAATTCCAAAGCACTGACTGTCAAATTACCACACCTATGAGCCAATCTGTTAAACACAGCAATCAGGTGCACAAACACATGATTGCTAAATTGTAGACACACCAATCAGGTTTAAGCACTATAAAAATGCAGCAGGTAGGTTCACCTGCCTTCAACCAAAATGGAAGGAGTCAGAAGAAGAGTGAGGGTGAGAGGAGGAGTACACAGAGGAGGAGAAGGAGGTAGAGGAAGAGGCCGAGCCAGAGGTTGAGGAAGACCTGAAGCAGGAGGAGAACGTGCACAAAGAAGAAGAGGGCTAAACTTATCAAATGGCATTCGTGCAACACTAGTGGACCATGTTGTGAACCACGGATTGACGCTGAGGGAGGCTGGACTGAGAGTTCAGCCAAATCTTAGCAGATATACTGTGGCATCTGTCATAAGGACTTTCAACAGGAAAACAAGTAAAAGATCTATCTACAGTTACAGTAATCAGCCGCTTATTGTCTGCACCATATCAGCACTTGTGATACCTGTGACATTGTACAGTAAGTTGCATGTATTATTCTCTACATAGGATTGAGGGTCGGGAATGACAAGGAGGAAGGGGGACCATATTCACGCAAGAACATGAGAGAGAGATAATAAACATGGTTTTGGCCAATAATACTATTAGGCTCAGAGAACTACAAGCCAACATTATCGGTGACCATGCCAGTTTCAATAATGTCCATCAGGGCTCTGTCAACACGGGCACGCATCCTGAAGAGACATCAGGTTCAAATGAAACAACTTTACTGAGTGCCTTTTGAGCGGAATTCAGAGAGGGTCAAACGGCTGCGGCATGAGTATGTGGAGGTTTGTATATTGTTCACTTTAGTACTGTGATGCTGCATACTGCACACGACTTTTTTACATTGACTGTATACTAGACCTATTCTGAACTACACAATCTTGTCTTTCACTGTATTTCAGGGAGTTTTGCAGATGGATGCTGAGGAAATCCTGCATGAATTCATATACAGTATATTGATGAGGCAGGGTTCAACCTCACAAAAGCAAGAAGGAGAGGCAGAAATATCATTGGCCACAGGGCTATAATCAATGTCCCCGGGCAACGTGGGGGTAACATCACCCTTTGCTCTGCCATTTCACAGCATGGGGTTGTCCTCCGTCATGCCAAAATGGGCCCTTACAACACACCTCACATTCTCGCATTTTTGGACCGATTGCACCACATCGTCACAGCAGGTAATAAAATGCACCAGATGCAATACACGGTCATGTGGGACAATGTGTCA
This sequence comes from Oncorhynchus masou masou, assembly GCF_036934945.1. NCBI lineage: Eukaryota > Metazoa > Chordata > Actinopteri > Salmoniformes > Salmonidae > Oncorhynchus > Oncorhynchus masou. The sequence continues at coordinate 72,945,898 of NC_088217.1, read as the reverse complement.
TTCCACCGCTCTGCTTTGGTCCAGAACTGGTTTCAACACCATCCACAGTTGACAGTACTATACCTTCCACCATACTCTCCGTTTCTAAACCCTGTCGAAGAGTTGTTCTCTGCATGGCGGTGGAAGGTTTACGATCTCCAGCCCCGGGCTCAGGTACCCCTCATTCAGGCCGTGGAGGACACCTGTGACCAAGTCGACGCCGCAGCTGTGCAAGGATGGATTCGACATTCAAGACGGTTCTTCCCGCGTTGTCTTGCTAATGACAATATTGCTTGTGATGTTGATGAAATTCTCTGGCCAGATCCAGCTAGGCGAAGAGATAATGTATAGTATGTTTACTGTAGTATTTTCTGTACAATATTGTCAGTTTTTTTCAGATTATTTTTTATGTTTGTTGTTGTTGTTATTTACTGTAATTGCAACCTGTACTGGATACAGTATTTTAAGTTTATCTGTTGTTTCCTGAGCTAACAGTGTTATGCACACTACTGTAGTAGCATGAAAACTGGGACATGTTTTGTTGTGATTCTCCATGTTGACATGTTGACTGATTTGTGTATATGGAGAGAAATAAATGATGTTTTCCTCAGTCTGCAGCATTGGTCTTGTGTAGTGTTTGTCTAGTTGCACTTTCTCTATGTACTTCATTTACAGTACTCTAATCACTGACAATTAGACTTTCTAAAAGTGTTTTAGGTTAGCAACAGCAGTGTGTAACTGGTTCAAAAAGATTGAAGTCATATGAAATGTGTGTGTTTTGTATGGTAACAAAACATTATTTTTATGAAGTCGTGTATAGTTTTGACAAAACTGTTCCATTTTGCAAATGATCTGAAGTGTTGTGCTACTTTGGTGTAGGGTTGTGCTAATTGTGTGTAGTGTTTTGACAAACCGGGCCCTGTTTTCAAAATGGTGCTTAAACAATTGAAAACTGTAAATTGATCTTAAACCTGTGCAATTACACATAAATCACTATAGAGACTACATTGTCATAACATGTTCAAATTTTATATGATCATTTCAAGGTAGCAATTCATTTTAATTTCACTGAATAGCTTTTCACACAGACCCTTGTATTTCTAACATGCCTGTTATCACATGTTGCACCAGTATCGGTATCCTCCCAACTGCAGGTGCTGATCAGGGGTTAAGCAGTACAGCATGGCTTCCCTGTAAGGTGTTAATAACTCCAGTCTCACTCTTGCCCACTCCGTCAGACTGACCATCTATTATTCAACCAAAGAGAGAGAGGCAGTGACAGGAGGACCGGCTGGCAGAGAGGACTTGTTTGACATTTGAAGTGCCTTCCCCTCTTCTTCGTTCCTTATCTAACCTCATCAGGGCTTTGGCGGGATAACATTCCTAAATTGTTTAGTTAAATAGGTCCGTTCTTCTTCAAGCTGCCTCTCCTGAAATTTTAAATGGAATACATTGTCAGTACCAGATCATAACAGAATGCCATCTAAAGTTTAAACGTAGACATACATTTTATAGAAATGATCGCTCAATATCACTACTTTTATAGCCTGAAACAACTAACCATTCTAACGTAATATTGCAACTGTTTCTGGAAATGTTCCATCGAAACAGAGAGAAAAGTCACTGCTGTGCAATACATTCTGATTGAGAATGAAGATGACAAGTGTTCCCATTGATATGATGGAACTGCATATCGCCCATAGCACTCTCAGGTGTCCCCATTGTCCCCATTATCCCACAATTCCTTTTCAACCATATCAGAGGCCTTTGTGCATATATTTTTGGTAGCACCCATGAATACAGTTCGTAATCCATTATGAGCACATTTGTAATGCCGTATGACCTATGCATTATAATGTGAAACACAACCATTCATAGAGCATTGTAAGCTATATATTCGAATTCCCTATACAAAAAGCTTATTAATATAGGGTCTTAGTCAGTATTGTGTTCCTTGTGGACGTAGCAATCTCCTTTCTAAATCATTTAATTTGCTTTCTAATATCCTGTTTCACTAATTTATTTGCATTAATTAAAAAAATACAGTACCATAGGTTATTTGTGGCCAATTAACTAATTTAAATTTGCAAATGCAGTGAGATTGACTTGGATAAATGACTAAATTAACAAATAAAGTCAATGGAAATCACCAGCATATACAGCCCTGTAGCCATTATATTCAATACCCAAATATTGATGGAACATAACCATTTTTGGGTAAGTTTGCATGAAGAATAACAACATACGTGTACACGAGGCTATCTCACTAATCCACTTTCCATGGCAAGATGTCGGGGTAGGATCCTTCCAAGGCTCCAGTCACCACGTCAGTGGCCTTGGAGATACATGCTGGGGTTGCCTTCCCGTATAATTTCCCCGGCCAATTATTTATCCACAATACTGAGAGTTGGCTGCCTTTAATTAGCCAAGCAATTTCAATTTGGCTGCACTCACTAGCATCACATTAATGATTGCAGTTTCTAAGTGGTTGTTGACGTGTTTGAAGGGTACATGCAGGAGAAGGTTTTAGATTTGAGATTCAGGCAAGGCTTTGCATTTCAGACGTTCATCCATTATTACTATCACTATGAAACGGCATGCTTCTCTACAGTTGTCTTTTCAACTAAATTCAACTGTATTCAATTTAATAATTCTACTTCATGTTAAATTCTAAAACGTACATGTTATCATCAATGATATGTCAGGCACAGTCAAAAATAAATATATTTCCACGGGAAGAGGACAGATACAAAGGGAATATAATTCCATACATATATCAACTAAAAAACGTTCCAATTTTCCTGCCGCTTCGTAGCAGGAAGTCAATCGTTAATTTAGCCATATTGGCTGTGCTTTCTCGCTCTCAAATTGCTCTAACCACAGGGCCTTTGAGTTCTGTGATTACTATATTTAAATGAATCTGCGGTAATGCTTCAACTGCTCTCATTATAATGAGACCCTCATATTGGCATAATCAGATTGTATTGTTCTTTAGTGTCAATCCAAAATGAATGACTGACTCTTTGGAGGGCATGTGCATGTTCATCGGTAAGCTGTAAAACCCTCTCTGCATGATGCTACAATTTAAGCAGAGGGGGGGGGGGTTGGTCTGTTTGCTGCTGAGATCCCCTTCTATTCATGAATCCTGGATTTGATGTTTGGCCATATGCTGCTGGAGCAAAACAAGTGACGTCTGATACCCAACCCCCTCAGGGGGGTGGCTGAACAGGGCACAACAGTGAATACATCTCACACCATGCGGGCTGGTGAGATAGATGCTAATTGCCTTAGCTTGAACCCCTTGGCTCTGGCATGTACAGTAGTTCTGCTTGTGTAGGTACGCAGATGATCCAGCCCCTCGTCCCACCCTCCTGAACAGCAGCAAGAAAAGTCAAGGGTGAATAATTATGTGAGGGGCTGAGAGGTTGCAGTCACAGGAAAAGAAACACGTACCCAGATAGCATCACTGAGTAGTGAAATGGGTACAGATGATCTAGTCCTCAACTTCTGTTTGTGACATCTGACGTAATAACCTTGATACCATGCATGAAAATACCAGCTGCAATGAACAAAACCTGGATATCACCACCTGTGGTGGATTGTGGGGACAAACATATTGGCAAATGACATTTTAATAACAACATCATGACAGCGCATCTGAGTTGACAAAATAATTCTCCCCTTCACATCCCTTCTAGCGAGGCCAATTATGCGTTCACCTCACAGCAACATGATGGGAAGAACTGACCCCTTCTATTACTAACATGTCAAGTTGGCAAACTGTAGCTGATTGCAAACATAAAGATCTGACTAGCAACACCAAGGACCGGTCTGGCCAATGACCTTTCCATGTTAAAAAAACAGAACACCAACTTCATCCAAACCTAAAAGGGCCAGGATTCTATATGCAGATGTTTGGCCCGAATGTCCCCACATCCATTCAATTAAATGAATAGTTCAGGCAAAATCTATATTTGGGTCGAATTACCTTTAGCTTGAAGGCCCCAAGCGACAGAATCCACAATAATCTATTATTTTCTTCTGTTACAGACAGAATTCATGAATGGAAACAGCTGAACCGATATTATTATAGCTGCAATGCAAGCAAAAAATTCTTCAAAAACACATTAAACTAAGTTTGGCAGTGTCGATACTCAAAGTAACTTGTCCATGTTTTCTTCTCTGTGGGAATGTAGTTATTTTTGCAGTAATATCAGAATAGTCCAACGCTCTGATAATTCCATCAGAGCAAAAGGGGCAAAGCGAGAGGGTTTACTTCACCAAAAATCTGTCCATGAGAAACACTGATCTGAAGTCAATATGAAGTCAATTTGACCCGAGCAATTTGACCATGACGTTGGCCTATATTACTTTTGAACAATGTGTCCGTCCTAGAAACAAGCTTCTTTCTGCACAGGACTGGTGCAGCCATGGTGATCGCAGGTAGCCTAGCGGTTAAGAGTTTTGGGCCAATAACTGAAAGGTCACTGGTTCGAATCCCCAAGCAAACTAGGTGAAAAATCTGTTGATGTACCCTTCAGCAAGACACTAACTGTCACTGCTCCTGTAAGTTGCTCTGGATAAGTGTTGGTTAAACGTAAAACATGAAATAAAGGTATGGATGCTCAGAGGCTGACAACACAGATTTGAAGTCAATTTGACCTTTGACCAAAAACTCTTGTGCAGTGTGTCCAAGAAACAATCTGCTTACTGCAAAGGAATGGTGTGGCCATACAGAAATTGTGTGGCCATGATGATGACAGATATACAAGTCTGATTTCCCTATGATGCTCAGAGGCTGAGCAACACTGATGTGAATTTGAGTTAAAAAAGAGTTTTGACAAATTATCACAGACTATCTGGATGTAAGACTTTTTACATGCATCAAACATTTGGCTTTAACTTTGAATGGTTGGATTTATCAACACAGTGAAAAGAGCATTTGAAATAGAACATTCTCATCAACATTTAGACTGCTTAGTGCGTTTACTCTATTGGGTCAAATTGACCCGGAACAGAACTCATTTTTATCTTTTCAAAACAAAAAGGAATGGTTCAAATGGATTTGATTAAATCAAATCATATTTTATTGGTCACATACACATGGTTAGCAGATGTTAACCTTTCTAGCGCAGGCGTTCAGCTAGCGGAACCCCTCGACAAATTTCCGCTGAAAAGGCAGTGCACGAAATTCAAAAATATATTTTTTTAAATATCTAACTTTCACACATTAACAAGTCCAATACAGCAAAAGAAAGATAATATTTTTGTTAATCTACCCATCGTGTCCGATTTCAAAAAGGCTTTACAGCGAAAGCACAACATGTGATTATGTTTGGTCAGAGCCAAGTCACAAAAACACGCAGCCATTTTTCCAGCCAAAGATAGGAGTATATATAGATCAAATTAATCACTAACCTTTGATGATTTTCATCAGATGACACTCATTGGACATCATGTTACACAATACATGTATGTTTTGTTCGATAATGTGCATATTTATATCCAAAAATCTCAGTTTACATTGGCGCGTTACGTGCAGTAATGTTTTGATTCCAAAACATCCGGTGATTTTGCAGATAGCCACATCAAATCCCAGAAATACTCATAATAAACATTGATAAAAGAAACAAGTGCTATTCACAGAATTAAAGATAGACTTCTCCTTAAAATGCAACCTCTGTGTCAGATTTCAAAAGAACTTTACGGAAAAAGCATAAAAAAGCATAATACGGCGCTCAGAGCCCAATCCAGCCAAAGAAATATCTGCCATGTTGGAGTCAACAGAAGTTAGAAATAACATTAAAAATATTCACTTACCTTTGATCTTCATCAGAATGCACTCCCAGGAATCACAGTTCGACAATAGATTACTGATTTGTTCCATAAAGTCCATAATGTATGTCCAAATAGCCACTTGTTGTTAGCGTGTTCAGCCCAGTAATCCATCTTCATGAGGCGCGAGCACTACGTCCAGACAAAAACTCTAAAGGTTCCGTTACAGGTCGTAGAAACATGTCAAACGATGTATGGAATCAATCTTTAGGTTGTTTTTAACATAAAACTTCAATAATGTTCCAACCGGAGAATTGCATTGTCTGTAGAAATCACTGGAACGAGAGCTAACTGTCAGGACTGCGCGTCACGAGTCTGAGACACTCTACCAGACCACTGACTCATTCAGCTCTAATTCCCGCCTCCTTTATAGCAGAAGCCTGAAACAAGTTTCTAAAGACTGTTGACATCTAGTGGAAGCCTTAGGAAGTGCAACTTGACCCCATAGACTGTGTATTCCGTAGATCAAGCTTTGAAAAACTACAAACCTCAGATTTCCCACTTCTTGGTTGGATTTTTCTCTGGTTTTCGCCTGCCATATGAGTTTGTTTATACTCACAAGCATCATTCAAACAGTTTTAGAAACTTCAGAGTGTTTTTTATCCAATACTACTAATAATATGCATATATTAGTATCTGGGACTGAGTAGGAGGAAGTTTACTCTGGGCACGCATTTCATCCAAAAGTGAAAATGCTGCCCTATCCCAAACAGGTTTTAATACGAGTGTAGCAAAATGCTTGTGATTCTAGTTCCAACTGTGCAGTAATATCTAACATGTAATCTAACAATTTCACAACAACTACCTTATACACACAAGTGTAAAGGGATGAATAAGAATATGTACATATAAATATATGGATGAGCTATGGCCGTGCGGCATAGGCATAATGCAGTAGATGGTACATATGAGATGAGTAATGTCGGGTATGTAAACATTATATAAAGTGACATTGTTTAAAACCTCTTGAAACTCCCCATCCCGGATCCGGGATCGTGACTAAAGCCTCAGGCTCATTAGCATAACGCAACGTTAACGATTTCTGAAAATCGCAAATAAAATGAAAATAATGCGCCTACTCTCAAGCTTAGCCTTTTCTTAACAACACTGTCATCTCAGATTTTCAAAATTTGCTTTTGAACCATAGCAATTCACTAATTCGTGTAAGAGTATGCTAAGCTAGCTTAGCATTTTGAGTAGCATTTAGCACGCAACATTTTCACAAAAACCAGATAACCAAATAAATAAAATCATTTACCTTTGAAGAGCTTCGGATGTTTTCAATGAGGAGACTCTCAGTTACATAGCAAATGTGCAGTTTTTCCTGAAAGCGTCTTTGTGTAGGAGAAATCGCTCTGTTTTGTACATCACATTTGGCTACCGAAACGAACCGAAAATTCAGTCACCTACAACGTCAAACTTTTTCCGAATTAACTCCATAATATCGACCGAAACATGGCAAACGTTGTTTGGAATCAATCCTCAAGGTGTTTTTTCACATATCTCTTCATTGATATATCATTCGTGGAAGCCTGCTTTCTTCTCTGAATTCCATGGAAAAATACTTGCAGCTGACTTTTGCGCACAAATTTCGGCGCAGGACACCGGGCGGACACCTGGTAAATGTGGTCTCTTATGGTCAATCTTCCAATGATATGCCTACAAATACGTCACAATGCTGCAGACACCTTGGGGAAACGACAGAAAGGGCAGACTCACTCCTCTCGCATTCACAGCCATATAAAGGAGACAATGGAAAACGGAGCCTCAAAAATCCTGCTCATTTCCTGGATGCCGTCTCATCTTGGTTTTGCCTGTAGCTCATGTTCTAGGGCACGCACAGAGAATATCTTTGCAGTTCTGGACACGTCAGAGTGTTTTCTTTCCAAAGCTACCAATTATATGCATAGTCGAGCATCTTTTTGTGACAAAATATTGCGCTTAAAACGGGCACGTCTTTTTATCCAAAAATGATATAGCGCCCCCAGAGTTTCAACAGGTTAAAGTGACTGGTGATACATTTATAACATCCGATTTTTAATTATTAAATTGTCTAGAGATTTGAGTCAGTATGTTGGCAGCAGCCACTCAATGTTAGTTATGGCTGTTTAACAGTCTGATGGCCTTGGGATAGAAGCTGTTCTTCAGTCTCTCGGTCCCAGCTTTGATGCACCTGTACTGACCTCTCCTTCTGGATGATAGAGGGGTGAAAAGGCAGTGGCTCGGGTGGTTGATTATCTTTTTGGCCTTCCTGTGACATTGGGTGATGTAGGTGTTCTGGAGGGAAGGTAATTTGCCCCCGGTGATGCGTTGTGCAGACCGCACTACCCTCCTGAGAGCCTTACGGTTGTGGGCGGAGCAGTTACCGTATCAGGTGGTGATACAGTCGGACAGGATGCTCTCGATTGTGCATCTGTAAAGGTTTGTGAGTGTTTTCGGGGACAAGCCAAATTTTTTCAGCCTCCTGAGATTGAAGAGGCACTGTTGTGCCTTCTTCACCACGCTGTCTTCTCCACTATCCCATCGATGTGAACGGGGGGGGTGCTTCCTCTGCTGTTTCCTGAAGTCCACGATCATCTCCTTTGTTTTGTTGATGTTGAATGTGAGGTTAATTTCCTGACACCACACTCCGAGGGCCCTTACCTCCTCCCTGTAGGCCGTCACGTTGTTGTTGGTAGTCAAGCCTACCACTGTAGTGTTGTCTGCAAACTTGATGATTGTGTTGGAGGCATGCATGACCATGCAGTCATGGGTGAACAAGGAATACAGGAGAGGGCTGAGACTGCATCGTTGTGGGGCCTCGGTGTTGAAGATCAGAGGGGTGGAGATGTTGTTTCCTACCCTCACCACCTGGGGGCGGCTCATCAGAAAGTCCAGTAATGACAAGTTTGGAGGTTGCTATGGTGTTAAATGCTGAACTGTAGTCGATGAACAGCATTGTTAAATAGGTATTCCTCTTGTCCAAATAGGTTAGGGCAGTGTGCAGTGTGCAGTGTGATTGCGATTGCGTCGTCTGTGGACCTATTGGGGCGGTAAGCAAATTGGAGTGGGTCTAGGGTGTCAGGTAGGGTGGAGGTGATATGATCCTTGACTAGTCTCTCAAAGCACTTCATGATGACGGAAGTGAGTGCTACGGGGCGATAGTCATTTAGCTCAGTTAACTTAGCTTTCTTGGGAACAGGAACAATGGTGGCCCTCTTGAAGCATGTGGGCACAGCAGACTGCGATAGGGATTGATTGAATAATTCCGTAAACACACCAGCCAACTGCTCTGCACATGCTCTGAGAACGCGGCTAGGGATGCCGTCTGGGCCGGCAACCGTCCGAGGGTTAACGCGTTTAAATGTTTTGCTCATGTTGGCCGCGGTGAAAGAGAGCCCACAGGTTTTAGCGGGCCATGTCAGTGACACTGTATTGTCCTCAAAGCGAGCAAAGTTGTTTAATTTGTCTGGAAGGAAGATGTCGGTGTCTGCGACGGGGCTGGATTTCTTTTTGTACTCTGTGATTGACTGTAGACCCTGCCACATACATTGCGTGTCTGAGCTGTTGAATTGCAACTCTACTTTGTCTCTATACTGACGCTTAGCTTGTTTGATTGCCTTGCGGAGGGAATAGCTACACTGTTTGTATTCAGTCATGTTTCCGGTCGCCTTGTCATGTTTAAAAGCATTAGTTTGCGCTTTCAGTTTTGCGTGAAAGTTGCCATCAATCCATGGTTTCAAGTTGTGGAAGGATTTAATAGTCACCATTGTTAAAACATCACCGATGCACTTGCTAATAAACTTGCTCACTGAGTTAGTGTATACATCAATGTTCTTTTCTGAGGCTGTCTGGAACATATCCCAGTCCATGTGATCAAAGAAAACTTGAAGCTTGGAATCCTATTGGTCGGAACAGCGTTGAACAGACCTGAGCACAGGTGTTTCCTGTTTTAGTTTCTGTCTATAGGCTGAGAGCAACAAAATGGAGTCGTGGTCAGATTTGCCGAAAGGAGTGCGGGAGAGGGCTTTGTATGCGTTGCGGAAGTTAGCAATGATTAGCAATGATCCAGAATGCTGCCAGCCTGAGTCGCGCATTCGATATGCTGATCAAATTTAAGGAGACTTGTTTTCAGATTAGCTTTGTTAAAATCCCCAGCTACAAAAAAGGCAGCCTCATGATACAGTTGAAGTCGGAGGTTTACATACACTTAGGTTGGAGTCATTAAAACTCGTTTTTCAACCACTCCACAAATTAATTGTTAAAAAACTATAGTTTTGGCAAGTCGGTTATGACATCTACTTTGTGCACAACATAAGTAATTTTTCCAACAATTGTTTACAGACAGATTATTTCACATATAATTCACTGTATCATAAGTCCAGTGTGTCAGAAGTTTACATACACTAAGTTGACTGTGCCTTTAAAAGTTTGGAAAATTCCAGAAAATTATGTCATGGCTTTAGAAGCTTCTGATAGGCTAATTGACATCATTTGAGTCAATTGGAGGTGTACCTCTGGATGTATTTCAAGGCCTCCCTTCAAACTCAGTGCTTCTTTGCTTGACATCACGGGAAAATCAAAAGAAATCAGCAAATACCTCAGAGAAAAAAATGGTAGACCTCCACAAGTCTGGTTCGTCCCTGGGAGCAATTTCCAAACACCTGAATGTACCACAATCATCTGTACAAACAATAGTACGCAAGTATAAACACCATGGGACCCTGCAGCCATCATTCCGCTCAGGAAGGAGACGCATTCTGTCTCCTAGAGATAAATTTACTTTGGTGCGGAAAGTGTAAATCCACCTTGTGAAGATGCTGGAGGAAACAGGTACCAAACTATCTATTTCCACAGTAAATTGAGTCCTATATCAACATAACCTGAAAGGCCGCTCAGCAAGGAAGAAGTAACTGCCCCAAAACCGCCATAAAAAAAACAAGACTACAGTTTGCAACTGCACATGGGGACAAAGATCGTACTTTTTGGAGAAATGTCCTCTAGTCTGATGAAACAAAAATAGAACTGTTTGGCCATAATGACATCGTTATGTTTGGAGGAAAAGGGTGGTGGCTTGCAAGCCGAAGAACACCTTCCCAACCGTGATGCATGGGGGTGGCAGCATCATGTTGTGGGGGTGCTTTGCTGCAGGAGGGACTGGTGCACTTCACAAAATCGAAGTCATCATGAGGGAGGAAAATTATGTGGATATATTGAAGCAACATCTCAAGACATCAGTCAGGAAGTTAAAGCTTGGTCACAAATGGGTCTTCCAAATTGACAATGCCCCAAGCAAATCAAGGTATTGGAGTGGTATCACAAAGTCCTGACATCAATCTTATAGAACATTTGTGGGCAGAACAGAAAAAATGTGTGCGAGCATGGAGGCCTATAAGCCTGATTCAGTTATACCCCCTCAGGAGGAATGGGCCAAAATTCACCCAACTTATTGTGGGAAGCTTGTGGAAGGCAACCCGAAACGTTTGACCCAAGTTAAACAATTTAAAGGCAATGCTACCAAATACTAATTGAGTGTATGTAAACTGTGACCCACTGGGAATGTGATGAAATAAATAAATCATTCTCTCTACTATTATTTCACATTCTTAACATAAAGTTGTGATCCTAACGGACCTAAGACAATTTTTACTTGGATTAAATGTCAGGAATTGTGAAAAAATTGTGTGTGTGTGGGGGGGGGGGTATACATGGCTGTGATTATAATAAAATAGAATTATCTTGGTAGATAATTGATACTGCGGTTAGGATTTGATTGTAAGGAATTCTAGGTCAGGTGAACAAAAGGACTTAAGTTCCTGCATGTTGTTATAATTACACAATGACTCGTTAATCATAAGGCATACACCCCTGCCCTTTCTCTTACCAGAGAGATATTTGTTTTTGAAAGAAACCAGGTGGGTGTACCGACTCTGATGGTACCGACTCAGGTCGGTGTACCGACTCTGATGGAAGGCAACTCTTGCTCAAATTTCGTCTACCTTGTTGTCAAGAGACTGGACATCGGCGAGTAGTATACTCTGGAGCCGTGAGAGATGTGCCTGTCTACGGAAACCTGACCAGAAGACCGCTCCGTCTGCCCCTTCTGCGGTGCCATTGTTTTGGGTCGCCTACTGGGATCAGATCCATTGTCCTGGGTGGTGGTCCGAACAGGGAATCCTCTTCGGGGAATTCCTATTCCTGGTCATAATGTTGGTAAGTTGACATTGCTCTTATATCCAATAGTTCTTCCCGGCTGTATGTAATAAGACTTAACATTTCCTGGGGTAACAATGTAAGAAATAATACATAAAGAAACTGCATAGTTTCCTAAGAACGCGAAGCAAGGCGAACATCTCCAGTGGGGAGAACAAGTATTTGATACACTGCCGAATTTGCAGGTTTTCCAACTTACAAAGCATGTAGAGGTCTGTAATTTTTATCATAGGTACACTTCAACTGTGAGAGACGGAATCTAAGACGAAAATCCAGAAAATCACTTTGTATGATTTTTAAGTAATTAATTAGCATTTTATTGCATGACATAAGTATTTGATCACCTACCAACCAGTAAGAATTCCGGCTCTCACAGACCTGTTAGTTTTTCTTTAAGAATCCCTCAAGTTCTCCACTCATTACCTGTATTAATTGCACCTGTTTGAACTCGTTACCTGTATAAATGACACCTGTCCACACACTCAATCAAACAGACTCCAACCTCTCCACAATGGCCAAGACCAGAGAGATGTGTAAGGACATCAGGGATAAAATTGTAGACCTGCACAAGGCTGGGATGGGCTACAGGACAATAGGCAAGCAGCTTGGTGAGAAGGTAACAACTGTTGGCACAATTATTAAAAAATGGAAAAATTTCAAGATGACGGTCAATCACCCTCGGTCTGAGGCTCCATGCAAGATCTCACCTCGTGGGGCATCAATGATCATGAGGAAGGTGAGGGATCAGCCAATAACTACACGGCAGGACCTGGTCAATGACCTGAAGAGAGCTGGGACCACAGTCTCAAAGAAAACCATTAGTAATACACTAAGCCATCATAATAATCCTGCAGCGCACGCAAGGTACACCGGCTCAAGCCAGCGCATGTCTAGGCCAGTCTGAAGTTTGCCAATAACCATCTGGATGATCCAGAGGAGGAATGGGAGAAGGTCATGTGGTCTGATGGTCTAAACTCCACTTGCCGTGTTTGGAGGAAGAAGGATGAGTACAACCCCAAGAACACCCTACCAACCGTGAAGCATGGAGGTGGAAACATCATTCTTTGGGGATGCTTTTCTGCAAAGGGGACAGGACGACTGCACCATATTGAGGGGAGGATGGATGGGGCCATGTATCACGAGATCTTGGCCAAGAACCTCCTTCCCTCAGTAAGAGCATTGAAGATGGGTTGTGGCTGGGTCTTCCAGCATGACAACAACCCGAAACACACAGCCAGGGCAACTAAGGAATGGCTCCGTAAGAAGCATCTCAAGGTCCTGGAGTGGCCTAGCCAGTCTCCAGACCTGAAGCCAATAGAACATCTTTGGAGGGAGCTGAAAGTCTGTATTGCCCAGCGACACCCCCGAATCCTGAAGGATCTGGAGAAGGTCTGTATGGAGGAGTGGGCCAAAATCCCTGCTGCAGTGTGTGCAAACCTGGTCAAGAACTACAGGAAACTTATGATCTCTGTAATTGCAAACAAAGATACCAAATATTAAGTTCTGCTTTCCTGGTGTATCAAATACTTATGTCATGCAATAAAATGCAAATTAATTACTTAAAAATGATACAATGTGATTTTCTGGATTTTTGTTTTAGATTCCGTCTCTCACAGTTGAAGTGTACCTATGATAAAAATTACAGACCTCTACATGCTTTGTAAGTAGGAAAACCCGCAGAATCGGCAGTGTATCAAATACTTGTTCTCCCCACTGTATGGCAGCACCATTTTGCAAGAATTTGATATGAATGATGTATGATATTATATGACATGTTGTGCAGGCTCTAGCTGATTCAATTATTAAATGTACCACAACCTCCCTTTCCAACCGAAATCTACGGATAAAAAAGCAAACTGGTAATGTAAAATATATTCAGCAATTCCTCAAAGACAATGGATGTTGATTAGCTTTTGTTACTTCACCAATGGTACTTCCTGAAAAACGGTGAAGAGAAAAGTGACACCTTTTTCTACTGATATTTGCAGCGAAATTGCTAGTCTTGAGGTGATTAGAAATTGACAATGTTGCCCAATGTCAGCAGACCTAACTGGCCACGGAAGTCATAACTTAAATCCAAATTGAAATTACAAGTTGCACTGACTATGAAGCAGTCTGCATCTGCCAAACAAGCTCATAAATGGAAATTAGTCGTTAGTGATAATGAATTGGATTTCTCGTCATTTGATTGTACTTCCTACTGAGTGTACTACCTCACGACCTTGGGTAATTAACCATTATCAAAGTGTTTCCATGAGGTACAGCAGAGATGCAGTTGATACCAGGTCTGTAGCACCTCTACAGGATGTTTAGTTTCATTCTGAATCATTCTCAAACAGATGGGCAAGCTTTATACTGTATCTTTCACAGACCTTAGAGAGATTAATCCACAGGGGTGGTATGATCACTTGTATTCATTTAACTGACTAAACTGCATCCCGTAGATTGAGTTTCTCTGATCAAACAAGACCAACTGGTGGGAGCTGAACAATATTCTTAAAAACACACTCCAACTAAGAAAATCTGAATTCAAAAGAATGTTAATTTTCAAGCAACCTGTGTTCCTCAATACCTACTGGACCTGACCTGTAGGTAATGTGGTTGATTTAAAATATTTCCCTTTCAAAGGTAAGTCAAGTCTGAACTGTTTCACTGACTCACAGAAAGCCTTCTGTCTCATAAGGAAAAGTATGACATTGAGGGAAAATGGCAAAAAACAGTTTGAAATGACTTACACAATGATATTTCTGAAAACCACCCTGAATATTCAGTTCACAGCTAATACCACTGCTAATGCGAATGCAGCTAATACATCAGATGTGGAAAGACATGATATATACAAAAGTATGTGGACACCCCTTCAAATGAGTGGATTTGGCTATTTCAGCCACACCCGTTTCTGACAGGTGTATAAAATCGAGCACACAGCCATGCAATCTTCATAGACAAACATTGGCAGTAGAATGGCCTTACTGAGGAGCTCAGTGACTTTCAACGTGGCACCCTCATAGGATAACACCTTTCCAACAAGTCAGTTTTGTCAAATTTCTGCCCTGCTAGAGCTTCCCTGGTCAACTGTAATTGCTGTTATTGTGAAGTGGAAACGTCGAGGAGCAAAAAACGTCTCATCCACAAAGTGGTAGGCCACGCAAGCTCACAGAATGGGACCACAGACTGCACATGTAGCGCGTAAAAATCGTCTGTCCTTGGTTGGTCAGCACAAGAACTGTTCGTCGGGAGCTTCATGAAATGGGTTTCCATGGCCAAGCCGCCGCACACAAGCCTAAGATCATCATGCGCAGTGCCAAGCGTCAGCTGGAGTGGTGTAAAAATCACCACATTGGACTCTGGAGCAGAGGAAACGTGTTCTCTGGAGTGATGAATCACGCTTCACCATCTGGCAGTCCGGCAGACAAATTGGAGATTGGCGGATGCCAGGAGAACGCTACTTGTCAAATGCAGAGTTTGGTGGAGGAGGAATAATGGTCTGGGGCTCTTTTTCATGGTTTAGGCTAGGCCCCTTAGTTTCAGTTTAGGGAAGTCTTTATGTTACTTCATACAATGACATTCTAGACAACTCTGTGCCTACAACTTTGTGGAAACCGTTTGGGAAAGGCCCTTTCCTGTTTCACCATGACAATGCCTCAGTGCACAAAGCGAGATCCATACAGAAATAGTTTATTGAGATTGGTGTGGAAGAACTTGAGTGACCTGCACAGAGTGCTGACAACTACCCCATCAAACACCTTTCTGATGATTTGAAACGGCGATTGCAAACCAGGCCTAATCTCCCAACATCAGTGTCCGACCACAATAAAGCTCTTGTGGCTGAATGGACGCAAGTCCCCGCAGCAATGTTCCAACGTCTAGTAGGAGAGTGGAGGCTGTTATAGCAACAAAGAGGTGACCAACTACATATTAATGCCAATGATTTTGGAATTAGATATTTGACGAGCTGGTGTCCACATACTTTTGGTAATGTAGTGTATGTTTGAAACAACTTTAGGACATTGGAATTCAATGAGTCGGGTTTTGAAAAAGCAACAACCTAAACAAAAAAGATTTGCATGTGAGGACCATGGTAAATATTAATTTACCTTATCAAACTGAAGTGATCTGTGAAAGGAGAACGTCAGTAATCCATTGTCTCTAAAATGTCCTTCCTTTACTTTGTACCAACAGAATTCATTTAATGTGAATATTTTCCTATCTGACATGGTAACAAGAAATGAACCATTAAAATTGTATCCCTTTCTAATAAATGTGCGTTGGAAACCAGGATGTATGCAACTAAAATGGGGATCCACAGAGTTATAATGGGACAATGCATTGATAAATATTGAACATCCCATAATGAAAGAAGATCAAAAAGCCTAGCAGAAGATGAACAGACATCTCCCAAATAAATAATACATCAGGAACCCCAGTCTCCTAGACATCCATGATCCAACCCAAGATTTAATGAGGGAAAAATACCAAACATACAGTGGAACATAAAATTGCACTGCGTCCAGTGATTATCTTCAACTACAGCAGTATTGGAATATACAGCAGCATATTTGAAAGATAGTTATGAACTGAGTTTACTCCCCTAAGAAAGTTTATTGCTGTATACTGCAGTTCTTGTGTATGCTCATCTGTGAGAGACCTTGGTCTCAGCATGACTCCCTGTCGAAATGAAGGTTAAATAAAAATAAACAAATAAAAAATGCAATAGATAGTTGCACTAGGGTTCTCCTTGAGAGTTTATTTGGGAAAATGTGAAAAACAAGTTTTATCATCTGTGGACATGTGTATGACAGATCTTGTGTTTATGACAGTTTCATTTGGTTGTCATAGCGAACAGACTGACATTAACTAACTGTAATGCAAAGTGTGTTTTTGGGAAAAACTCAAATAAACATTGGTTACTGACATCTAGGAAATTAGCATATTACAGTGACAACAACCCATTACATATGACAGTAAACCTGTTCTGAGGAAGTATGAGAAATGATGGATTGTAATCATTTGTAATGCTGCATATAGGCCCAGTTTTAATGTGGTTGCCTTACTTTTTTCTCATGCCAATACGTTTGTGCAAATGAGCTAGGGAATGGAAATCCTATGCATGCAGAGCTCATCACTACCCCACGGACTAAACATAGGCCCTTGCCCAGGAGCTTTACCAAGAGAAGGGATCTGACTGCTCTCATATTCAGTAACATACACAACTAGGGCTCACATGCTTGGAGACTGTTAATGGTGTAGCATCACACATTGCGAAGCATTGGACCCGGGATCCAGCCTATGTCATCTTCAAACAAACCTTTAAGTTTAGTTTTGATATTCACAGTACAAAGTGATTTTTGTTTCAGTGCCTCTAGAATATTCATTTTATTATCACCAAAGCTTAGGCTTTATCTGTAAATGTGTCATTCTATATATTGTATGATTACACAAGGTCTATAGTTTCTTATTCAAGATAGGTTTTCCCTGATGAGGGTTTTTCTTTTATCAATACTGGCATTTTGAAGTCAGACGTTTGTATATGTATCTACAGTGCATTCGGAAAGTATTCAGACCCCTTGACTTTTTCCACATTTTGTTACGTTACAGCCTTATTCTAAAATTGATTAAAAAATTTTTTTTCTCAGCAATCTACACACGATTCCCCATAATGACAAAGCAAAACAGGGTTCAAGACATTTTTGCAAACGTGTTCAGACCCTTTGCTATGAAACTCAAAAATGAGCTCAGGTGCATTCTGTTTCCATTGATCGTCCTTGAGATGTTACTACAACTTGATTGATTTCAATTGATTGGACATGATTTGGAAAGGCACACACCATATCTATATAAGGTCACACAGTTGACAGTGCATGTCAGAGAAAAAAACTTAGCCATGAGGTTGAAGGAATTGTCCGTAGAGCTCTGAGACAGGATTGGGGAAGGGTAGCAAAAAAATGTCTGCAGCATTGAAGGTCCCCAAGAACACAGTGGCCTCCATCTTTCTTTGATGGAAGAAGTTTGGAACCCCATTATACTCCTGAGCTGGCCGCCCAGCCAAACTGAACCGTCATGAGAATTGCTTTGGTCAGGGAGGTGACCAAGACCCGATGGTCACTCAAACAGATCTTCAGAGTTCCTCTGTGGATATGGGAGAACCTTCCAGAAGGACAACCATCTATGCAGCACTCCACCAATCAGGCCTTTATGGTAGAGTGGCCAGACAGAAGCCACTCCACAGTAAAAGGCACATGACAGCCCACTTGGAGTTTGCCAAAAGGCACCTAGAGGACGAAGACCATGAGAAACAAGATTCTCTGGTCTGAAGCAAGATTGAACTCAGAGGCCTGAATGCCAAGTGTCACGTCTAGAGGAAACCTGGCACCATCCCTATGGTGAAGCATGGTGATGGCAGCATCATGCTGTGGGGATTTTTTTCAGCGTCAGGGACTGGGAGACTAGTCCGAATAGAGGGAAAGATGAACAGAGCAAAGTACAGCGAGATCCTTGATGAAAACCTGCTCCAGAGCTCAAGGCCTCAGACTGGGTTTGAAGACAACGCAGTCGTGGCTTTGGGACAAGTCTCTGAATGTCCTTGAGTGGCACTGCCAGAGCCCGGACTTGAACCCAATCTAACATCTCTGGAGAGACCTGAAAATACCTGGCCCAACACTATAGCCACTAGGCTAGAGGATCCATATTTTATTGTTGCTCCATCAACATGTAAGATTATGACATCCAGCTGCTACTTCCTGCATGCATTCTTGTCTTTTAATTGACTTATTCCGTTCAGCTCCAGGTAGTTCCTGCCTTCTTCAGCTCCTCCTCTTTGGTCTTTAGCTTACAGAAGACAAAAGAAACAGTTCAGTTTGTCATTCAAGACCATTGTTGATGTTTCAACTCCTGTGTTAGTAACCTGGTTTTCAGGGATGTTTCTGGCTAGTAGGCTGCCATTGTAACACCACTGCTATATTTCAACTCACCGTCAGCATCAATTTCACACCCCATATCGTTAGGAACTAATACAATGGGCCATTATTTCCCAAGGTGCAGCTTTGAACAACCTGTCTGGATCCTAATGATAGCGTATGACTACATTTTTATCCAAGGAAATATCCTCAAAGAACAAAAGCATTGCAGAGGAAGCTTACTACTGCCTTCTCAGAGAGATCTCTCTATTTTTAAAGCCTCTCTATATTATATAAGCCTTGTCATTATAAATTACTCAGCCTTGAGATACGTGTGTAAAACTTTACATTTTGGTTGTATCCTTTTACTTTCCTATCAATGGGAGACTTTAGTCTTCCTGTTCACATTCTAAATAAAATCTGACAGTGCTAATATCTTCCTGCTTATATGAAGAAAAAAATTGACACGTACTGTTTGACCTTATGCATCTATGATATTAATAATCTTGCAGGATTTGAGATTGTCTAGTCTGGTTGAAACTTTCCTTTATTTTCTGTACATTTGATTGCCATAGTTCCTATTGCCATAGTTCCTACTCTGTACAAAAACTTCTTTAAAGTGTTTTTGCTTTAGGAAAACTGTCAACTCACTGCCTACGATGTCTTTATGAAGAGGAAGACATGACTCTCAACTGTCAAGCCCAAGTGCTCTCATCATTTCAATCACTGACAGAACCCCTCTTCTGTTCTCGAGTGCATAAGCTTGCCGTTCAGACATGTGAAGGAGTCTTGGCAACCTGAGTGATCGTACCAATTGGCGTTTTAGTTTACATGCAACGAGTATCATTATTCCCTCAACGAAAGCATGTCAGTCCACACAGAATAATATTCTGACTTTCGGCCATTTTCTGTCTGGACACATCTACCATTTGGACATTGTGTTCTCTCTGTCAAACTTGCCCTTTCCAGAACATATCTTCCCACACCGGCCTGTTGAATATTGTCTCTTTAGCAGTAAAATGTGAGTCTCGTTGACAGGTGTTGCGAGAGAAACTTATATTGATGTTCAGGAAAGAGAAAACAAACCAATATGTCCAGGTATGTGGTAAAGTGCTATATTAACTTATTTTTACACTGTATTTCTGTTGTGACTCCAGTCCAATTCATGCAATGACAACCTGTGAAGTGAGTATGAAGTAAATACGAAAATATAGCCCTGAAAATGTTAATTCGAGCCAATATGACAACTTGCGGCCAACTACAAGAAAACCCTTAAATAGGTGAGTAGGTGGAGTGGGGAAATAATCAGCTTGCTCTTTCAACAGACTGTATTCCAATTAAAGTCAAATAGGTTAACATACATTTCATATTACTCATGTTTAGTAAAACGCAATTCATGATCAGATGGCTGGATCCTTAATCGCTTGTCTGTAGGTAAGAGGCAAACTGCATATTTTGTCCAGTAAATGATGGCTGCTCACAACATCCCACGTGCTTGCCAATTATTGCTAAGGCCTACAGTATGCCATTTGTTATCCTATAGTGGTGCTTGACAGATCTGGACTACTGCCAATCAACTGTCTGAAATTTAAAGGGCAATTAAGGCCATGCAAATAATGTCACCCATATTATGAGGTTCTTTTAAATGTGACTGAATGCCTCATGCTCTTTTGCTCTCTGAATTTCTCTGTCTGCTGTTTGGTTGTTATCACTCCTTCAGGGGAATAGTCTTTGGAATTGGATGTTTAGTTGTTAATAAGTTGAAAATAAGGTACTGTTATTTTCAACAAAGAAAGGGAATTGTCTTTTTGGAGTGGGAGGTTAAACCTGTCAAGGCTATGCACAATACTGCCCCCTTTGGAGGAATTGCGTGCCCATAGTAAACAGAAAAAAAATCTGTCCAAAATTGCAAATATATGCATATAATAATTATTATTGAATAGAAAACACTCTAAAGCTTCTAAAACCATTCGAATTATGTCTGTATGTAAAGCAGAACTCACAGGGCAGCCATTCTCCCAAACTCTCTCTCTCTCTTCAGGAAAGTTACCCAACTTTGACGTCATCGCCCCCACCCTTCCCAACCAGCTACGGATCTGGGAACAGTTTCTGTGTGTTCAGCGTGATGTGTTCTTTCAATGGGGCACGTAATGGAGAATATCCCACGAGCTTTGGCCTGCTGGCGGGCAAAATACTGAAGTGTCACGAGAATTTAGCTGCGCGTCCTGGCGCAATTGTAGAGAGGGCACTCTTTGTTCCAGCTCGTCTGAGAAGAGTTGCGTTCTTTTGGTTGAATCGCCAATTGTTTTGTACGTTAATAACATCCTAAAGCTTGATTCTGCACTTAGTTTGACCAGTTTAGTCGACATATAATATGTAATTTTGAAGTTTTGATGCGCAACTGTGCGGGACCAGAAGTCATTTTGGGTGCATTTCAGCTGAAGCTGTTAGCATATGCTACTATAAAGGCACACGAACTGAAACCAAACGTTATATAAGGTAAGTATGACTCCTTCCACTACATTCTGGTCGAAGACCATCAAAGGTAAGGGAATATTTATGTTGTAATTTTGTATTACTGTTGACTCCAACATAGCAGAGAAATATTGCTTATGTCTGAACGCCGCCTAGATTATTGCATAGTGAACGAATTCTGTAACGTTAAAAATAAATGTAACACAGCGGTTGCATTAAGAAGTAGTGTATCTTTCTAACTATATGTAGAACATGTATATTTAGTGTCAAGCATGGGTGTAATAGGTGGCAGGGAAGTCAGGCGCAGGAGAGTCAAACTGAGTGTAAAATGGAGTCTTTTAATAAAGTTCCAAGAGTATGCTCCATAACAATAAATGTACAAACAAACCAAACATGGATACGAGGACCCGACGCGCACCTATACAACAATCACACTATACGGACAATAAAACAATCTCTGACAAAGACATGAGGGGAAACAGAGGGTTAAATACACAACAGGTAATGAATGGGATTGAAAACAGGTGTGTGGGAAGACAAGACAAAACCAATGGAAAATGAAAAAAGGATCAATGATGGCTAGAAGACCGATGACGTCAAACGCCGAGCCCCGCCGAACAAGGAGAGGCAACGACTTCTGTAGAAGTCGTGACAGTACCCCCCCTGACGCGCGGCTCCAGCTGCGCGTCGACACCGGCCTCGGGGACGACCCGGAGGGCGAGGTGCAGGGCGATCCGGATGGAGACGGTGGTATTCTGATAACATGGAAGGATCTAACACGTCCTCCACCGGAACCCAGCATCTCTCCTCCGGCCCGTACCCCTCCCAGTCCACAAGGTACTGAAGGCCCCTCGCCCGACGTCTCGAATCCAAAATGGATCGAACAGAGTACGCCGGAACCCCCTCTATGTCTAGAGGAGGCGGAGGAACATCACGCACTTCAGCCTCCTGGAGTGGGCCAGCCACCATCGGCCTGAGTAGAGACACATGGAACGAGGGGTTAATACGGTAATGAGTGGGTAGTTGTAACCTATAACATACCTCGTTCACTCTCCTCAGGACTTTAAACGGCCCCACAAACCGCGGACCCAGCTTCCGGCAGAGCAGGTGAAGGGGCAGGTTTCGGGTCGAGAGCCAGACCCTGTCCCCTGGTGCGAACACTGGGGCCTCACTGCGGCGACGGTCTGCGCCAATTTTCTGGCGCCTTATGGCACGCTGAAGGTGGACATGGGCTGCCTCCCAGGTTTCCTCAGCGTGCCGAAACCAATTGTCCACCGCAGGGGCCTCGGTCGGGCTCTGATGCAAAGGAGCTAGAACCGTTTGATAACCTAATACACATTGAAAGGGAGTAAGGTTAGTGGAGGAGTGACGTAGCGAGTTCTGAGCCATCTCTGCCCAGGGCACGAACTTCGCCCACTCCCCCGGCCGATCCTGGCAATAAGACCGTAGAAACCTACCCACATCCTGGTTAACTCTCTCCACCTGCCCATTACTCTCGGGGTGAAAACCTGAGGTAAGACTAACCGAGATCCCCAGACGCTCCATGAACGCCTTCCAGACCCTTGATGTGAACTGGGGACCCCGATCAGACACTATATCCTCAGGCACCCCATAGTGCCGGAAAACGTGTGTAAACAGGGCCTCTGCAGTTTGTAAGGCCGTAGGGAGACCGGGCAAAGGGAGGAGACGACAGGACTTTGAAAACCGATCCACAACGACCAGGATCATGGTGTAACCCTGTGAAGGTGGAAGATCAGTCAAAAAATCCACCGACAGGTGCGACCATGGCCATTGAGGAACGGGTAGAGGTTGTAGATTACCTCTGGGCAGGTGTCTAGGAGCCTTGCAATGGGCGCACACCGAACAGGAAGAAACATAAATCCTCACATCCTTAGCTAGAGTGGGCCACCAGTACCTTCCTTCAAGACAGCGCATCGTCCGACCTATCCCAGGATGACCAGAGGAGGGTGACGTGTGAGCCCAATATATCAATCGGTCGCGGACAGCAGACGGAACGTACAGACAACCAGCTGGACACTCAGGGGGAGAAGGCTCTGCACGTGACGCCCGCTCAATGTCCGCGTCCAGCTCCCACACTACCGGCGCCACCAGACACGAAGCTGGGAGTATGGGAGTGGGATCCATGGACCGCTCCTCTGTGTCATACAGCCGAGACAATGCATCTGCCTTAACGTTCTGGGAGCCTGGTCTGTAAGAAAGAGTAAACACAAAACGAGTGAAAAACATGGCCCACCTTGCCTGGCGAGGATTCAATCTCTTCACCTGCCGGATGTACTCCAGATTGCGGTGGTCAGTCCAGATGAGAAAAGGGTGTTTAGCCCCCTCAAGCCAATGCCTCCACACCTTCAAGGCTTCTACGACAGCTAACAGCTCTCGGTTCCCTACATCATAGTTTCGCTCTGCCGGGCTGAGCTTCTTCGAAAAGAAAGCACAGGGGCGAAGCTTCAGTGGCGTACCCGAACGCTGAGAGAGCACTGCTCCTATCCCAGCTTCGGATGCGTCCACCTCCACTATGAATGGCAAAGAGGGATCCGGATGAGCCAGCACAGGCAACGAGGTAAACAGAGTCTTCAGGTGCTCAAAAGCCCTGTTCGCCTCAGCCGACCACTGCAAGCACACCGGGCCCCCCTTTAGCAGTGAGGTAATGGGAGCTGCCACCTGACCAAAACCCTGGATAAACCTCCGGTAGTAATTGGAAAACCCAAAAAAAACGCTGCAACTCCTTTACCGGTGGTTGGAGTCGGCCAATTACGCACGGCTGTAATGCGGTCGCTCTCCATCTCCACTCCTGAAGTGGAAATCCGATGCCCTAGGAAGGAGATGAATTGTTGGAAAAACAAGCATTTCTCAGCCTTGACATATAGATCATGCTCCAATATGCGACCAAGCACCCTGCGCACCAGGGACACATGCTCGGCGCGTGTAGCAGAGTATATCAGAATATCATCGATATACACCACTACACCTTGCCCGTGCAGGTCCCTGAAGATCTCATCTACAAATGATTGGAAAACTGATGTAGCATTCATCAACCCATATGGCATGACCAGGTACTCATAATGACCTGAGGTAGTGCTAAATGCCGTCTTCCACTCATCACCCTTCTTAATATGCACCAGATTGTACGCACTCCTGAGATCCAATTTTGTGAAAAAACGTGCCCCGTGCATTAACTCAATAACCGTATTGATCAGAGGTAGCGGGTAACTATATTTCACTGTGATTTTATTAAGACCTCGATAATCAATGCATGGGCGTAAACCGCCATCCTTTTTTTCACAAAAAAGAAACTCGAAGAGACGGGTGAAATGGATGGCTGAATGAAAGCCTGATGCAGGGATTCAGAGACATATGTCTCCATAGCCTCCGACTCCGCTTGCGACAGGGGATACACGTGACTCTTGGGATATGCAGCGTCTACCAGGAGATCTATCGCACAATCCCCCCGTCGATGGGGTGGTAATTGAGTCGCCTTCTTTTTACAGAAGGCGAGAGCCAAATCAGCATATTCGGGGGGAATGCGCACGGTGGAGACCTGGTCTGGACTTTCCACCGTAGTAGCACCAACGGAAACCCCTAAACACCTACCTGAGCATTCTCGCGACCACCCCGTGAGAGCCCTCTGTGGCCAAGAAACAGTGGGGTTATGACAAACTAACCAGGTTAGGCCTAGCACCACAGAATACGCAGGAGAATCAATAAGGAAAAGACTAATCTTCTCCTTGTGACCCTCCTGCGTTATCATACACAAAGGTGCGGTTACCTCCCTGATAAACCCTGACCCTAATGGTCGACTATCTAAGGCATGAATAGGGAAAGGCATATCCACAGGAACAATAGGGATCCCTAAACTATGAGCTAGACTTTTATTAATGAAATTCCAGCCGCACCTGAATCTACTAGTGCCTTATACTGGGAATGCAGTGAAAAATCAGGAAAAGAGACAGAGACAAACATTAGTGCAGCAGAGGGCTCTGGATGAGAATGGTGCCTACTCACCTGGGGTGACGCCAGAATGCCCTGCCTGCCCTCTCTATTCCCAGAGGAACCAACCCGGCACCGATCAGCAGTGTGCCCTCTGCGACCATGAATGGTGCTCGAGCGGGAACCCCCTCCGTTCTCCCTGCGCACCATCCCTCCCAATTCCATAGGTTCGGGAGAGAGGGTGCGGGAGGATGGAACAACCAGACCCCGATCTAGACGTCCACGAGTAGCCAGCATGTTGTCCATCTTGATGTTGTCCATCTTGAGGGTGGTGTCTCTACAGGCCAGCTCCCGACGGACGTCCTCGCGTAGACTACAACGGTAATGGTCGATCAGGGCCCTGTCGCTCCATCCAGCGCCGGCAGCCAAGGTCCTAAACTCCAAAGCAAAATCCTGGGCACTCCTCGTCTCCTGCCTCAGATGATAGAGGAGCTCACCCGCTGCTTTGCCTTCAGGTGGGTGATCGAATACTATCCAGAATTGGCGGGTGAACTCCTCAAAATGGTCCAACGCCGCATCCTCCCTTCTACACACAGCGCTGGCCCATTCCAGGTCTTTCCCGGTGAGGCATGAGACGAGGGCGTAACTCTTCTCACGGTCAGATGGTACTGGGGAGGCCGTGGCTAGATCTAAGTTCAGTTTGAGGAGGAAACCCTGGCAGCCGGCAGTATCTCCGTTGTATCCCGTGGGTAGGGATAAATGGATCCTCAATTCCGGAGAGGAAAAAACGTTCACGGGAGATTCCGGTTGTGGTGGTGGTGGTGCTGGAGAAACTCCCTGTCTCTCCCAGCGATCCATTTTCTGGACAATGTGCTCCATGACGGAGCTGATACAGTCAAGCTCCCTCGCTTGTTCCTGAACGCGTTCCTCCAGGTCCATGGGCATAGTGTCCTCTCCTGCTGACTTCATATATATTGGTCAGAGATTCTGTCAAGCATAGGTGTAATAGGTGGCAGGGAAGTCAGGCACAGGAGAGTCAAACTGAGTGTAAAATGGAGTCTTTTAATAAAGTTCCAAGAGTATGTTCCATAACAATAAATGTACAAGCAAACCAAACATGGGTACGAGGACCCGACGCGCACCTATACAACAATCACACTATACGGACAATAAAACAATCTCTGACAAAGACATGAGGGGAAACAGAGGGTTAAATACACAACAGGTAATGAATGGGATTGAAAACAGGTGTGTGGGAAGACAAGACAAAACCAATGGAAAATGAAAAAAGGATCAATGATGGCTAGAAGACCGGTGACGTCGAACGCCGAGCACCGCCCGAACACGGAGTGGCAACGACTTCGGTAGAAGTCGTGACATTTAGTCAAAGTTTATGATGTGTATTGCTGTTATCTGGCGTTATCTGGCGTAGCTTTCTATAATTTCTCCGTACATTTCTGTAGCATTTTTTGAACATGGCTCAATGTAAACGGAGATTTATGGATATAAATTGCATATTATTGAAAAAAACATAAATGTACTGTGTAACATGTCCTATTACTGTCATCTGATGAAGATTTTCAAAAGGTTAGTGAATTATTTTTCTTTTAATCCTGCATTTGTGATTGTGTCTTTTGCTTGACAAAATGGCTGCATATCGTCTGTATGTCTGTGGTGGTTTGACATAAATATGTGCTATGTTTTCGCCGTAAAACATTTTAGAAATCTGACTCGCTGGGTAGATGAAAAAGGTGTTTATCTTTCATTTGTGCTATTGGACTTGTTAATGTGTGGAGGTAAAATATTTCTAAGAATATTTTTGCATTCTGTGCGCCACGGTTTGAGTTGAGCGGGGGGGCGTGGTTCCCCTTGGGGAACCTGTACCGTTAACAAGTTTTAAGTTGTTAAAAAAAAATATATATATAACACTTATATTCAACAAAGTAGACATCGAAAGGTTATCATTTTACAAAGTGGATATCGGTTATTTTGTACATTTTTGGTTATACTGTAGTTATATGATGTATCCAATTTTGATTTCAAGGGACAAAAGAAAATACAAAGAGATATACCAAAGAGATATACCAAAGGTGTCAGCTAATGGGATCTGAAAAAGATAACAATGAAAAAGATAAAGGATATGACTGAACTACATGTCTGCTAGACAGCATCATCAGCCAAGTTCACATTACTGCTTTGTCCTTATTGCCTATTTGGTCTTATCATCTTTTGCCAAATAAACCAAAGTAGCTGTCCATTGTCAAGATCTCTTTAATTAAGAGCCAACCGATAAGAACACTATGCATAATGATGAGATATGAATAAGATCAACATTTCTTAAGGGGGTTGTGCATGTTTAGTCAAAGCCATTCCACAGCCACACAGACCCAGTGTAATTATGCCACACACACACACACACACTCTCTCTCTCTCTCTCTCTCTCTCTCTCTCTCCTGGAAACAATCGGAAGATGCTAATCTACTGGAGTCTTGCTTTAGGTCTTTCAAATAGTATTATCATACGACAATGTGTTTTCAATACTGTAAGCAACATTGCCAGCTCGAGAGAAATTCATGTTTTTGCCACCCACTGCGCCGCCTGAATTACGGCTGATAGCATGTCATTGTTACGCAATAAAATAACAATCATTGTTATTGTTGGAAGTAATTCAAATCTGGAAGCATCTGGACGCCATGAAGGCATTTCAGCAAGAAAAAAGCCCACCTGGATTGTTATCATATTGAATCAATGTCAGATCTATTGGTGAGTCTCATACCCTTTGGCGTTACAGTTTTTTTTTACATTCGCTAGGATCCATTTCTCAATACTTAGGTCACTTTTTCAAAACTCTTTCAGCTTGGTAGAGCAGTTAATTTCACATCCAAAAATGCACTAAAACTACCAAAACACGTCATACATGTCTCAGATCAACTCATTCTTCCATAACACTAGCAGAGGTTGTCACGACAAGCACACTCTGTCACTCATAAAACAATGATCTATAAAAACACTAACAACAGGTCGCATTACACAATGGTTTCTTTTGTAACATGTCTTTACTAAACAATAATGACACCTCTCTACTGTTTAGAATTCACTGCAGTATATGTTCCAGGAATGAATCAGACATGATGCGATATGCTTCAATATGTTTTATGTCATTGAATGGCATTGAGTGATTCCAAAATACAAGAATTTGTATGTACACCATCTACCGATACAGACACAGTAGCAATGCTAGTCAACCCTGTCTTCTGCATTTGGCCACAGGTTCTCATCCACATCACATCTTATGTCATCTTGGGCAATACACCTAGGAAATAATATTTTGACATGCCTGGTCCATCCCTGGCAATCTTCTACAGATATGTCCAGGCATCCAGCATTCATTGCGTCCAGGAGGGGCATTTGATCATGTGGATGGTGGTCATAAACCTTCCACCTCCATGAGGAAAATAATGGGGTTGAGGAATGGAGAGGAAGGTGGGAGGAAAAGTGACACCATCCTGGGATGGGCTGCAAACCACTCTGTGACTGTATGGGACTGGTGAAATGCCACATTGTCCCATACAATTACAAACGTTGGCCGATTTCGCCTCCCTGCAACCCTTTCCTCACCTGGCACAACCTTCCATAGAGGTCATCCAGGAATGAAATGAGACTCTCTGTGTTGTATGGCCCAATTAGCGATTTGTGTAACAGCAATCCATCAGAGGATCTTGCTGCACACATTGTGATGTTGGCACCCCTCTGGCCTGGGACATCCACTGTGGCTCTTTTCCCAATCACATTCCTTCCTCGCCGCCGTGTTTTGGCCAAGTTGAAACCAGCCTCATCCACAAAGATGAATATGTGGGGTGTTTGCCTGGCTTCAATCTCCGTGACTCTCTAAAATAAATCCACAAGGCAACATAAGAAATATACCTCAAAACATGCCATTGTGGGCCTCTGCCCTGTTTGGTTTTGTTCAAAACTAGTTCTGTATTTTATAGTCATCTTACCTGGACATATTGATTCCTGAGTTGCTTGATTCGTTCAGAGTTCCTCTCAAAGGGATAGTGTACAACTACTTCATCCTGACTTGATGTTGTTTCAGGACTCTGGAAATAGTTGTGAATATTTTGTGAATATATTGTGAATATTTCCAAATGTAAGGTTGTCTGCCAACACTCTGTCCCAAATCTCTGTGAGTTTTATGTCATTGTTTCTGATGACCATATCAACGATTTTAGTTTCCTGCACAGCAGTCAAAATCCTACCTCTCCCACCTGCGTGAGGTAACCGTTGGGTCCTAAGCAGAAATGCAAAAACAATTACACACACGTGGGTTTGGAGGCTTTGCTCAATTTACTTCTGTAATGTGCAGTTCTGTCAGATTCCCTTGCAGAATGCACATCTTACATGTTGTTTTGCCGGAAACTTCTCACAATAGATGCCACTGTTGAGCGTTGCAGATTTGGCTGCACTTTCAGACCAGCCTCTCTCATTGATAGACCATGATTTATTACACGATCAATTATAGTAGTCCTAATCTCATTTTAGACTACAGCTCTTGATCTTCCTCTGTCTTCTTCCACCAAACATACGTACTCCTCTCACTCTCCCAGCCACTCTTCTTCCTCTGTCAGTCACTTCTCTATCTCTAGCTGGGTCCATGTTTACATTACAGTACAGCATTATTCCTAACATGTCCACTTTTGTATAGATGGTAATGAAATTGAAAGACTAACACCTGGTGTTCAGGTGTTCAGCTACAATGGGAATCAGCTGTGGTTGGTCTAATTGTTTTGATCAAATTTGGAATATATTTCAATACGGTATTACTGTAGAAATGTAGCAAATTGCTATCTTATTCAAATGTGTGTTATGTTAGGTTTTGAACTTAAGTTTAACAGTTTTGAAAAGAGTAGGTAAACATGTGCAAATTGGCCTGTAGGTACATAGAGTTTTGGTGGTGGTTGTGTCTGAGTGAGGAAATAAATCATGAAATTTGTAGTCATAGAATTCAATTTGTGCGAAAGCAATGAAAAATGATCCACAGTTTAGACTGCTGTTGTGCTCACTGTGTGAAGCGTTTTGAAAAAGACCTAAGTGTTGAGAAATGGGTCCTAGTGAAAGTAAAAAATAAAATAAAAACTGTAATAGTATCCCCATCGCATTCCAATTCCTGATTGACATTGTTCTCCAAGACTGTAGCAGGTTTTTACGTCATCGCCTACAGTGAGTCTTGGACAGACGCACTCCTACACTACAAGACTTTCACCCAAACTTTCTTAACTTCTTGGATATAGGGGGCGCTATTTTAATTTTTGGATGTAAAACGTTCCCGTTTTAAACAAGATATTTTGTCACGAAAAGATGCTCGACTATGCATATAATTGACAGCTTTGGAAAGAAAACACTCTGACGTTTCCAAAACTGCAAAGATATTGTCTGTGAGTGCAACAGAACTGATGTTACAGAAAAACCCCAGATAAAAATACAATCAGGAAGTGCCGCATTTTTTGAAACCGCCTCATGGCAATGACTCCTTATATGGCTGTGGAGGAGCTAGGAGTCAGCTTACCTTTTCCACGTTTTCCCCAAGGTGTCTGCAGCATTGTGACGTATTTGTAGGCATATCATTGGAAGATTGACCATAAGAGACTACATTTACCAGGTGGTCGCTTGGTGTCCTCCGTTGCAATTATTGCGCAATCTCCAGCTGCAGTATTTTTCCGTTTGCTTCTGATGACAAGAGAACTGCCACCACTGATAGATTATTGAATAGATATGTGAAAAACACCTTGAGGATTGATTCTAAACAACGTTTTGCCATGTTTCTGTCGATATTATGGAGCTAATTTGGAAAAAAGTTAGGCGTTGTAAGTGACTGCATTTTCCGATATTTTTCTTAGCCAAACGTGATGAACAAAACGGAGCTATTTCTTCTACACAAATAATATTTTTGGAAAAAATGGACATTTGCTATCTACAGTGCCTTGCGGAAGAATTCGGCCCCCTTGAACTTTGCGACCTTTTGCCACATTTCAGGCTTCAAACATAAAGATATTAAACTGTATTTGTTTTGTGAAGAATCAACAACAAGTGGGACACAATCATGAAGTGGAATGACATTTAATGGATATTTCAAACTTTTTTAACAAATCAAAAACTGACAAATTGGGCGTGCAAAATTATTCAGCCCCCTTAAGTTAATACTTTGTAGCGCCACCTTTTGCTGTGATTACAGCTGTAAGTTGCTTGGGGTATGTCTCTACCAGTTTTGCACATCGAGAGACTGAAATTTTTTCCCATTCCTCCTTGCAAAACAGCTCGAGCTCAGTGAGGTTGGATAGATGGAGAGCATTTGTGAACAGCAGTTTTCAGTTCTTTCCACAGATTCTCGATTGGATTCAGGTCTGGACTTTGACCTGGCCATTCTAACACCATAAAGATTTTGCTTTATGTTTTGGATCATTGTCGTGTTGGAAGACAAATCTCCGTCCCAGTATCAGGTCTTTTGCAGACTCCATCAGGTTTTCTTCCAGAATGGTCCTGTATTTGGCTCCATCCAACTTCCCTGTCCCTCCATCTTCCCTGCCCCACTATCCACCCATCAATTTTAACCATCTTCCCTGTCCCTGCTGAAGAAAACCAGGCCCAAACCATGATGCTGCCACCACCATGTTTGACAGTGGGGATAGTGTGTTCAGGGTGATGAGCTGTGTTGCTTTTACGCCAAACATAACGTTTTGCATTGTTGCCAAAAAGTTCAATTTTGGTTTCATCTGACCAGAGCACCTTCTTCCACATGTTTGGTGTGTCTCCCAGGTGGCTTGTGGCAAACTTTAAACAACACTTTTTATGGTTATCTTTAAGAAATGGCTTTCTTCTTGCCACTCTTCCATAAAGGCCAGATTTGTGCAATATACGACTGATTGTTGTCCTCACCTCAGCTGTAGATCTCTGCAGTTCATCCAGAGTGATCATGGGCCTCTTGGCTGCATCTCTGATCAGTCTTCTCCTTGTATGAGCTGAAAGTTTAGAGAGACGGCCAGGTCTTGGTAGATTTGCAGTGGTCTGATACTCCTTCCATTTCAATATTATCGCTTGCACAGTGCTCCTTGGGATGTTTAAAGCTTGGGAAATCTTTTTGTATCCAAATCCGGCTTTAAACTTCTTCACAACAGTATCTCGGACCTGCCTGGTGTGTTCCTTGTTCTTCATGATGCTCTCTGTGCTTTTAACGGACCTCTGAGACTATCACAGTGCAGGTGCATTTATACGGAGACTTGATTACACACAGGTGGATTGTATTTATCATCATTAGTCATTTAGGTCAACATTGGATCATTCAGAGATCCTCACTGAACTTCTGGAGAGAGTTTTCTGCACTGAAAGTAAAGGGGCTGAATAATTTTGCACGCCCAATATTTCGGTTTTTGATTTGTTAAAAACTTTTGAAATATCCAATAAATATCGTTCCACTTCATGATTGTGTCCAACTTGTTGTTGATTCTTCACAAAAAAATACAGTTTTATATCTTTATGTTTGAAGCCTGAAATGTGGCAAAAGTTCGCAAAGTTCAAGGGGGGCGAATACTTTCGCAAGGCACTGTAACTAAGAGTCTCGTCATTGAAAACGTCCGAAGTTCTTCAAAGGTAAATTATTTTATTTGAATGCTTTTCTTGTTTTTGTGAAAATGTTGCCTGATGAATGCTAGGCTTAATGCTATGCTAGACTATCAATACTCTTACACAAATGCTTGTGTAGCTTTGGTTGAAAAGCATATTTTGAAAATCTGAGATGACAGTGTTGTTAACAAAAGGCTAAGCTTGTGTATCAATATATTTATTTAATTTAATTTGCGATTTTCATGAATAGGAAACGTTGCGTTATGTTAATGAGCTTGAGGCTATGATTACGCTCCCGGATACGGGATTGCTCGACGCTAGAGGTTAAAACAGGTGGTAAATTATGTTGTGACTTGACTTTAACATTATTTTGAAGACTGTTATTTATGTAATTACCTAAATATGTTTAATTGTTACCCGATTAAATGAATCATGTAACAATTAACTGATTAGAATCTGGGGCAACACGAGATCAGTTCTTTAACCCTGTGGTGTTCGGGTTTGTGGTACCCATTTTCAATGTTTACTAAAATAAAAATGATACAACTCATTTGCCTTGGCTCATTTTCTGTGAAGAACATGTAAAATAACACATTTTCATTGAGTACACACTGTGTACATCCCTACACATTTATAGTACACTGGATCTGAGGGTAATACAAGTGTGGAAAAGTGTGTGTGTAGGCCTCAAGTAACAAGTAAAAATTAAACAAAAAGGTTTGCTGTGTGCCTTCACTCTGTCTTCCTCCTTCCTGGGCCTGCTGTTTCAAACATAGCACCAAGAATCTACTTTCCTTTGTAGTGGGTGAAACTATGCAATGTCTTCTGGGAATCTGCTCAATGTTATTACAATACATTATTTTGATACATTGTAAAATGAATACAGTATTTTCCCATACTCTACCCCAGCCAAGGAGCAAATTGGGGGAGGGACACAACTATAAATAGCTTTGCATGTGTGGCTCCTTACCACAATCAATCAGCATGGCAAAACTAATCACCGCTCAGAGGGCCTTAGAAAAAAAATTGCAGAGAGATCATTTTTTTTAAAGAGAGAGAAGCTATTGTGGAAGGAGCGTCTTCCACTTTGAAAGATTAAGAATTTTCAGAATATGAGGATCATGTCTCTGTCAATTCGGAGTCTGACAGTGAGTTGGAAGAAGATGATGAGATTGACCCTCAGCCAGCCCCAGGACCAACCAGTCAGCAGCCAGCCCCAGGAACAGCCAGTCAGCAGCCAGCCCCAGGACCAGCCCGTCAGCAGCCAGCCCCAGGACCAGCCCGTCAGCAGCCAGCCCCGGGACCAGCCCATCAGCAGCCAGCCCCGGGACCAGCCTGTCAGCAGCCAGCCCCGCGACCAGCCCGTCAGCAGCCAGCCCCAGGACCAGCCCATCAGCAGCCAGCCCCAGTACCAGCCCATCAGCAGCCAGCCCCAGGACCAGCCAGTCAGCAGCCAGCCCCAGGACCAGCCCGTCAGCAGCCAGCCCCAGGACCAGCCCGTCAGCAGCCAGCCCCGGGACCAGCCCTTCAGCAGCCAGCCCCGGGACCAGCCTGTCAGCAGCCAGCCCCGGGACCAGCCCGTCAGCAGCCAGCCCCAGGACCAGCCCATCAGCAGCCAGCCCCAGTACCAGCCCATCAGCAGCCAGCCCCAGGACCAGCCAGTCAGCAGCCAGCCCCAGGAACAGCCAGTCAGCAGCCAGCCCCAGGACCAGCCCGTCAGCAGCCAGCCCCAGGACCAGCCCGTCAGCAGCCAGCCCCGGGACCAGCCCATCAGCAGCCAGCCCCGGGACCAGCCTGTCAGCAGCCAGCCCCAGGACCAGACCGTCAGCAGCCAGCCCCGGGACCAGCCCGTCAGCAGCCAGCCCCAGGACCAGACCGTCAGCAGCCAGCCCCGGGACCAGCCCGTCAGCAGCCAGCCCCAGGACCAGCCAGTCAGCAGCCAGCCCCAGGACCAGCCCGTCAGCAGCCAGCCCCAGGAGCAGCCAGTCAGCAGCCCGTCAGCAGCCAGCTCCGGGACCAGCCTGTCAGCAGCCTGCCCCGGGACCAGCCTGTCAGCAGCCAGCCCCGTGACCAGCCAGTCAGCAGCCAGCCTCAGGACCAGCCAGTCAGCAGCCAGCCCCGGGACCAGCCCGTCAGCAGCCAGCCCCAGGACCAGCCAGTCAGCAGCCAGCCCCAAGAGCAGCCAGTCAGCAGCCAGCCCCAGAACCAGCCAGTCAGCAGCCAGCCCCAGGAACAGCCAGTCAGCAGCCAGCCCCAGGACCAGCCCGTCAGCAGCCAGCCCCAGGACCAGCCCGTCAGCAGCCAGCCCCGGGACCAGCCCATCAGCAGCCAGCCCCGGGACCAGCCTGTCAGCAGCCAGCCCCAGGACCAGACCGTCAGCAGCCAGCCCCGGGACTAGCCCGTCAGCAGCCAGCCCCAGGACCAGACCGTCAGCAGCCAGCCCCGGGACCAGCCCGTCAGCAGCCAGCCCCAGGACCAGCCAGTCAGCAGCCAGCCCCAGGACCAGCCCGTCAGCAGCCAGCCCCAGGAGCAGCCAGTCAGCAGCCCGTCAGCAGCCAGCTCCGGGACCAGCCTGTCAGCAGCCTGCCCCGGGACCAGCCTGTCAGCAGCCAGCCCCGTGACCAGCCAGTCAGCAGCCAGCCTCAGGACCAGCCAGTCAGCAGCCAGCCCCGGGACCAGCCCGTCAGCAGCCAGCCCCAGGACCAGCCAGTCAGCAGCCAGCCCCAAGACCAGCCAGTCAGCAGCCAGCCCCAGAACCAGCCAGTCAGCAGCCAGCCCCAGAACCAGCCAGTCAGCAGCCAGCCCCAGGACCAGCCCGTCAGCAACCAGCTCATCAGCAGCCTGCAGGAAGAAAAATATGGATGTCAAAAAATGCTTAAATGTAATGGTCTTCTTGCCCTAGGAATGAGCCACCCCTCATGGCTGCCAATATGATAAGGATGCAACCAGGGCCGATGCGGATGGTGGTTACTCATGTTCAGAACATCCCAATTTGTAAGTCGCTCTGGATAAGAGCGTCTGCTAAATGACTTAAATGTAAATGTAAATGTAACATAAAGTCTTCTTTTGAACTGTTCATCCCAGACACCAACCAGAAAATCATTCTGGACTACACTCATTTGGAGGGATGTCCTGTTTTTGGAGAGAAATAGAAGGAGATGGACAAAATTCATTTACATGCATACTTTGGGGATCTTATCCTTGCTGGTGTTTTCAGATCCAATGGGGAATCCACAGAATCCCTGTTGGATGCAGAAAATGGGAGATAACTTTTCCGTGCAACAATGTCTCTGGAAAACTTCCCGATTATTTCCAGGATTATCCACTTTAATAACCAAGACATCAGACCAGCTTGGCGGCAGAGATACAAGCCAGCTGCAATCAGGTCAGTGTGGGACAAGTGGGTGGACCGTCTTCCCCTGTTTTACAACCCTGTGCCCAACGTTACTGTTGATGAGCAGCTTATGCCATTCAGGGTCCGCTGCCCCTTCAGGCAGTACATACCGTCTAAACCGGGAAAATATGTAATCAAGATCTGGACTGCTTGTGATGCTGCTCCATCATATGCGTGGAACATGCAAATGTATACTGGGAAGCCAGATGGATGTGTGTTGTCCTGGACGTGACACAGGGACTCTGTGGCCACATCACATGCAATAACATTTTT
Source organism: Oncorhynchus masou masou (assembly GCF_036934945.1). Lineage (NCBI taxonomy): Eukaryota > Metazoa > Chordata > Actinopteri > Salmoniformes > Salmonidae > Oncorhynchus > Oncorhynchus masou. The sequence goes on along the minus strand of NC_088217.1, from coordinate 72,909,292 downwards.
ACTTCGCACAAGCTGGGACAGTAGCTCCTCAAGAGGAAACTGACGATGGTATGAACAGTACAAAAAAAAAACAAGCCAGAGCTCCCATCTCAGCTGTTGAATACACGGAACAGGCCTATCAATTCCTCTAAATTTGTGTTCACGACAGATATGTCCCTAGTGTCCTACGTGCCAAAGAAAGGCGAAATGTGGTACTCATGAGTATGCTGCATAGGGATGTGAGAATCTGTGGCCAGGAACATCAAAAACCAGAAATCATAATGGATTACAATTCCACAAAAGGAGGGGAGGACAATATAGACATGATGGTGACTGGCCATGTGAAATTCTTCAACATCTTGGACATCTCGGCATACAATGCATTTGTCATCTGGATGGTGTTGATCCCAGATTGGAACAGAGAAAAACTCTTTCATTGGGGACCTGGGCAAGGCATTGGTAAGACCTCAAATTCAGAGGAGGCAACATTTCCCAAGGACCCCAGCTTCTGCAGCCATTGTGAGGAGGATTCAGGAGGAGGATGCTGGTGCCCTATTCGCCTGACCCACAGAACCATCAACTCCAATACCGGAGGTAAATGCTAGTGATGTTGTTGCATGTATGTATGTATGTATGTGTGTGTGTGTGTGTGTGTGTGTGTGTGTGTGTGTGTGTGTGTGTGTAGTCGTGTCTTTGGCTATGCCAGATTAAGTGATATGACATGCTATTCTGTAAAAATCCTTTCTCTGTAATTAATATTACCTGATTGAGCTAATCATGTAAATGTAATTAACTAGAAAGTCGGGGCACCATGAAATAATAAGCAGTTATCTTCCGAATAAACTCTTAAAGACCTAGTAATATTTTACATCAATAGCAGTCAATATTAATCGTCATCTTATTTCAGTCTCAAATTCTTGGTTATCTTCACGAACCCTGGCTAACAAGTTGAATCAGCAATACAAAATTGGGTTTAATTATTTATTTACTAAATACCTAACTAATCACACAGTATCACAAATACACAGAATGAATCATACCAAGATTACAAATTACGTCATAAAGGAAAACGTCCCTAGCGGGCGGAACAGATATGACAGCTGGTTACACAAAGAAAAGGGGGGTTGGGTTTGAGTGAAAGAGCAGGAAGACTGAGGAACAAAGGGAGAAGCGATATCTCTATCGTAAATACAGTATTTTATGCATTCTATATTACTGCCCATTTGGAAATGGAAAATGCAATAAATATTTACTCTGAGCTGCGCTTCGGTAGGTTGGTGGTAGATGGAAGGCCGTGTTGCCCAACAGAGTCCTTTATCCTTTGAAGAATGTCTCTGGTGGTAAATTGAATACATTGTAGTAACGTTGTTGTGTGGTAGACGAGATACTCTGTCTGTTCTTTCCTAGCCAACGTTTGCAGCTGCTGTTGCTAACTCAACGGTTAGGAGGTATCAAGTGAATAAGACTTCAAAGTTCATACCATTTTTTTGGAGGTCTCTGTCTATTCAGTGAGTTCTCATTGGGAAATGATATTTCTTAGGCACTTGTTTTCAGTTCCTACCGCTTCCACTGGATGTCACCAGTCTTTTGAATTTGAGGTTGAGGTTATTCCTTTGTGCAATGAAGAAGTACGGCCATCTTGGAAAAAGGTAACGCCTCGCCTCTCCAATGCTGCCGGAGCCTTCCTCCTCTCCTGCGCTGCCGGAGCCTCCCGCCTGTTCAGCACTGCCAGAGCCTTCCTCCTCTACAGCGCTGCTGGAGTCTCCTGCCTGTTCAGCGCAGCCAGAGCTGCCAGCCTGCATGGAGCAGCCTGAGCTGCCAGTCTACATGGAGCAGCCAGAGCTGTCAGTCTGCAAGGAGCTGTCAGTCTGCAAGGAGCTGTCAGTCTGCATGGAGCAGCCAGAGCTGCCAGTCTGCAAGGAGCTGCCAGTCTGCAAGGAGCTGCCAGTCTGCAAAGAGCTGTCAGTCCGCATGGAGCAGCCAGAGCCGCCAGTCAGCATGGAGCAGCCAGAGCCGCCAGTCAGCATGGAGCAGCCAGATCCGTCAGTCTGCCAGGATCCGCCAGTCAGCCAGACTCTTCCAGATCTGCCAGTCAGCCAGACTCTTCCAGATATGCCAGTCAACCAGACTCTTCCAGATCTGCCAGTCAACCAGACTCTTCCAGGTCCGCCAGTCAGCCAGGATCTGCCAGAACCGCCAACCAGGATCTGCCGGATCCAACTACCTGCCTGAGCTTCCTCTCAGTGCTGAGCTTCCTCTCAGTGCTGGGCTTCCTCTCAGTGCTGGGCTTCCTCTCAGTGCTGAGCTTCCCCTCAGTGCTGAGCTTCCCCTCAGTGCTGAGCTTCCCCAGTCCCGAGCTGCCCCTCAGTCCTGAGCTGCCCCTCAGTCCCGAGCTGACCCTCAGTTCCGAGCTGCCCCTCAGTCCAGTGGGGTTTGGGTGAGGACTACTAGGCCATGGTCGGCGGCGAGGGTGGACTATCCTAGGACGCAAGGAGGAGGGACTAAGACATTAATAGAGTGGGGTCCACGTCCCGCGCCGGAGCCGCCACCATGGACAGACGCCCACCCGGACCCGGATCCGGGAGTCCGCACCTTAGGGGGGGGGTTCTGTCACGCCCTGGTCGAAGTATATTATGTTTGTCTTCATTTATTTGGTCAGGCCAGGGTGTGACATGGGTTATTGTGGTGTGTTTTTGTCTTGGGGTTTTGTGGGGTGTCTAGCATAGTCTATGGCTGCCTGAGGCGGTTCTCAATCAGAGTCAGGTGATTATCGTTGTCTCTGATTGGGAACCATATTTAGGTAGCCATATTCTTTGAGTGTTTCGTGGGAGATTGTTCCTGTCTCTGTGTAGTTTCACCAGATAGGCTCAGTCACTTTGGATTTTCTTTTTTCCTTGTTTTGGAAGAGAAGAGAACGAGCGCCATTCTCCTTGCGGAGATGGTGCTAAATACATCAACACGGTCGGTCCCTGGGATTGGGCTGGCCAACACGATTTGTTTTGCTTGGAAGGAAAAGGAGTTGGAGCCTTTAGGACGGGAATCTTTTGGAGGGATAATATTGATGGGGATTCTAAAGCTGACGGTGAAGGACGTGTTTTGTTTCCAGGGCAACTCGTTGGAGGGAGCATACGACGTGGCACTATATACAGAAGAAAAACACGATGATATCCTGAGAAGGGCAAGAGCAGTGGGAGGTGAGAGGCCGATGTGCCACTACGAAATAACAAGCCTGGCGAAGAATAACTTTAGGGTTGTAACTGTCAACATTTACAACCCTTACGTTAAGGATGAAGAGGTGAGGGCTTTTCTGGGGAGATACATGGATAACGTCTCCTCAGCTAGGCACCTCAAAGACTCCCTTGGGTTTTGGAATGGGAGGAGAGGCTTCCAGGCCCTCCTCAGGGAGGACCCAAAGGGACATGGTGGCTACCTCCATCCTCCTGCTATGTTCTCCCTTGGGGCTGACAGGGGGACGTTGTTTTATGCACGTCAGCCCCCATTTTGCAGGCGCTGTATGGCCTACGGACACATTTTCGCCTCGTGCAGCATGAGAAAATGCAGATTTTGTGGATCTGAGGATCACGAGGCGAGGGATTGTGACAAGCCTAAGACGTGCCATGGATGTGGCTCGTCAGCACACCTGTGGCGGGGGTGCCCTGCCCGTCAGAGGTCATATGCGTCTGCGGCTGGGGGGGGAGCAGGAGCGGGGGATGGGGGAAGAAGAGGAGGGGAAGGAAACACACCTCATGACAAGAGTACAAGTCCAGAGGGGAAAGCCACAAGGAAGAAAGAGGAGCAAGAAGCGGCGGATGGAAGAGAGAAGGAAACGGAAGGCACGGGAGTAGGAGAACCAGGAAAAGCGGCGGAAGAAGGCAACCGAGTGGAGGAGCATGAGAGAGAAGAAAGCAAGGGAGGAGTGGTGGAGAAGGAGACGGTGGAAGAGCAAGTGGACTGGGGGAAAAGTGCCCTGGTGGAAGAGATGAGGGGTATGGTTTAGGAGCTGGCAGGGGGGGAGGGTGGTACCTCTTCACTGCCGCCATCACCAAAGAAGAGAATGAAGAGGAGGGTGCGATTGGCCGACAGTGAGGGGGAGGGGATGGCCAAGAGAGTGATGGGGGTGGGAGAAACCTCTGGGTTGCTGCTGGTTTCCCCAGGCTCTCAACTCCGTTTGAGTGGGGACACACCTAACAAGACTCAGGACTGGGTACAGGAGGAGGTGGGGAGTTTTTTGTTTGGGGACTCAGCCTCCCCAATTTTTTTCCAAACCAGCTGCAACACTGGGGAGGGGGAGGATTGTGGGGGTAGACCCAGGGTGCAGGGCACCCCGGAGCCAAACACTATTCCTGCATCCTGGGATGGAAGAGGGGGGGGGGGTGTCGGGATTACGGATGGTGTTCTCACCGGTAGATATGGAGCAGGGGAGCATCGGGTGAGTCTCCTGTTTTTTTTTTTTTCTGTCTGGGTTTAGAATTTGAGTGTATTACATGTTTTTATTTTGTCATGGAGTCTAATTTTACTTTTGTTAGTTTAAATGTAAGGGGTTTAAGGGATATTGTTAAGAGGAGGGCGGTTTTTAGTTATTTGGAGGGTGTGGGTTTGATTTTTGTTTTTTTACAGGAGGTTCACCTGAGGGATGGATGGGATGTTAGTAGGTTTAAGAGGGAGTGGGACAAGGGGGAGTCGGTTTGGGGTGTTGGGGGGGTGCACTCATCGGGGGTAGGGATTTTGTGTGGGCACAGGGAGGTAAAAGTGGAGGATTCTTTTGTGGTAATGCAGGGGAGGGTTATAGGGGTGGATGTCACGATAAGGGATTGTAAATTTAGATTAGTGGTGGTGTATGGGCCGCAGGTGGTGGCAGACAGAAGGGAGATGGTGGACTGTCTGACGCCCCTGTGTGTCACAAATAGGAAATTAGTGATAGGGGGGGATTTTAATACAGATTTAGGAAGAGGGGGGGATAGCAGTGCAGGCGCCATTGCCAGGCTAATGGCTTGCCATGGTCTGGTAGATGGTGGTCTGCACACTACTCTGAAAATGGACGGTCCTACATGGCGTAACTCCAGGGGGGTTGAGCGGAGGCTCGACTATATTTTTGTACCCAGGTCTTTGGGTAAGTTGTCTGGGCGGCTGTTGCCTGTTTTCTTTTCGGATCACGACGGGGTGCTCCTGCAGGTGGGGTCGCCAGTCTGCCTCTTTGGTAGGGGGTACTGGAAGCTAGATCGGGATGTGCTGGAGGAGCAGGCTTTTGTTGACGGGTTTTATGGTTTCTTTAGGAGGCTTGAGGGCCTCCGGTCCATGTGCGAGGGGGTGTTAGAGTGGTGGGAATTAGTTAAGGTGAGGATTAGGGCTTTTATAATAGGGTATTGCAAGAGGGAAAAAAGGGAGGAGAGGAGGGAGGTGGATCGTATCCAAAGGTTAATTGAACTCGAATACGAGGCAGGCAACCTCGGCGGGTCGTTTGACTGGGAGAGATCCGCAACCCTAAAGGCGCAGCTCAGGGAGTTGCAGGAGCGGAAGGCTCGAGCTTTCCTGGAGCGTGCGCATAGTGGCTTTCTAGAACATAATGAGACTTGTTCTGCTATGTTCTTTAAGTTGGTTAGGGCAAGACAGAGTAGGAAGGTAATGCATGGTGTTAGGGAAGAAAATGGTAGTATAGTTAGAGAACCAGAGGATATGGTCAGGGTGACAACTGATCATTTCCAAGGTTTATTTAAGGAAAGGGAAATAGATGTAGAGCAGGGAAATGTGTTTTTAGAACACTTGTCCAGGCGGTTGCCGGAGGACATTAGAGAAGTGATGGAGGCCCAGATCTCACTAGAAGAGGTTGAGAGCGCTCTTAGGAGGATGGGAAAAGGGAAGGTGCCTGGGATGGATGGGCTGCCGGCTGAGTTTTATCTCAAGTTTTGGGGTATACTTGGACCAGTGGTCCTCGAAGTCTTGAAGGCCATCCTTGAGACGGGGGTCCCGGGGGGATCAATGGCTGTTGGTGTGCTGTCACTTTTATATAAGAAGGGGGAAGTAACAGACCTTGGCAACTGGCGGCCGTTGACCATGCTGTGTGTAGATTACAAGCTACTTGCAAAGGTTTTAGCAGACCGGTTGCGCACAGCCCTTCCCTACGTCGTTCATGAGGATCAGACGTACGGGGTAGAGGGCCGCTCTATTAGATGGAACCTACAGTTAATCAGGGACTCCATCGCTTGGGTTGAAGATAGAGGACTGCCTTTTATGGTAGCAGCGCTAGATCAGGCGAAAGCCTTCGATCGCGTGAATAGATCCTTTTTATTCAGAGTGTTAGGTCGATTAGGATTTGGGGAGAAGTTTATAGGATGGATTCGTACATTATATGTCGGAGCGGGGTGCCGAGTTAGTGTAAATAGTCACTTGGGTGACGTTTTTGACCTCTTCGTCTGGGGTCAGGCAGGGGTGCCCACTCTCGGCTCTCCTCTTCGTTCTGTACATGGAGCCTCTGGGGGCTGCCATTAGGGCAGACACAGGGGTGGAAGGTTTGCTGATCCCTGGAAGTGGTGGGCTGCGTGTTAAGATGACGCAGTACGCCAACGACACTTCCTTGCTGTTGTGCAAGGACTCATGCCTGACAAGGTCCCTTGCCATCTTTGGGGATTTCACCCGAGCGTCGGGAGCAGTTCTGAACCATGCAAAGTCTTCCGTCAAGTTTTTCGGGTCGCCAGGGCACGCATGATCTGTCCCATCGGGGAGGGAGGTAGGGGGGTACCACATTTCCCCCTCAAGCTGGACACAATTTTTGTTTCTTTCTTGTTAACGGAGCTTGCTCAGCCAGTGATACACCCGTCCGGTTACCTCCTGCGAGTATTTTTCTTGTATCAGGCGAGAAGCATAATGGTGTGGTCTAACACGGGTCCTCGGGCGGAACAGCTGCCGTGGCACTTTGGTCATGCGGCCAAGTGGCTGCGTGCGCACCCTGAGGTTGAAGTTGCCCGAGTAGGTTTAGATCATAGGCACCTGTACGAGGAAAGGCAGGGAGTCCGGCGCCTGTAGTGGGCATCTCGGAAGTGGTCTGGGAGGGAGTGCAGGCGCGGGGTCTGGACAACAGGCTCAAGGACCTGAATTGGTTGAGCCTTCATAAGTGTTTGCCGGTACGTTCCATCTTGTACCGGTATAGTTTGGTGCAATCCCCCACCTGTCCAAGATCCTCTTGTGGCAGGGAGGAGACTGTGCGCCATGTATTTTGGGACTGTGCCTTTGCCGGAGTAGTATGGGCTAGGGCACGGGTGTTGTTAGGTTTGGTAAAGGGGGATTTTGTATTGGCGTGGGCCAGGTTAGAGATGGGGTGTAGGGAGAGCGAGAGGGACGGATAGGGTCAGGTTTCTGCTCTGGCTTCTCATGAGTCTCTTTAAACGGGGGCTGTGGGAAGCAAGGCAGAACATGGTGAAGACAGGGAGAGATTGGGGGGTGGAAGGGATAGTGAGGAGAGTGGAAGGAGATTTGAGGGGGAGGATGAAGAGGGAGGAGAGGAAGTGGGGGCAGCATGCTGCTCGGGAGAGGTGGAAGGGGGTTTAGGGCTGGGTGTCATTTAGATTTGTAAGAGGATAGATTAGGGACGGGGAGATAGGGAAAGGTATTTTGTAGGGTGACGGGGAGGGAAGATGCTCCCCTGAGGTTTTGTTTGGGGTTTATGTTTAGTTTAATTAGTTTAATTAAAATACCATTATTTGAGTATGTATGTAAATTATGAGTTGTAAAGAATGAATGGTATTGAAGATAATAAATTATTTTTTATAAAAAAAAAAAGATAGGCTGTATAGGTTTTCACGTTCCGTTTGTTGTTTTGTATATTTAGTTATTTCATGTATAGTTCATTTTTCATTAAAGAACATGAGTAACCACCACGCTGCATTTTGGTCCGCTTCTCCTTCTACAGACGAACGCCGTTACAGTGACAGATATAGGGAAGATAATCAAGGTGTTGGAGTCCAGGTGAGTGTCATGAGGTGCTGGTGTACTTGACGATGGTGACAGGTGTGCGGGATAATCAGTAGCCTGATGACCTAAAGACTGGGGAGGGAGTATACGTGACAGATAAATAAAATCTAGCAAATGGCAAATATTAACCATGTATGTTTTCTATAATGCTTCTAATTGATATTTGTCAACATATAAGTATTAAGTATTTTAATTTCAATTGTAATGGATGTATTGTTTTAAATACCCAATCCATCAGACCCATGAACACCAGGTGAATAACGAAAACATGAACACCACACAAGGGATTAAAGAGTTACTATCTCCCAAATTAAACTCTAAAAGTCTTATCAGATCTATAAACAGTCAACTTATTAATCATAACCTCATATCCTCACTCTGAACAGTCGTAACCTCTTTGCATCTGCAAAAACCCGAGCCTTACTTATGATTCAGTACTATACAAATTGGTTTAGTTATATATTTACTAGCTAATTAAATGTTAACACAGGATAAACATACACACTTAATACAGTAAAAGCAGGTCCTCAGCAAGATGACGACAACGTGGCTGCTTTTTACAAAAGAGATGGAGAGGGAGGGAGACAGAGACACTTAACGTTGGAACATTTGGAAACTACTCTCACCTACAGTAATCATATACTTTGCGCACAAACAGCCACCCGCTTTGAGTAAGAAATCATGAATGTATTTACGTGAAATGTCTGGGTTAACCAGATTTCTCTCGGTGGACAGGGCCACCTTGGAAAGGGAGTTGGGCCTTTTCGCGGTGCGCTTCTAAGGCTCTGATTATCCAAAAGGGTTCCAACAAGTCTTCTACTGTTGTCCATCTTTGTAGTTGTCCGGTATCCGGTGACCTGTCGTGTAGTCCTGAACTGAACTACAGAGATTATTTTCCTTCCATTCACTCTTGAAGATGCTTATTTGAAGATAGGCTAGCCAGCTGTGTCGATGGTTCCCAGTGGGGTGACAAGAGTAGCGTAATACGATGGTTTGAGCAGGGTAGTAGGTAAATTCGCTTTCGAAGATACTTTACATAGGACAGCAAATCTCTACCTCGTGTTGAGATTCACAGCTCAAACCACTTTCAATGTAGAGCTGCAGCTTGACACTTTTCTGGTTTAGTATGTTCATTTCTTGACTCATCATTTATACAGTTTGTTCGAAAGGGGCAGTTCTGTCAGGCTGACACGCTCTCTGACCTCACTTGAGGGCGTGACTTGTCACTTGAACTGTAAAGTCTGCTTCGAACTCACACTCTCAAACACGCAGATCCCCTGAACGCAGCTCACTTTCCAGCCCACTTTACAGCTTACACTCTCAAACAAATAGATCCCGTGAACGCAGTTCACTCCCCAGATCCCAATCACCCAAATTCTGATCACCTGTTCACACACCTATATGTTATTATCACACAGTATTTAGTTCAGTTCTTTGCACTCCATCATTGTGAGGTATTGTTTGTTTTGTGACACACTTCTATTCGGAGCTTTGTTTTTCCCGTAATGTAATCCTCCAGTGTATAATATTTTTTGCCTGCCTCACTAACGACGCCTTTTGTCTATTCCCTGCCTGTACTTTAGCCGGATTTCCTGTTATCAACCTATTGCCTGATCTCCCGGATGACGTTCTAGCCTTTTCCCTGCCTGTACAATTTGCCAAATCACATCCCTCTCTTGACAAAAACACTTTCAGAATTGTTCATATAAATTGCACTACGCATAGTATGGAAACTTCGTACATGTAGTGGGTATACTTTCCAAGTTACAGTATTTCCTTTATAACATTTTTAATGACATCACAAAATGTCATCGCCTCTGACCATTCCCCATGGTCTATGTTAGAAATATTGCTCCAGTATTCGCTTTTGAACATGTTACTTTTTTTCCACCGAAAATGTCTTTAAACAAAGTAGATTCCTTTGGTGAATATTGGAGAGGGAGACCTGAATCTTCTCTCCTTGATTTACAACAGGACATGAGTTGTTAATTCCTTCTAGTTCTTTCCTCCCGCCTCTGCGGGTGAGAGGTGGTCTGATTGAAGTTATTCATTGCAAACCTGATCCGACCTATTTAGATTCTTGTGGACAGTCATGACAATTATCAAGGATGTCCAAGGTACTGACTGAAACTGAATAGATTTATCACAGGATCATACTGCATATCTGATAAGACCTGCATCAACTTAGTATTCATTACATGCAGAGAGAGAGTGAGAGAGAGAGAAAGAGACAGAGAGAGAAATAGAGAGAGAGCGCAAAATATATAAAGACAGAAATAGAGAGAGCGCAAAATTAATATATAGAGAGATATATCATATTACAGTAGTGTATGTAAAACGTGCACATGCCTGACGGCTGCAGATAACAGAAATCTAAATACCTCATAATAGTATTATAATTATGCACCATACCTTTGCCTCAATATACTGCATTGATTGAATAGCTAGAGGTGAACTGACAAGGCTCATCAACATTTATCAATAATGTGGTTTGCTTCATGTTAGTATTGAACACAAAAAGCAATATATATATATATATATATATATATATATATATATATATATATATATATATATATATATATATATATAGATGAGTACATCATGTACCATAAGCAACCTCCCAATGAAGACATCGCTGATATACAATGACAAGGTATGTATACGTGAAATATATGTATTGTTCATGTTATAGGTTATTAAAGCATCTATATGCAAGATCAGTGGGAGAACAGTGTTTTATAGAGTGCAGCATCTCAGAGGTCATACTCTCTAGCGGAAACATCTGTGGCGTGTCTATATTAATCATGTTTATCCCTGGTCTAATTCCCCTGTTTTCTATAGGCACAATATAACCATGATGAAACTGTAGCTAGCAGCACATCATCTCATGTCTGTGGACGACAACAAGGATTTATGAAATACAAAATGGCCTGTTTCTTTAGCATCCATCCAGTTATTACATGTCTCCTGTGTTATTGTCTTCACTCAAAAACAATGTTGGCGTATTTGTAATTAGAGCACCTCTTGCTGTATTATCTGAAGACAAATTTGGCCTGGCAGACTTTGGCAGGCTAAGCAATTAACACATCCAATTATAGGAGAATAACCCCAGTTTGGTCCCAAAGACACAAACAGCTGGAGCGTGATCAAACAGATTGCATTATTGTGTAAGGCGACACAAGCCAAGACTAAGCATAACTTGTTTGGCCTCTCTCACAGTAACTTTTTTCCCACCGATTCAATGGAACGGCCACATGAGCTTTACGTTTGTGTGCTGGCAATCTTCATTTTCATTTTTTTCTTAAAGATATTTTAGCAAACAGTGACGCAAAACTGGGTAATTATTCAAAGTCCTCTTTTAGCCGCTTCCCCCCCCTTTCTCACTGAAGACTGATTCTGCAGCAAAATGAGCAAATGCTCTTTTAAAAGGCTATTGAAAGAAACACGGCTAAACCCCAAACTACTGTTGGTTCCGTCCTTACACCATATGGTAAGCCCCTCTCTTTAATAGAATGCCTTTAATCCAGAGGCATGGTGGATAAAGCAGTATGGAAAATCATGTTTAGGAGATTAGCAGGGATCCTCGTTCTTACTGCAGCTTATCACTTGTGGGGGCTTTTTTTTACCTTCACTGTGGGGACCTAGACTAACACATTACGCTGCAGTTTTGGCAAGGCTTTGGTTGAGGCTGCTCCCTCTGCTGAGACAGAGTACAGTTCAGAAAAAAAACTTTGATTTCCTCCTCAATTTCTCCCTCCCTCTCTCCCTATCCTCGTCTCTGGGTTTTCTATCCCCCACTCGACACAACAGCACAACTTGCTATAAACAAGCTGCTAAAGAAACCCTATCCTGAAGCAGATACATTACAATATCAATTAACTATGAGGTAGATCTATATTAAAGGGATACTGCGAGATTCTGGTATTTGTGGATACCAATTGTATGTCTCTGCTTGCATTACGAAGGAAGTTCACTAGCGTTAGCGCAATGACTGGTAGCAATTCTACCGTACCTGTAGACTTCTAGTCTCTGTGCTAACTCTCATATTGTGTTAGTAAAATCATGCATTGGAAGTACCGAAACAGACATAGTTAGGTGATGCTTTGAAGGGAAGGAGCTTCTTTGAAGAGAGGGAGAGAAGAAGAGGAGAGGAGACAGTGAGATCCTGTGCGGTGAGATATAGAGTGAAATCTCCAGAGCCTTTCCAATCCTTACAAACATTTCAGAGGGAGAGCCAGACAGATATTGAGAAAGAGAGAGAGAGCTGGGCAATTTTGCAGAAAGGAATAAAACAAGAAGCATTTGAGAACATGCATTTGATTCTCCTTAAATCCTGCCAGGTATACAATAGTTTCTCATAGTTCAGATTCCATAGTTACCATTTCAACCCTTTCTTTCACCCATATTTTAATGGAAAATTCTTAATATGTAACCTTGCAATGGTTCACATTACTATAGAGACGGACAATTTGCCAACATTTCCCAGACTTGTTTTGGTGTATCATTTGTTCTTGTCCTGATCTTTATCCTCACTGACTCACGAGTCATAATGTTTTTGGTCGTGCAGTGTTGCAATGGACGAACCATGACGACAACGAAGGAAGGGAGGGCGTGTTGTTCACAACGAAGGAAGGGAGGGCGTGTTGTTCCCCATCTCGGACTGCTGCCTTTGGTGCATTGTGACCCTGATGCATGGTGATAAGTTAATTAATGTAGAAGTTTGGAGATAAACCGGTCTGCAGTTGCTGATAAGGAGGGAAATATGAAGCCCCTAAGCAGATTTGGAGGCCTCTAATTAAGTTTCCCATTATTATTACATTAAACCTTTGATATGAATAATCCACAACCACTGTATCTATATCTCCCCCAATGGATTTTCTGAGCTGCATGGCATTTCAAACAAACTGGTGATTTCTACTGTTGTGTTCCTTTGATGTGTAGATGTCACCAGTGCAAGGTTAGTTGGGAAATATGTGTTTGAACCGATTATTACCACAAGTCAACATTTAAAAAGCCATGGTTGGGGTTTCTTTAGTATGCAGCATTATAATGCAGCATTCAGTTCCCAAGGTACTAGATGAACACCATGTAACATATCCTTCAAATTGGTTTTTAGTAATGGTGGCTTTACAAATAGGTATACTTGTTACATTACAAGAGAGTTCTCTATAAGATCACACATACTTGAAATGTGGGGGCTTTTCTTGGCTTAAAATTAAATAGTTGAGGGATGCTTTTTATGAAAAATTAAGTGCTACGACATCAGCTGACCTCTATGTTGGAGTTCATTACAAATAGTAAGCGTGCACACCGAGTGATGACTGCTTCCCTGAGTATGATTGGCTTTGGCAGTGCTCCAACACAGGAAGAAAAAAAATGCCTCTTCTTTAATTTAAGAAACCGGATGCAAGGGAAACACTCAAACACACTGATACTTATCTACACCTACATCACTCAATATTCTGATATCCCAGAGTTGGAAAAAAAACTAAAAACATACTGGGTCTCCCCCTAACGTGCACCGACATTCACAAAACTGTCAGCCAATGTTAAGATTAGATTTCACACAAGAAGTGGGTAATCAATTCTTAGATGGTCCGAGCACTCAGCAGGACCATATGGCTCTATGTCAGAAAACTCTTCATTGTATTATTCCTGACCCAGTCGAGGACACGTTATGTTGGGTAGCTGCCACTAATGCAGTTATCAAAATGAATAGCACGGCGAGCATGCAGGTAAGATGAGTGGGCACCTACATGCTTGTGAAGCAAGATGGAGTGCTCTATTTCCAACATGTGAACAAACTTGGAGCCAGGCACTTAAACTAGCTTTGTGCTGCACATCTGTAATAATACCATTTCAGTACCTGCCCTTAATTTTATTTTATTTTTTATTTAACCTTTATTTAACCAGGTAGGCAAGTTGAGAACAAGTTCTCATTTACAATTGCGACCTGGCCAAGATAAAGCAAAGCAGTTCGACACATACAACGACACAGAGTTACACATGGAGTAAAACAAACATACAGTCAATAATACAGTGTCAACAAGTCTATATACGATGTGAGCAAATGAGGTGAGATAAGGGAGGTAAAGGCAAAAAAAGGCCATGGTGGCAAAGTAAATACAATATAGCAAGTAAAACACTGGAATTGTAGATTTGCAATGGAAGAATGTGCAAAGTAGAAATAAAAATAATGGGGTGCAAAGGAGCAAAATAAATAAATACAATTAAATACAGTAGGGAAAGAGGTAGTTGTTTGGGCTAAAATATAGGTGGGCTATGTACAGGTAGAGTAATCTGTGAGCTGCTCTGACAGTTGGTGCTTAAAGCTAGTGAGGGAGATAAGTGTTTCCAGTTTCAGAGATTTTTGTAGTTCGTTCCAGTCATTGGCAGCAGAGAACTGGAAGGAGAGGCGGCCAAAGAAATAATTGGTTTTGGGGGTGACTAGAGATATATACCTGCTGGAGCGTGTGCTACAGGTGGGAGATGCTATGGTGACCAGCGAGCTGAGATAAGGGGGGACTTTACCTAGCAGGGTCTTGTAGATGGCATGGAGCCAGTGGGTTTGGCGACGAGTATGAAGCGAGGGCCAGCCAACGAGAGCGTACAGGTCGCAATGGTGGGTAGTATATGGGGCTTAGGTGACAAAACGGATTGCACTGTGATAGACTGCATCCAATTTGTTGAGTAGGGTATTGGAGGCTATTTTGTAAATGACATCGCCAAAGTTGAGGATTGGTAGGATGGTCAGTTTTACAAGGGTATGTTTGGCAGCATGAGTGAAGGATGCTTTGTTGTGAAATAGGAAGCCAATTCTAGATTTAACTTTGGATTGGAGATGTTTGATATGGGTCTGGAAGGAGAGTTTACAGTCTAACCAGACACCTAAGTATTTGTAGTTGTCCACGTATTCTAAGTCAGAGCCGTCCAGAGTAGTGATGTTGGACAGGCGGGCAGGTGCGGGTAGCGATCGGTTGAAGAGCATGCATTTAGTTTTACTTGTATTTAAGAGCAATTGGAGGCCACGGAAGGAGAGTTGTATGGCATTGAAGCTTGCCTGGAGGGTTGCACAGTGTCCAAAGAAGAGCCAGAAGTATACAGAATGGTGTTGTCTGCGTAGAGGTGGATCAGAGACTCACCAGCAGCAAGAGCGACCTCATTGATGTATACAGAGAAGAGAGTCGGTCCAAGAATTGGACCCTGCGGCACCCCCATAGAGACTACCAGAGGTCCGGACAGCAGACCCTCCGATTTGACACACTGAACTCTATCAGAGAAGTAGTTGGTGAACCATGCGAGGCAATCATTTGAGAAACCAAGGCTGTCGAGTCTGCCGATGAGGATGTGGTGATTGACAGAGTCTAAAGCCTTGGCCAGATCAATGAACACGGCTGCACAGTAATGTTTCTTATCGATGGCGGTTAAGATATCGTTTAGGACCTTGAGCGTGGCTGAGGTGCACCCATGACCAGCTCTGAAATCAGATTGCATAGCAGAGAAGGTATGGTGAGATTCGAAATGGTCGGTAATCTGTTTGTTGACTTGGCTTTCGAAGACCTTAGAAAGGCATGGTAGGATAGATATAGGTCTGTAGCAGTTTGGGTCAAGAGTGTCCCCCCCTTTGAAGAAGGGGATGACCGCAGCTGCTTTCCAATCTTTGGGGATCTCAGACGACACGAAAGAGAGGTTGAACAGGCTAGTAATAGGGCTGGCAACAATTTCGGCAGATAATTTTAGAAAGAAAGGGTCCAGATTGTCTAGCCCGGCTGATTTGTAGGGGTCCAGATTTTGCAGCTCTTTCAGAACATCAGCTGAACGGATTTGGGAGAATGAGAAATGGGGAAGGCTTGGGCGAGTTGCTGTGGGGGGTGCAGTGCTGTTGACCGGGGTAGGAGTAGCCAGGTGGAAAGCATGGCCAGCCATAGAAAAATGCTTATTGAAATTCTCAATTATGGTGGATTTATCAGTGGTGACAGTGTTTCCTATCTTCAGTGCAGTGGGCAGCTGGGATGAGGTGTTCTTATTCTCCATGGACTTTACAGTGTCCCAGAACTTTTTGAGTTAGTGTTGCAGGAAGCAAATTTCTGCTTGAAAAAGCTAGCCTTGGCTTTTCTAACTGCCTGTGTATAATGGTTTCTAGCTTCCCTGAACAGCTGCATATCACGGGGGCTGTTCGATGCTAATGCAGAACGCCATAGGATGTTTTTGTGTTGGTTAAGGGCAGTCAGGTCTGAGGAGAACCAAGGGCTATATCTGTTCCTGGTTCTAAATTTCTTGAATGGGGCATGTTTATTTAAGATGGTTAGAAGAAGAAGGCATTTTTTTTAAATATCCAGGCATCCTCTACTGACGGGATGAGATCAATATCCTTCCAGGATACCCCGGCCAGGTCGATTAGAAAGGCCTGCTCGCTGAAGTGTTTCAGGGAGCGTTTTACAGTGATGAGTGGGGGTCGTTTGACCGCTGACCCATTACGGATGCAGGCAATGAGGCAGTGATCGCTGAGATCTTGGTTGAAGACAGCAGAGGTGTATTTAGAGGGCAAGTTGGTTTGGATGATATCTATGAGGGTGCCCGTGTTTAAGGCTTTGGGGAGGTACCTGGTAGGTTCATTGATAATTTGTGTGAGATTGAGGGCATCAAGTTTAGATGGTAGGATGGCTGGGGTGTTAAGCATGTTCCAGTTTAGGTCGCCTAGCAGCACGAGCTCTGAAGATAGATGGGGGGCAATCAGTTCACATATGGTGTCCAGAGCACAACTGGGGGCAGAGGGTGGTCTATAGCAGACTGCAACGGTGAGAGACTTGTTTTTAGAGAGGTGGATTTTTAAAAGTAGAAGTTCAAATTGTTTGGGTACAGACCTGGATAGCCTGCAGAGTTCTGTCCTACTATCTTTGCAGTAGATTGCAACACCGCCCCCTTTGGCAGTTCTATCTTGTCTGAAAAGGTTGTAGTTTGGAATTAAAATTTCAGAATTTTTGGTAGTCTTCCTAAGCCAGGATTCAGACACAGCTAGAACATCCGGGTTGGCAGAGTGTGCTAAAGCAGTGAATAGAACAAACTTAGGGAGGAGGCTTCTAATGTTAACATGCATGAAACCAAGGCTATTACGGTTACAGAAGTTGTCAAAAGAGAGCGCCTGGGGAATAGGAGTGGAGCTAGGCACTGCAGGGCCTGGATTCACCTCTACATTGCCAGAGGAACAGAGGAGAAGTAGAATAAGGGTGCGGCTAAAAGCAATAAGAATTTGTCGTCTAGAATGTCTGGAACAGAGAGTAAAAGGAGGTTTCTGGGGGCAATAAAATAGCATCAAGGTATAATGTACAGACAAAGGTATGATAGGATGTGAATACAATGGAGGTAAACCTAGGTATTGAGTGATGAAGAGAGAGATATTGTCTCTAGATGAGACAATGAGTGTTACATTTCAGTACCTGCCCTTAGCTTGAACGATACAGCGATCACTTCTAACGTTTGATATTTCTACTCTTTTCAATAATATCGGTATTTAAAAATCCCAAAAGGTTTACATTGCATTCACAAATATAGGTTTTCATGTATATGGGGCACACAACCATCTCACCTCGGCAGATTTTGCTTTGAAGACACAGAATCATTAGATCACTTATTTTGGTAATTGCCCCTGTGTAGCTTGTTTCTGGTCACAGGTTCAGGAATGGCTGAAAAATGACAAAATGTATCTCAAATTAACCCTACAAATAAGCACTGTTGGGAGATCTGGAAAAGCATAGTCAATCAATTAACAATATAATAATACTTTTAGTCAAAATTTTGAACTTTCATTTACAATCTGTAGATACTATGGGATTAGACAGATTCAGAATGTATTTAAACATCACCGCTGAAACATATATGGCACATGGAAGTCATAAGAGGGTGGTTCACAGAGATAGGTGGGACGGACTGAGAGTAGTTGAGGGATGGGTTTAAATGCTCATGTTCTATAATAGTTATGACGGAAAACACGATGTATAATGTATATCTATCTAGATGGAGTGTACGGTGCATTCGGAAGTTATTCAGACCCTTGACTTTTTACACATTTTGTTACGTTACAGCCTTATTCTAAAATATATTAAATACTTTTTTCCCCTTATCAATCTACACACAATACCCCATAATGACAAAGCAAAAACACATTTTGCAAATGTATAAAAAAAATAAAAATAAACAGATGCCTTACTTACATAAGTATTCAGACCCTTTGCAATGAGACTTGAAATTGAGTCCTGGTGCCTCCTGTTTCCATTGATCACCCTTGAGATTTTTCTAAAACTTGATTGGAGTCCACATCTAGTAAAATCAATTGATTGGACATCATTTGGAAAGGCACACACCTGTCCATATAAGGTCCCACAGTTGACAGTACATGTCAGAGCAAAAACCAAGCCATGGTCGAAGGAATTGAAGGAATTGTCCATAGAGCTCCGATACAGGATTGTGTCGAAGCACACATCTGGGGAAGGGTACCAAAGAATGTCTGCAGCATTGAAGGTACCTAACATCACAGTGGCCTCCATCATTCTTAAATGGAAAAAGTTTGGAACCACCAAGACTCTTCCTAGAGCTGACCGCCTGCCCAAACTGAGCAATCGAGGGAGAAGGGCCTTTGCCGGGGAAGTGACCAAGAACCCGATGGTGACTCTGACAGCACTCCAGAGTTCCTCTGTGGAGATGGGAGAACCTTCCAGAAGGACAACCATCTCTGCAGAACTCCACCAATCAGGACTTATGGTAGAGTAGCCAGGTGGAAGCCACTCCTCAGTAAAATGCACATGACAGCCCATTTGGAGTTTGCCAAAAGGCATCTAAAGGACTCTCAGATATTGAAGGCTCTAGCCCCAAATGAGTTTGTCTCAGCCCTGAGTCTTTTGCCCTGCTGGGATGGTGTAAAACAAACTAGGCTACACTACATTACACAGTGCAATGAATACTCCAAACATGAGCCCTGGCCTATCCTGCCTTTTAAGTGCTGCCTTAAACCACAATTTCTGTATACGGTGGAACTTTAGGAGGGGGAGTGAAAGTGATTTTCCAAAGTAAGTTTTGATTAGTCCAAAGAAATTATATTTCGGCGCGCGGGGGCAACTATTCATTCTCTGAGGGAGAAAGCTTTCTATTACCATATACATTTTTGAAAATGTTGTTAGCCCATGATGATGTTATTCAGAGTTATTGACCTCACTGTAAGACAGATTTGAGTAACTTACATTTCAACATGTTGACTCAAAAGCTGCACTGACAGATAATGTTAAGCTAACTAACATTCGGGACTACCCAGTTTAGCTAGCAGTGCTGCTGTTAGCAACCTAGAACATTTTATGAGCTGGGTTTTGACAGTACATTTATTTGATATTTTGGTATTTTATTAGGATCCCCATTAGCTGTTGCAAAAGCAGCAGCTACTCTTCCACACAAAACATGAAACATAATAGAGAAAGGCATAATAAAGAACATCATTAGACAAGAACAGCTCAAGGACAGATTTACTAAATTAACTAAGGTAAAAAAATATAATAAAAAGTAACATGATAAAATAACAATAAAGAGGTTATGTACAGGGGTTGCCACTACCGAGTCAATGTGCATGGGTCCAGGTTAGTTGAGGTAATTTGAGCCTTTTGGACTTAGCAGAGAGAACAATCTATGACTTGGGTGACTGGAGTCTTTGACAGTTTTACTAGTGTTTAGGTCCTGGATGGCAGGAAGCTTGGCCCCAGTGATATAGTGGGCTGTACGCACTGTCCTCTGTAGCACCTTACTGTCGGATGCCGAGCAGTTGCCATACCAGGCGGTGATGCAACCGGTCAGAATGCTCTCGATGGTGCAGCTGTAGAACCTTTTGAGGATTTGAGGGCTCGTGCCAAATATTTTCAGTCTCGGGGACGAAAAGGTGTTGTAGTGCTCTCTTCATGACTGTCTTGGTGTGTTTGGACCCTGATAGTTTGTTAGTGATGTGGATACCAAGGAACTCTTGACCCACTCCACTACAGTCCGTCGATGTTAATGCGGGCCTGTTCGGCCCTCCTTTTCCTGTAGTCCACAATCAGCTCCCAGGTCTCCGACCTCCTCCCTATAGGCTTTCTCATCGTTGTCGGTTATCAGGCCTAACATTGTTGTGTCATCAGCAAACTTAATGATGGTGTTCAAGTCGTGCTTGGCAATGCAGTCGTGGGTGAACAGATATTACAGGAGGGGACTAAGCACACAGCTCTGAGGGACAGGCCCAGGTCATCAGGGCTGAGCCCCGGATGTTCTGAATGTCTAGTGACGTCCCTGCTCTCAGACCATGAAAAACAATATTCTCTGGTCTGATGAAATCAAGATTGAACTCTTTGGCCTGAATGCCAAGCGTCACGACTGAAGGAAACCTGGCACCATCCTACAGTTAAGCATGGTGGTGACAGAATCATGCTGTGGGGATGTTTTTCAGCGGTATGGACTGGGAGACTAGTCAGGATCTAGGGAAGATGAATGGAGCAAAGTACAGAGAGATCCTTGATGAAAACCTGCTCCAGAATGTTCAGGACCTCAGACAGAGGAAAAGGTTCACCTTCCAACAGTACAATGACCCTAAGAACATAGCCAAAACAACGCAGTAGTTGTCCTTGAATGGCCCAGCCAGAGCCCAGACTTGAACCTGATCGAACATCTCTGGAGAGACCTGAAAATAGCTGTGCAGCGACACTCCCAGTCCAACCTGCCAGAGTTTGAGAGGATCTGCAGAGAATAATGGGAGAAACTCCACAAATGCAGGTGTGCCAAGCTTATGTAAATGTGATATTTCAGTTTCTTATTTTTAATACATGAGCAAGTTTTGTCATTATGGGGTAGATTGATTGGGAAAAAATAGCAAATTCATTAATTTTAGAATAAGGATGTAACATATCAAAATGTGGAAAAAGTGAATGGGTATGAGTACATTGCAAATGCACTGTAAATCAAAATATCTAATTACTTTATACTGTCAATGTAACTACTGTAAAAAATATATAAAAATATATGTTAAAAAAGTGCCATGTATGTTTTCACTTAACCAGGTAAGTTGACTGAGAACACATTTTCATTTACATCAACAACCTGGGGAATAGTTACAGGAGGGGGATGAATGAGCCAATTGTAAGCTGGGGATAATTAGGTGACCATGGTGGTATGAAGGCCAGATTGGGAATTTAGCCAGGACACTGGGGTTAACACCCAGTGTCATGGGATCTTTAGTGACCACAGAGAGTCAGGACACCTGCTTAACATCCCATCTGAAAGATGACACCTTACACAATCACTGCACTGGGGTATTGGAATATTTTTTTAGACCAGAGGAAAGGGTGACTCCAACTGACCCTCCAACACCACTTCCAGCAGTATCTGGTCTCCCATCCAGGGACTGACCAGGACCAACCCTGCTTAGTTTCAGAAGCAAGATGCAGGGTGGTATGCTGCTGGCTATAAAATTACATGTAACATTTACTTGGTGGATTGCCCCCCCACCTCAATGTATATTTATATATACCTGTATGTGTGTGTTTTAAAATACCTTTCTCAAGATATGTTGAATGTCTTTGAAATACTGTAACTTTATTTGACCAAGGTCTGATTATCAGTTTGATAATCTGTTACCTGCCCTTATCACACTTACTGCTCACCAGACTATGATATGAGGTTATATAGTCAAAATGTGATTTCATTAGGTTCATCTGAAGCAATCTCAGGCATTACATTATTGGTGACTGATTATGAACTATCACTAATGTGATTAGCATGAGATTGTAAGTAACAAGAACATATCCCAGGAGATAGATATATCTGGTATTGGCAGAAAGCTTAAATTCTTGTTAATCTAACTGCACTGTCCAATTTACAGTAGCTATTACAGTGAAATAATACCATGATATTGTTTTGAGGAGAGTGCACAATTTGAAACATGAAACTATTAAAAGTTATTAAGAAAAATTTGGCACGTTCAAGGAGTCTTGATACAACATTTTGAACTGAAATACAATGGTTCATTGGATCAGTCTAAAACTTTGCACAAACACTGCGGCCATCTTGTGGCCAACATCTAAATTGCACCTGGGCTGGAATAATATATTGTGGCATTTCTCTTGCATTTCAAAGATGATGGTACAAAAAAATACAAAATAAAAGTTGGTATTTTCTTTGTATTATCTTTTACCAGATCTATTATGTTACATTCTCCTACATTCCTTTCACATTTCCACAAACTTCAAAATGTTTCCTTTCAAATGGTACCAAGAATATGCATATCCTTGCTTCAGGGCCTGAGCTACAGGCAGTTAGTTTTGGGTATGTCATTTTAGGCAAAAATTGGGGAAAAAGGGACGGATCCTTATTAAACCAGTCAATCAGCAATCAGCAAGGCAAATTGAGTTCAATTTGACAATTATGCAGTTACCTTAATTAAGGTTAGATTATTTTTCATGAACATTCAAAGGTTGGAAAACAGAGTATTTGAGGTAATGTATGGCCACTGTAAAGCTAATATTAACAACACAATTACACCACAAGAAGAATAGTACAAGATAATTATCTTAATTCATTTTGAATGTAAATTTAGTTAAGAACCAAATTAGCGTGGGACATTCGGATAATTTCTCAGTTGCCTGCTGATGGGTTAGGGTCTGTGGCCAGTTGTCCAGGCGCCAAACAGTGTCTGTCACACACAGGTGAATGCCAAGAGTTCCAACTGGGGAGCTGGAATTTCAAAATGCTACCTATCATTTTCCACCTTAAGAGATTAAAGTACATGATAAATTGCATGTCTGCATCCGAGTCCACATTAGAAGTTGCAACTAAAATTATAAGGGTGAGTGGTTGCCAAATAACTCTCTGCTGCGACATTGTCTGGGTATCTCTGAGAAGATTCCTTTAAGCTTCACTATGTAATTGAAACATATACAATTTTAAGATAAGCATGGTGTTCAGTCCCAGGGCTCTTCGGGGCATTTTGATATATATATATATATATGATATTACAAGTGACTACAATCTTGATTAGAATATGAGGCGATTCACAAGCATCCAATAACCTGACAAAGAATACAACAATTTATTGTAGATATGGCAAGGTTGGGGTCTTTTCCATTTCAATTGAGTCAATTAGAGAAGCAAACTGAATATCCAAAACCAATGCTCCTCATTACTAGTCAAGAACTAGGAATAGTTGGACTACGATGGTGACAGTCAAAATGAGATATGTCAAAACCACCCCTGGGTTTTGTGTAGTTAATGTGGTATACAATAATTAACATGATTCACACCTAAAAATCCAGAAAAGAAGATTTTCAAAGTTGATTATCCCCAAAACGAAAAGGAAAAAATACAGTAAAATAGGAATTTCTCTACAAATATTAGACTGCAAACAATACCGTAATTCAAAAGTCAGAGTTATCATAGTAAAGATGTGACCTGATGTGAACGAATATGCTGGGGAAAAACACAGCGCAATGTTTATTACATGAGCTAGCAAGCCGTAACTTACCACTTGGGTCCTTCGAGACGGATCTGAGGACAAACAGAATGTTCTCTTGCCATGAAGAGTAATGAATACTATGGGTGTGTGATCAATGATTGTACCGTATAAGGGTTGATATAAACCTGCCTGATTCCCATCTGATGACTGGGGTTTACTGTTCTGCCACGTCCCAGATCCTCCGGGGATAGCCCTGCTTTGAAGAAACAGTGTCAATTGGGAAGAATTACACTGCTAGGCTACCACCAACAAAAATAATTGGACTGCTAGGCTACCACCAACAGAAAGAATTACACTGCTAGGCTACCACCAACAGAAAGAATTACACTGCTAGGCTACCACCAACAGAAGGATTTACACTGCCAGGCTACCACCAACAGAAAGAATTACACTGCTAGGCTACCACCAACAGAAAGAATTACACTGCTAGGCTACCACCAACAGAAAGAATTACACTGCTAGGCTACCACCAACAGAAATAATTACACTGCTAGGCTACCACCAACAGAAGGAATTACACTGCCAGGCTACCACCAACAGAAAGAATTACACTGCTAGGCTACCACCAACAGAAAGAATTACACTGCTAGGCTACCACCAACAGAAAGAATTGGACTGCTTGGCTAAAGCCAAGACAATGTGATAAACATTACTGCCTATGTGAATGCAGCATTTAAAACAGAGGATTGCTAGAATGTAACCTCTCATCTTTCTACATTGAATAGATAGGATTGCAATCCAACCTCATACTGAAATACTGTATGTGGACGACCAGTGTTTATTAAATCAAAATTGATTTGCCTCATGCGCCGAATACAACAAGTGTAGACTTTACCGTGAAACGCATACTTACAAGCCCATAACCAACAGTGCAGAAAATATTTACCAAGTAGGCTAAAATAAAACGTTAGAATAAAAAGTTTAAAGTATGTAACAAACAAACAGAGAGTAGCAACAGTGTACAGTCGTGGCCAGAGGTTTTGAGAATGACATGAATATATATTTTCACAAAGTCTGCTGCCTCAGTTTGTATGATGGCAATTTGCATATACTCCAGAATGTTATGAAGAGTGATCAGATTAATTGCAATTAATTGAAAAGTCCCTCTATGCCATGCAAATGAACTGAATCCCCCCCCAAAAAATCCGCTGCATTTCAGCCCTGCCACAAAAGGACCAGCTGACATCATGTCAGTGATTCTCTCGTTAACACAGGTGTGAGTGTTGATGAGGACAAGATCACTCTGTCATGCTGATTGAGTTTGAATAACAGACTGGAAGCTTCAAAAGGAGGGTGGTGCTTGGAGTCATTGTTCTTCCTCTGTCAAACATGGTTACCTGCAAGGAAACACGCACCGTCATCATTGCTTTGCACAAAAAGGGCTTCACAGGCAAGGATATTGCTGCCAGTAAGATTGCACCTAAATCAACCATTTATCGGATCAAGGAGAACTTCAAGGAGAGCGGTTCAATTGTTGTGAAGAAGGCTTCAGGGCGCCCAAGAAAGTCCAGCAAGCGCCATGATCGTCTCCTAAAGTTGATTCAGCTGCGGGATCGGGGCTCAGGAATGGCAGCAGGCAGGTGTGAGTGCATCTGCATGCACAGTGAGGCAGTCTTTTGGAGGATGGCCTGGTGTCAAGAAGGGCAGCAAAGAAGCCACTTCTCTCCAGAAAAAAAACATCAGGGACAGACTGATATTCTGCAAAAGGTACAGGGACTGGACTGCTGAGGACTGGGGTAAAGCCATTTTCTCTGATTAATCCTTTTCCAATTGTTTGGGGTATCCGGAAAAAAAGCTTGTCCAGAGAAGACAAGGTGAGCGCTACCATCAGTCCTGCGTCATGCCAACAGTAAAGCATCCTGAGACCATTCATGTGTGGGGTTGCTTCTCAACCAAGGGAGTGGGCTCACTCACAATTTTGCCTAAGAACACAGCCATGAATAAAGAATGGTACCAACACATCCTCAAAGAGCAACTTCTCCAAACCATCCAGGAACAGTTTGGTGACAAACAATGCCTTTTCCAACATGATGGAGCACCTTGCCATAAGGCAAAAGTGATAACTAAGTGGCTCAGGGAACAAAACATCGGTATTTTGGGTCCATGGCCAGGAAACTCCCCAGAGCTTAATCCCATTGAGAACTTATGGTCAATCCTCAAGAGGCGGGTGGACAAACAAAACCCCACAAATTCTGACAATCTCCAAGCATTAATTATGCAAGATTGGGCTGCCATCAGTCAGGATGTGGCCCAGAAGTTAATTGACAGCATACCAGGGCAGATTGCAGAGGTCTTGAAAAAGAAGGGTCAACACTGCAAATATTGACTCTTGTAATTGTCAATAAAAGCCTTTCACACTTATGAAATGCTTGTAATTATACTTCAGAATTCGGTAGTAACATCTGACAAAAATATCTAAACACACTGAAGCAGCAAACTTTGTGGAAATGTATATTTGTGTCCATTATCAAATTTTTTGTCCACGACTGTACAAGGGGGGGGGGGTGTCAATGTAAATTGTCCAGTGGCAATTTTCATGACTTGTTCAGCAGTCTAATGGCTTGGGGTAGAAGCTGTTGAGGAGCCTTTTGGTCCTAGACTTGACGCTCCGGTACTGCTTGCTGTGCGGTAGCTGGAGGCTGGTGGCTGGAGTCTCTGACAAT
Source organism: Oncorhynchus masou masou (assembly GCF_036934945.1). Classification (NCBI taxonomy): domain Eukaryota; kingdom Metazoa; phylum Chordata; class Actinopteri; order Salmoniformes; family Salmonidae; genus Oncorhynchus; species Oncorhynchus masou. Next base: position 72,883,168 of record NC_088217.1, on the reverse strand, counting down.
TTTATGGACTTTCCTCTGACACCGCCTATTGTATAGGTCCTGGATGGCAGGAAGCTTGGCCCCAGCCATTTGCACTACCCTCTGTTGCGCCTTACGGTCAGGTGCCGAGCAGTTTCCATACCAGGCGGTGATGCAACCGGTCAGGATGCTCTTGATGGTGCAGCTGTAGAACCTTTTGAGGATCTGGTGGCCCATGACAAATGTTTTCAGTCTCCTGAGGGGGAAAAGGTTTTGTTGTGCCTTCTTCACGACTGTCTTGGTATGTTTGGACCATGATAGTTTGTTGGTGATGTGGAAACTCTCGACCCGCTCCACTACAACCCTGTCGATGTTAATGGGGGCCTGTTTGGCCTGCCTTTTACTGCAGTCCACGATCAGCTCCTTTGTCGTGCTCACAATGAGGGAGAGATGGTTGTCCTGGCACCAAACTGCCAGGTCTCTGACCTCCTCCCGATAGGCTGTCTCATCGTTGTCGGTGATCAGGCTTACCACTGTTGTGTCGTCAGCAAACTTAATGATGGTGTTGGAGTCGTGTTAGACATTCAGAGAGTAGGCAGAATAAGCCACTGATAGGAAAGCATCTACAGTGCATCAGTGCATAAATGAGATTAGTCAATGAGAAGTCTAATTGGAAACTCAGGGCAATAAAGAACTAACAGTCAGCCCAGATCAAAAATGTATCAGCCGAAATGTTAAAAAGAAGCTTTCTCGCAAAACTATGTCACTGCATGCTGATTTGTGTGTTGATATGTTGAACTCTTATCCAATTTCCAGTGAGGCTTGTCTAAGCAATATGCATGCAATAGTGTGTGTGTGTGTGTGTGTGTGTGTGTGTGTGTGTGTGTGTGTGTGTGTGTGTGTGTGTGTGTGTGTGTGTGTGTGTGTGTGTGTGTGTGTGTGTGTGTGTGTGTGTGTGTGTGTGTGATTGATAAAAAGGTGTGGTGCACTGGGTCTACTCTTAATCTCAGGCCCATCTGAAAGGCCCCTTCATCATTTTGTACAAACAAGAAATAGAGACGTTTGAGATTGGTTTTTGTCTGTCAACTGTTACCCGAGCTGAAACACTACTGAACGTTTTGCCCATTTATCATTATGACAGCAAATCACTCCCCAATTCCTCAGCATTCAACTTCACGGTATCCCAGTAGGATCACAATTGTAACAGAAGCTAATCCTGAGGTTGGCTAATTTGGTCAAATTTGCAAAAGAAGGGAAAAGAGCACATTAGGTAGAAATGTTATATTTATTCACCTCCAAATGAATGTAATATCTTAAGGTGTAGAATAGTAATAGTATTACAATGTATCACATTTCTATAACGCTTTCATCAGCTCAAAGCATTTCAAAAGCGAAAAATGAACATGCAATAGATCATCATGAGTAGCCTAGCTGTAGTTATCTCAGTCAATCTAGCGCAATCTAGGCCACGTTTTTGAATGCATGCATCCTCCAAAGATGCCTTGATCAGAGGAAGGTGGTCAGGGAGAAGGTTGATGAATCATGCACGTCATGCACGTAACCACAACCACTAAGCTTTTACTAAAATTCCCTTCAAAATGACAAAGTTGGACTGTTTCTAAGCATTTTTAGATTTTATTTAACCAGGCCAGTCAGTTAAGTACACAGTCTTATTTACAATAACGGCCTACCGGGGAACAGGGGGTTAACTGCCTTGCTCAGGGGCAGAACAACAGGTTTTACCTTGTCAGTTCAGGGATTCAATCCAGCAACCTTTCGTTTACTGGCCCAACGCTATAACCACTAGGTTACCTGCCGCCCAAGGCTTGGTTCACTGGAGGACAACATAGAAATGGAATTAATGAAATATATAAAAGTATGTGTGTTGCTGTGGCAAGCACAAATTAATTCAATATATATCACTGAACTTCAAGCCACTCTGGGTAAATGCATCTTCATCAATGACCATATTCTGATAAAAGCAAATCTATATACATGTTGTATTTAAAAGATGAAGGCCATCACTGATCCGTTGTTCTTACAGTGTTACATTTTATAATTACAACTTATATTACCGTGAAAGCCAAAGTGAAAGCTAAAGCTCAAATGGGGGGGGGAATTGTATATTATTACAAAGCAACCCTCCTCACAATGAGTTTATGCCCAAGGAAACATGAATTAATTACAATAATGAATGGTTACTTGGCGATACCGGGCACCCTGGCCTGCTTTACAGTGGGGTAGTCAGCGAATTAGCATGACTCTGTGGCATTGTTTTTCATCTCGTTTCCAGTTGTGCCTTGGCAGAAGACGAAATGCATGTATTACCCAGTAAATATTTGTTTGGCCCTCTGCCGCAATCCACTTCCTACCAAATACCATGCTCTACATGCATGGATTAAAATAGGATTAGGCCCGGATTACAGTTCAGTGCAACTTTACTGGGAAAAATTACCGATTGGAACATGATAACTGCAATTTACAGTAATAGACATTTAGAATTGCGTCATGATCTTATTAGAATATATATATATATATATTTTTAAGTGATATTTAACTATTGTGGTTATACTATATGTCACCAACACTGATAATTTACATGTCACTTGCAGTGACATTACTTATATGTCATTACTTATATGTCATTGTACAGCTCCTGTGTAGTGTACCATTTCTTAGTACAGTTGGCTCATATCATCACACAAAAAATTTAAGTTATGAATCAGTTTGTCATTACAACACTAGCTTGTTCTGCTGCAGCTTTATAGTCCCCTCTGAGAGATCTCACTTTGGTTTTAAATTTGACTCCTCTTCCTTTTTTTGTGAAAGACAAAGCTTAGTTCAGCCGACAGACACTAACCTCTTCAGAAGTCTCACACCCCGAGGGCAGGCTTTCTCATAGGGGCCACTCAATCTCCTGATGTGCTAACGTGCTCTCCTTTTTTTTTTACCAAATCCATTTCATGTCGCTCACGCAATGGGAAAGTGTACCACACAGCAGTTTGTGGAGGACACTTACTTTAGTATCTGCATGCTTGTGACTTCTAGCTTTTTAGAGAAGGGCATTGCAAATTGAATAATGTGCCCATCCCACGTTTCACCACTATAAGTGGTTTTAATCAGAACTATACTTAGAGAGAAAGTATGGATGTAAAAAATATTGTATATAGACCTACTGAGAGAAAAAGGCAAAACTGTTTTTCACTTTGATGAAAAGGTTGAATTTCGGAATCGGAACCATGTAATCTTTGGTTTGATTTCATCTGTACTGTAGTCACGGACAAGGCCAGATCCTTGCCAAACAAGCTAAAGACGCATTTTGATATGCTAAATCGCTTTCATATTAGACAAGATCCTAAGATAGGGAAGAAAAGAAAGATGTTCTGTTATTGCCACGGGGACATACATTTACAACATTAGACAAATTATACTCTCTCCCTACATCGCTACATTACCTTATCACGGTCACGTGGATGTTTTCATGTTGTGTGTGGTTTGATAAAAGCTGTTCGTTTAAGTACCTTCCAGAAGCAATGGGTAGATAAAGATTGAAACATAGGCAGCTTACATTGGCAGGCTAAGTTCTGCATATCATTTCTACCCATGCAAGTTTCATTTCAATCCCCTCATATCCAACCCCAAGCCTATTAACCCCTCAATCCATATTAATGATGTGTGACTGTTGATGTTAGTAACCAGAAGAACACAACCATTTATTAACCCTTGGTGTCCATTTCATAAAAACAAAACCTTGCATCTATTATGTTAAGTGATGTCAATGAGGTAACCTCTGTTTTGTCGTGCTGTGTTATACTGCACCGAGCCACGCTTGAATTCACAATGTTCCCACCACCACAGACGTCAAAATGTTATTCAGACCTCTCACTTTGTTGATGAAAGAAACCCAAGGCGAGGAAGTCGGTAAATATTATATACGGACATGCAACATTGAACTTGATTTTTTTTTTTAAATGCTACATAATCTGAAAAAAGTAAAATCGCACTCTAAATTCCTGGGAAGCCTTATGTAGTTTTGTTTAAACGTTTATACCCCTGTATATAAAGTTTGTTTTATTTGTTATAATGTTTTGTAAGATAGTGTATGTTTGTATATTGTGTTATATTTGATGTTTATATAAAATATATATTTTTCTATTTCAAGAAAATCCTTTGAGTCCCTAGTGACAGCAAAATGCATATGATTCACTCAAAGTCTCGTCTCGGTCACCTGTTGTTACAGGATGTTTGCCTTGTGTATGGGGTTTATATTTGGGTTTACTTGCAGTCTACACCAAGGAGGGATGACAGAGCTCACTCCACACATCTCTAGTCCTCACAGTACAAACATCCAAAAACCAAAATGCTACGCTCTCTTTAATTATAACAATAATAACAATAATGTGAAAAAGAAATGTATGTTATTAGAGGCTGTTTCTGGCCATATGTTTGCCATTAAGACAAAATGTATCATTTTCAGTCATTTCTCCAACCTATGTCATTTCTGTAAACCATTTTGATAGAGCTATCTGACATGAGGACATAGAAACAGTACAAAACTCTTAGCAGACTATGTACATGTTAATGGCTTTCTTAAATTACTGAAAATTACTACTTTGCAATGTTCAGTGGAAGCTACAATAAATTGCCACATATTTGTCTATATGGCCAGTCATGCCCACATCTCTGTCACAGTATTTATTCTTAAACTTAAATTAAATACAAAGTAAAATATCCCACAAAACATCTATGCCTCTTGAACTGTAGTATTATAGTCCATCAAGATTGTTACATTCAGTACATTGTCCATTGAGATAGATAGCAATGCAACTCTAAATTAAGCTAATTGGAGTTGATTTATTTAGCTCCTTTCTCATTGATTATGTTCCTGTTGTAATTAGCCTCCACACCCTTACTTAACCATTACAATAAAATTGCTTAGTTTGGAAAGAACAAAGGATTCACATTAGAGCTACAATCCTTAGGAAATTTCAGCTCAAATGAAATACACTTATGCACACATTGACATGGTGGTCCGTTCTTTGCAGCAGGGGAAGCTATGCTAAATGGAATCTGATGGACTGATTGTGGAGAAAGTACTGGGACTCGCAGGTTGACGGGGAATGTGACGAGTCAGCAGATTACAGGACAACAAGGATCAGAGGTGTGTGTGTGTGTGTGTGTGTGTGTGTGTGTGTGTGTGTGTGTGTGTGTGTGTGTGTGTGTGTGTGTGTGTGTGTGTGTGTGTGTGTGTGTGTGTGTGTGTGTGTGTGTGTGTGTGTGTCAGCCTATGATGAGCCATCACACAGGGCGGGGTACTTTACAGCCCGGTGTTTCACCCTGTGACAGCAAACCCTGGAGAAAATGTGAATTACGAAGTAACGGCTGCGGAATGTTAAGGCAATGTCGGAAATACCTGAGCAGGATAAATGTCAGAATGATGCGGTGATCATGCCACCGCATCAGAGTACAGAAAAATCATAGATAGATAGTGACAGCGATATACAAATCCTAATATGATCCAAAAGCAATGTAATGAGTGTAGATGTATATTGGAGAATTGCAGCCAGCTCAAATGACCAGTAGCCTAGCGGTTAAAGCATTGGGCCAGTAACTGAAAGGTTGCTTGTTCAAATTCCTGAGCCGACAAGTAGAATAATCTCTTGATGTGCCTTGAGCAAGGAACTTAACCCTAATTGCTGATGGTAAAGGCAGACCCTGGCTGTGACCCCACTCTCCGAGGGTGTCTCAGGGAGAATTGGGATATCCCCAAAAAATGAAATTTCCAATTCACACATGCATATTAATACACACTTTTGAAAATAGGAAAAATATAAAGCAACAGCCCAATTGGTATCCATTTGATTCAAATATTCTGTTGAATCTTTCCACTACTTCCTGGTACCGGTGCTAGGATCTGCAGACTTCCAGATGATGTCCTTGGAATCTAGTCGTTTTGATCATTAGATTTGTTCATGTTCGTTTACACAATCAATAAAGCATATTGAGTGAGCGTTTGGCTCCCCTAAAATAATATTGAGTGCCTTGATCACGCATCGAATGGCTCCAATGCCCTTTGGAAATAAACCCTGTAAATGCCTATATCCATTGTTCATAAGCGGGCCTTTGGCTCAGCGGAGGCTGTGTCTATCTAAAGGGGGGCAGCTGGCGAGAGTGGTGCGTGGGCCCAAGTCAAATGAAGCCTGACATTATTTTTCCATTATCAATTTGTCCAAAGATGAGAACACTTTGCCAAGATCAACAGACATCACATTGGGAGGAAGATAAAAAATACAGGAGGTCTGATGTGCAATACTTGAAAAAAAGTACTCCCTTTTTATTTTCCTTGTGACCAATGGTTGGTTTGAGCAAAAAAATGTATGATTACACAGATTATTGTTTCTTGTTATTTCAGAAAATAGTGATGCGTCTGTGGGGAGAAAACTAAACATTAACATTTGAATTGCTCAAGTCATGTTTACTGGTGCTAATTCCTATCTACTGGTTGAAGTAAAATTGCAAGGAGCCAAAGGAAATCAGGGTGGTAGGTTTGTAGAATTACTATTTCTCAATGGAGACGCCATCAGGTTAAGCAGTTGTTATTGTCTCAAGTTAGCTTTTTGGACTTGCTTGAAGTGGGAGGGCTCTTCTCTAATTGGGTAGCAGGGGGATTCTCTGTATTATCCCACACACAGCAAACACATCTTGACTTAATTGGCTGGATAGGGCATTCTGCCCAATGATGTAGAATCGCCCTGCAGGATTCTTCTTATGTTGGTTCAACCATGAACTACTTGAAATACTTCACCGATATAACTCTTCATTTTGGAGTTGTTTGTTTTTCTGTTTATGGTTGCGTAATTGTAAAAAGTAAGGCAACGATTGTGGTAAGATTATGGGTCAGGGAACATTCCACCTTTCACTTACAGAAAAACTAGTCTCAACATAACAAAGGAAGTACATTTCTAACTAAAGCTATACTTGTATTATACAGTGCTACCGAGCGCACACACTTGGGCGCATCAAGTGGATAGCTGTTAGCATTTTAGGATGATTGGAAGGGTCCCAAAGTGTCTGATTGCTCCAGATAACAGCCAGATAAAGCCACTTACATGGATTATAATGGTAGAGGAGAGCTGCACTACCTAACTATTCCTGGTGATTACCACCTGTCTGACATACACTGACGATTAAGAGTGCCATATTTTTGCACCAGCCCTGATGAGATTCAGAAAGACCTAGTTTCCAGTTTTAACATGCACAGTGAAATGCCTTTCTTGCAAACTCAAAGCCCAACAATTCAATCATCAATAACAATGTATTACTTGAAGAAGGAAAACGAGAAATAAGAATAAGAAATATGAAAACAATAAAGTAAGTAAGTAAGCATACTATACACAGCAAATATTGAAAAAGTCTGTTCCATTACCAAATGTACATGCAGCGATACTGAAGTGATGGAGGTAGATATGTATAGGGGTAAGGTGACTAGGCAACAGGATATAAGATAATCAGAGTATCAGCAGCTTGTATGTGAGTGGGTGTGCGGGATTATAGAGTCAGTATAAACGTATGAGCATATTATGTGTGAGTGAGCAGATGATGGAGTGTTTGTGTGTGTGTTGGAGTGACAGTGTGTGCCAGTGTGATGAGACCTGTGAGTGTGCATAGAGATGCAAGTGCAAATATGCAAGTGTATAGAGTGCAAATACTGAAATAAAAAGGTCAATAAGATACAAGGTAAACTCGGTCCATGTAGTTATTTTGTTCGCTATTTATCGGTCGTATTGCTTGGGGATAGAAGCTGTTCAAGAGCCTGTTGGTGTCAGACTTGATGCACCAGTACCTCTTGCTGTGAGGCAGCAGAGAAAATTGTCTATGGCTTGGGTGGTTGGGGTATTTAATGATTTTCCAGGCCTTTTATTTCACACCGCCTGATATAGAGGTCCTGGATGGCAGGGAGCTCAGCCACAGTAATGTACTGGACTGTCCGCAGAACCATGTAGCGCCATGCGAACGAGGGCGGTGCTATTGCCTCGAGGGTGGTGCTATTGTAGGGAGGTCTACTGCAGTAGCTGACATTTTGTTTCCAATCCCACAAATGGCTTGCAGGTGCATCATGATCAACAACAATCAAATATTGATAGGGTAAACAAAAAATACAAATTAGACTAAGATGATTCTTAACTTTTTATCAGCCAGTTTGATTGATCATCAAAGTTATTAGTGGCTGCACTGAAAACAGAAATCAATGAATAGTCAAGGAATATGTGGTTGATTTTAACATTGCGGCACGAGTACCCACAGGCCCCAGGTCTTCTCAGAAATTACTGTACACAATATGAATAATATTTTAATGTGAAGCAACTTCAGTGTACAGCATTACCATACCACCAGGACAATGCTGTGAATGGAGTAGGAGTAACAGATCAAAGTGTCCATAATACCTGTCTTGCCAGAGGCAACATCAACACGTCTTATCCAGCCAGCTAAGCTCTCTATGCACAGTAATGGAATGGTGCCCTTTTTCAGCTTGAGAGTAGGTCGTAGGAAATTATACTGTTTATAAGTAGAACTCATAGGTCTATGTGGTTACGTGGATATAGGGTGGAGTCGTGAAGACCCCTGGGAATGAATTGTGTTGCTGTATATTATATAGAGGGCATCACAACATTGCCAGGCTAAATATTTCTGAAACATGCTAGGTGTAATAAGGAGTACCGGGTAGGTTAATGTGTAGCCTACTGTGATCAACTGGAGTCATTTGTCCTTTAAGGCGCTTAATCAATTCTAGAAATGTGTCACTGACATGCCAAGCAGACATCCCAAGCATTCACTAAATAATTGGGTTGCATACTTTGTGTAGAGGTGACTACGACACATCAATATGTCATGCTAAAGAAAATACCACGATTGACACGTCAGAAAGCCGTGGGTTTTCTGTTATGCCTTTACATGGGAAACTAGTACTAAGGTCCCGACCGGGATGTTTTCTTTCACCAAATCTAAAAATCTGTCACATACAACTGCATCCATTACTATTTCAGAATGGCTTTTGCCTGTGAAATCCGATTGAATATTTTACATGTTTTGCCACAACATAACGTGTGATCCTCCTTAAATGTGGTGAGTGGGTGCAAATGTATTTCAGCGTTTGACAGAAATGGGAAGACTTGGCAGATTTACACAAATGTGGGAACGACTCTGCTAACAACCAACACACACTAACACTCAAAACAACAAACACGTTACTTTAACAATCATGCGAGGTATTCAAAACAAGGTATTCAAAACAAGGTATTCAAAACAAGGTATTCAAAACAAGGTATCCAAAACAAGGTATTCAAACTTAGGACTCTAACATAGGATCTTCTCAGTGTGCCGGATAAAGCATTTAACCACCAAGTTCTTAAAGTATTTGAGGATTACTAGAGTAGACTGTGGGTAAAGAATTTGTCTACCAGCGATAAGGATTTTTTTGAATGAAGGACAGACAATGGCAATAGTACAAACTAATAATAATACTATTTACTCCTACATTTAGATTGTCTTGTACTTTTTCATATTAAATATGAAATTCACAGATATTTAAAGTTATTGTTTAATTTATAATTGCGCTAACTCAAATATCCTACACTATCAGTCAAGTAAATAAAAGCAAGCTGAATCTATTAAAAGAACTGTCAGGAATTATACTTCTTTTATACTCTTTGGATGGAAAAGAGCATTCCAATTCATCAGTTGTTATACACTTTGTAGCTCTCCTTACCTGTCAATCCATGAAAATACTATACACTTGTGTTGATTAATATCAACAAAGACGCATGAAATCCTTTACAGTAATAAAATGCACCAAGGTTATTATAGTATTGGCAATAAGTAAGCATGGTCTGACTATTGACATTTGATATACACTATCCAGAACATTCAATGTTGGTATTCATCACATTTAAAATGCCAGAATGTATTTATCTGAAAGCCACATAGAACAGATACTTTGAAATATACACTATATGTATGCCATTTGGCAGTCACATTGTTCCAAAGCAACTTACAGTCGTGCGTGCATGCATTTTTGTATGAATGGCCCCAGCAGTAATCAAATTCATGATCCTGCCTTTGCAAATGCCATGCTCTACCAATTGAGCCACACAGGCCCACACGCAAAAGCTTTGGTATTCAATGCTAATGTGCCTTAGCCTACGACCTCATAGTCCAACGGATCGCTTCATTACCAGAAGTTATCCACCACGGCGGAAATTGCCATCGGCCAGCCACAGAAATGAATGAAACACATTTGTTCATTGACACACAGCACAAAACGCAAATGTAATCTCTCCCAAACTGAGTCAAGGCAATGCGTCTCTGCGGTCGCAAAGGACACCATATGAACTCTTCTGAGAGAGGGTGGAAGAGAAAGAGAAGTTTAGTTCCCTCTGAAGTCGAGATAGATCCTGCCCACTCCCCACAATCCCCACAGAGTAGCTTTGAGAGCATAACAGGTTGACACCACATGACCAACAATATACAAAATCTGCATAAATGTACCACCTTTCAGCAGTGGATATATCGTGTAATGTAAGACTTGAAGTATGTATGGAAAGCAATACTATCTTAGTCCTGTATTCTGTCTACACACAATCTTTCCCCATGTACACGGTTGACCTCATTCCACTGTCATGCCATTCACTTCTGTTTTTACTGATCAATTTAAATGCCCATTCATAGTCTTACTATTTTTATTACATATGATCAATTTGAAAGTTTTTGCTTTAAAATGCTTATATTTGTCTGATTGTGCTTTATTTTGATGTGCCAATGAAAGAGATTTTACCTCACAAACACAGGTCTCTCTGTCACGTTCTGACCATAGTTCTGTTGTGTTTTCCTTGTTTTAGTGTTGGTCAGGGCGTGAGCTGGGTGGGCATTCTTTGTTGTGTGTCTAGTTTGTCCGTTTCTATATATGGCCTGATATGGTTCTTAATCAGAGGCAGGTGTTAGTCATTGTCTCTGATTGGGAACCATATTTAGGTAGCTTGTTTTGTGTTGGGGTTTGTGGGTAATTGTCTTCTGTCTTTGTGTCATTGCACTAGATAAGACTGTTTCGTTTTTTACGTTTGTTGTTTTGTATTTTGTAGTGTTCTCGATTATTGTCTATATTAAACATGTTGAACACTAACAACGCTGCAGCAGCAGCAGCAGCAGTGGGAGAGGCAGCACTATTTGGAGAAATGGACATGGGAGGAGATCCTAGACGGGAAAGGACCCTGGGCAGAGCCAGGGGAATATTGCCGCCCCAAAGCAGAGCTGGAGGCAGCGAAAGCAGAGAGGCGGCATTATGAGGAGCTAGCACGGCAGAGTGGCTGGAAACCCGAGAGTGTGGCAAAGTCAGGAATCAGACCTGAGCCAACTCCCCCTGTCTACCGTAAGGAGCCATGGCTGCAACCAGAGCAGTTGGCGAAGTTGAGTTGCGCGTCTGGGAATGTTGAGGAGGTATTGGACAGAGTAGAGAGAGAGCTGTTGGTTTGGAGTAGTATGCACGGCATTCACCCTGAGGAGCGTGTTAGCTGTCCGATGCCACCTGTGTCAGTTCCTCATACTCAGCCTGAAACTTGTGTTGGAGTTCCGGAGGATTTGATGCTTGCAATACACACCAGGTCTCCAGTACACCTTCACAACCCGGTGTGTACTGTTCCTTGCACTCACCCTGAGGTGCGTGTCCCCAGCCCGGTACCACCAGTGCCGGCACCCCGCACCAGGCTCTCTCCGTTCTTTGGCTACAGGTGCTCCCGCCTGTCCAGCGCTGCTAGAGCCTTCATACTCTCCAGAGCTGCCGGAGTCTTCCGCCTGTCCGGCAGTGCCGGAGTCTCCCCTCAGTCCAGAGGCGCCAGAGTCCCTCAGTCCAGAGACGCCAGAGCCCCTCTGTCCAGCGCTGCCAGAGCCTTCCTCTCCAGCGCTGCCGGAGTCTCCCGCCTGTCCGGCGCTGCCAGAGCTTCCGCCCCTCAGTCGAGAGGCGCCAGAGCCCCTCAGTCCTGAGGCGCCAGAGCTCCTCCGTCCAGCGCTGCCAGGGCCTTCCTCCTCTCCAGCGCTGCCGGAGTCTCCAGTCTGCCCAGCGCCATCTGAGCTGGCCGTCTGCCCAGCGCAATCAGAGTCTCCCATCTGTCCAGAGCTGCTAGAGTCTCCCTTCTGTCCAGAGCTGCTAGAGTCTCCTGTCTGTCATTAGCTGCCAGTCTGTCATGAGCCGCCAGAGCCGCCAGTCTGTCATGAGCCGCCAGAGCCGCCAGTCAGCGTGGAGCCGCCAGAGCCGCCAGTCAGCGTGGAGCCGCCAGAGCCGCCAGTCAGCGTGGAGCCGCCAGAGCCGCCAGTCAGCGTGGAGCCGCCAGAGCCGCCAGTCAGCGTGGAGCCGCCAGAGCCGCCAGTCAGCGTGGAGCCGCCAGAGCCGACATTCAGCGTGGAGCCGCCAGAGCCGACATTCAGCGTGGAGCCGCCAGAGCCGCCAGTCAGCATGGAGCCGCCAGAGCCGCCAATCAGCCAGGATCCACCAAAGCCGCCAGTCAGCCAGGATCCGCCAGAGCCGCCAGTCAGCCAGAAGCCGCCAGAGCCGTCAACCAGTCTGAGCTACCTCTCAGTCCTGAGCTACCCCTCAGGCCTGAGTTGACCCTCAAAGGACGCTAAGGAGGTGGACAAAAACAATGGTGGAGTGGGGTCCACGTCCAGCGCCAGAGCCGCCACCGCGAACAGATGCCCACCCAGACCCTCCCCTATAGTTTTAGGTAGCTTGTTTTGTGTTGGGGTTTGTGGGTGATTTGTCTTCTGTCTTTGTGTCATTGCACCAGATAGGATTGTATTTTGTAGTGTTGTCGTTTATCGTCTATATTAAACATGTTGAACACTAACCACGCTGCATTTTGGTCCGCCTCTCCTTCACTGGAAGAAAAACGTTGAATATCTCTCTCACTCTCTCTCTCTCTCTCTCTCTCTCTCACTCTCTCTCTCTCTCTCTCTCTCTCTCAGATTTAAACAGGAGTCAATTATTTAAGATCTGATGTGGTCGGTCAAAAGACCAATTAGTGCAAAGCAAGTTCAGAATTGGGCTGCCTGTGTAAACGTAGTCTTACAGGTGTTGGTATTGCCTACATTAGTGCTATAGCTAGCTCTTGCAAGGAACTAACCTGGGGGAAAATGAACATGAGTATTGGTGGAGGTTGTACCCAAGACACCCAGATAATTGTTTTGACCAATTAATGACATTTAACCTCTTGGAACTCTAGGGGCAGTATTTCATTTTTGGATAAAAAAACTTTCCCGTTTCAAACAAGATATTTTGTCACGAAAAGATGCTCGACTATGCATATAATTGACAGCTTTGGAAAGAAAACACTCTTACGTTTCCAAAACTGCAAAGATATTATCTGTGAGTGCCACAGAACTGATGCTACAGGCGAAACCAAGATGAAACTTCAAACAGGAAATGAGCAAAATGTTTGAAGCGCTGTTTTCCAATGTCTCCTTATATGGCTGTGAATGCGCCAGGAATGAGCCTTGGTGTCTGCAGCATTGTGATGTATTTGTAGGCATATCATTGGAAGATCATTGGAAGATTGACCATAAGAGACCACATTTACCAGGTGTCCGCCCGGTGTCCTGCGTCGAAATTGGTGCGCAAACTTCAGCTGCAAGTATTTTTCCATGTGATTGAGAGGAGAAAGCAGACTTCCACGAAAGATATATCAATGAAGAGATATGTGAAAAACACCTTGAGGATTGATTCTAAACAACGTTTGCCATGTTTCAGTCGATATTATGGAGTTAATTTTGATTTGCTATGGTTGAAAAGCATATTTTGAAAATCTGAGACGCCAGTGTTGTTAAGAAAAGGCTAAGCTTGAGAGCTAGCATATTTATTTCATTTCATTTGCGATTTTTATGATTAGTTAATGTTGCGTTATGCTAATGAGCTTGAGGTTATAACTGGATACAGGTTTTCTTCGGAGCCAAACGTGAACAAAACGGAGCGATTTGTCCTACACAAATAATATTTATTGAAAAACTGAACATTTGCCATCTAACTGAGAGTCTCCTCATTGAAAACATCTGAAGTTCTTCAAAGGTAAATGATTTTATTTGAATGCTTTTCCTGTTTTTGTGAAAATGTTGCTGGCTGAATTCTAGGCTTATAGCTATGCTAGCTATCAATACTCTTACACAAATGCTTGTTTAGCTATAGTTCAATAGAATATTTTGAAAATCTGAGATGACAGTGTTGTTAACAAAAGTCTAAGCTTGAGAGCAAATATATTTATTTCATTTCATTTGCGATTTTCATGAATAGTTAACGTTGCGTTATGCTAATGAGCTTGAGGCTATAAATAGGATCCCGGATACGGGATTGCTCGTCGCATGAAGTTAAGTGATAACCAATAGCTAATATTCATAAAATCAGACTTTGTCTATTGCTTTATGAGCTCAGCCTAAATATTTTGTACAGTGTACAATATATTTATCAGGTAAAAAAGTAAGCAGGTGGACAATTTGTGAGATGTTTCTTGCAGGCTGCTAAATCACACTCCAAAAAGTGCAAATGCATGCATTGATTAGTCTATTTTAACATGTTTATCATGTTGGATGCATAAAAATACCTAAACCAAACAAAACTAGTAGCTTGATGAATTGGATAGAAGTCATAACTTTACAAGCCTTTCACCAAAAATGTCCTCCGCTTGCATATGTGTAAATACGTCATCACTCAGCACATTGTAAATGGTTATTCCTTTGGCTCCTTCCTCAAAGGAAAAAGAGATGCCAATGACAAGGATTTTCTGCATTCTATCAACTGAGTGAAGCACACTGAAGAGAATGGAATGTTTCAGCCAGATTTGAAATAAATCGGAAGACGGTAAATAGTTTATTCAAGTATATTTTGACATGACCAATTATCCACAGTCGATTCTGAGAGACTTGTCAAAAAGTAGGAACAAGAGGAAGCAACAGTGGCCCAATGCTATGAAGTATCTTTCTCTGAACTAGCCTTCAGTTGCCTTTTGATAAGCCCACTCTGACCTTCCGCTACCGTGTATCTCAACGCTGCCAGAAGCCTTGTGGGTCACATGCATAGGGGAGGTGTACAATCTTGGGCTTCTCTAACTCTTGCTCAAGTAAAAATGTTCTTATATACTTTCCCAGTGGTTCATAACCTTCACACAAAGGGATCAACACAAGCAGGGGAGGAAAGTATTGTACAAGATGTGTACATTCCAGGGAGAGCAAAAAAAAAGACTAACATTAACTGGTGTAGTAGAGATACAATTAAAAGTCGTGGCCTCGCTTCTGGTCAAACCTTTGGTTCTTTAATAAAGAAACAGATGACTATTATGCAAAGTAAAGTACCATCCCAGCAGAGGGTTTATACATACATCTAACAGTGGAATGTACTGTATCACTGAGGTGGACATGGAGGTGCATTTTCCCATTACAACTTCTGACACCAACATGCTGTACTGTACATATCCATTGGGGTTCAGGGGGTGATGTCATGAATGTTTGTGAGCTCAGCCTACTCTTTATAGGCTCTCTTTCCATCACTCTAGTCATGTCTCACTCTATTCCTTCAGATAACTACGGTTACATTCATAACCGGATCTTACGTCAGCATGCAACGTTGCTTGACTACATTTATGAGTGAGGCTGCCCCTCGGTTCCCATTAATCCAGGTTGAGGTTACAAGGTATCCAACTTTCTCTTCCTCTCTTCACCACCTGAGCTCCAGTCTAAGGTTTCACATAATATTCTAGAGGAGGTGGCTTTCTCTCTTAGATAAAACCTTTATCATTTAATACATTTAATGGGCTCTGGTTCTGTCCATCTGGGGATTGTGAGTAAGTGGAATCTCTCTCTCCTAAGGTGCTTCTGCACTTCAGCAAGTTTTTCTGCCTCTTCTCTCAATGCCATAGGTATGCTTCAGGCAAACTGAATGCCACTAGTGGACCTCAGTGGTTTTCTTAATGCAAGCTAATCAGTTAATGGGCTCCTCAACAAGCAATCATTTCTCAGGATTACTTTGAAACCATCATACAATTTTGTTGCTAGGCAACTGGCAGCAAGCAAAATGAGCTCCTGGAAAAGATCTTGAAAATTGTGAGAATTGTTCATTTTTTTTACCGAATACGAAAAGCAATAGCTGTCATAAAACCATAAACCTCAGAGGCAGAAGCAGAGACGGTGAGACCAAGAACCTTAAAGAAAAAAAAGAAGAAAAATCCAGAAAGCTAATGTGCTATTAACATTAGCAAAATTAAATTAAATTAAGCTCAGGGGAATCCTGTTACCATTGATCATCCTTGAAAATTTTCTACAACTTGATTGGAGTCCAACTGTGGTAAATTCAATTGGAATTTGGAAATTTGGATTTGGAAAGGCACACACATCTGTCTATATAAGGTCCCACAGTTGACAGTGCATGTTAGAGCAAAATTGCATCATTGAAGGTCCCCAAGAACACAGTGGCCTCCATCATTGTTGAATGGAAGAAGGTTGGAACCACCAAGACTTCCTAGAGCTGGCCATGCAGCCAAACTGAGCAATAGTGGGAGAACGGCCTTGGTCAGGGAGGTGACCAAGAACCCAATGGTCACTCTGACAGAGCTCCAGAGTTCCTCTGTGGAGATGGGAGAACCTTCCAGAAGGACAACCATCTCCGCAGAACTCCACCAATCAGGCCTTTATGGTAGAGTGGCCATACGGAAGCCACTCCTCAGTAAAATGCACATGACAGCCCGCTTGGAGTTTGCCAAAAACACAATTCCCTGGTCTGATGAAATCAAGATTTAACACTTTGGCCTCAATGCCAAGTGTCATGTCTGGAGGAAACCTTGCACCATCCCTACGTTGAAGCATGGAGGAGGCAGCATCATGCTGTGGGAATGTTTTTCAGCGGCAGAGTCTGGGAGACTAGTCAGGATCAAGGGAAAGATTAACGGAGCAAAGTACAGAAAGATCCTTGATGACAACCTGCTCTAGAGGGCTCACGACCTCAGACTGGGGTGAAGGTTCACCTTCCAACAGGACGACAACCCTAATCACACAGCTAAGACAATGCAGGAGTGGCTTTGGGACAAGTCTCTGAAAGTCCTTGAATGGCCCAGCAAGAGCCTGGACTTGAACCTGTAACGAGGTCAAAAATCCCAAGCTACGGTTAGCAAAGCTCCCAATTAGGGAAACAGAGCCTGTGAAAAGAGCCCTGTGTCTTCAGGCTATTCGGCGTGGGAGAGTGGGAAATGTGGGGACCGGTGTCCAAGTAGGCCACACGTAGCTACGGTGGCAAGGAAAAGTATGTGAACCCTTTGGAATTACCTGGATTTCTGCATAAATTGGTCATCAAATTTGACCTGATCTTCATCTAAGTCACAACAATAGACAAACATAGTGTGCTTAAACTAATAGCACACAAACTATTGTAATTTTCTTGTCTTTATTGAATACATAATTTAAACGTTCACAGTGTAGGTTGTAATATGTGAACCCCTAGGCTAATGACTTCTCCAAAAACTAATTGGAGTCAGGAGTCAGCTAACCTGGAGTCCAATCAGTGAAAAAAGATTGGATATGTTGGTTCGAGCTGCCTTGCCCTGTAAAAACATTCACAAAATTTGAGTTTGCTATTCACAAGAAGCATTGCCTGATGTGAACCATGCCTTGAACAAAGGAGATCTCAGAAGACCTAAGATTGAGAATTGCTGACTTGCATAAAGCTGGAAAGGGTCACAAAAGTATCTCTAAAAGGCTTGATGTTCATCAGTCCACGGTAAGACAAATTGTCTATAAATGGAGAAAGTTCAGCACTGTTGCTACTCTCCCTAGGGGGGGCCGTCCTGCAAAGATGACTGCAAGAGCACAGCACAGAATGCTCAATGAGGTAAAGAAGAATCCTAGAGTGGAGTATCAGTTAAAGACTGACAGAAATCTCTGGAACATGCTAGCTTCTCTGTTGACGAGTATACGATACGTAAAATACTAAACAAGAATGGTGTTCATGGGAGGACACCACAGAAGAAGCCACTGCTGTCCAAAAAAACATTGCTGCACGTCTGAAGTTTGCACAAGTGCACCTTGATGTTCCACAGCGCTACTGTCAAAATATTCTGTGGACAGATGAAACTACAGTTGAATTGTTTGGAATGAACACACAACACTATGTGTGGAGAAAAAAAGGCACAGCACACCAATATCAAAACCTCATCCCAATTGTAAGGTTTGGTGGAGGGATCATCATGGTTCTGGGCTGCTTTGCTGCCTCAGGTCCATTGATGCAACAATGAATTCCCAAGTTTATCAAGACATTTTGCAGGAGAATGATGGGCTATCTGTCCGCCAACTGAAGCTCAACAAAATTTGGGTGATGCAACAGGACAACAACCCAAAACACAGAAGTAAATCAACAACAGAATGGCTTCAGCAGAAGAAAATACGTCCTGACCTCAACACAATTGAGATGCTGTGTCGTGACCTCGAGAGCAGTTCACACCAGACATCCCAAGAATTTTGCTGAACTGAAACGGTTACGTAAAGAGGAATGTTCCAAATTTTGTCCTGACCATTGCGCAGGTCTCATCCGCAACTACAGAAAACATTTGGTTAAGGTTATTCCTGCCAAAGGAGGGTCAACCAGTTATTAAATCCAAGGGTCACATACTTTTTCCACCCTGCACTGTGAATGTTTACACAGTGTGTTCAATAAAGACATGAAAACGTATAATTGTATGTATGTAATTAGTTTAAGCAGACTGTGTTTGTCTATTGTTGTGACCTAGATGAAGTCAGATAAAATTTTAGGACCAATTTATGCAGAAATTCAGGTATTTCGAAAGGGTTCACATACTTTTTCTTGACACTGTATGTGTGTGGAAAACATTTTATCACAGTTAAGACTTAACTTTAGTGTAGTTCATTTGTTACTCCACTCACTACTTGTAGCTGTATAGCACGTTTATTGGTGTTGTTGGGTCTGGGAAGCTTAATGTTCTTGTCAGTAGCTAGCTAGCACTCACGTTGCTGCTGGCAACGTCATGAAAAGGAGCATGAGGGAAGCACTACAATATAAAACATGAAAACACTCAGGAACAGACAATGTTGAAAGTAACCTTTAGACATGTTTTACTTTTCTTAAAATTAAGTTTTGTAATTAACTAAAATAAGCAGACAACAAGAAAATCGGGTTTGAAAAATGTTAGGTTTTAGCTGTGAGACAATGGGTAACCTAGGTAACCACAGGTTGTTTTCCCAACAGGTGGGGCCGCAATGTTCTATCTAATACCAACTGGGACTATAGCCTAGGTAGGAGATTACAAGGTTAAGGCAACAGGGTTATAATTTCCCGTAACTCTTCGCAATTCATGGGACCAGCATTGCTAGTTAGCAACGGTGCTAGTAGTTATCAATAGTGCTAGTCCTATGAATTTGTTTATTTTTGTAATGCTTCCGCGTGGAATTATTATGTTGTCTTAACCTTGTTATTTTTTACCTAGGCTCTAGCCAGCCACGCAGACCCATGTGCATCATTTGAAAATACAAACAAGGGGGTCTAAATGAAATACCCTAAATATATTACAACAGCAAAGAAGCAAGTGAAAGAGAAGACCCTGAGAGACAACTCAGAGACGCTTTTGATTGACTTCAGTGGACCTGAAGAGAGGAGAGTGAGATGCAACCTGCTCTTCTTCACCCTACAGCCTGGAACTCTTCCATCACTGCTGCCCTACCCTATACCAGGAAGGGTGGCATCTGCAAAGGCAGACATATCCCTGTGGAAGGAGAACAGGGTGACTGAAGTTATCATTTATAACAATGGAGCAAAAATGGCCCTGAAAGCAGCGTGGAGGAGTTCAAAAGGATGTTCCCAACACTTAAAAACGTCCACAGAGCACTTTAAACAGGAGGAGCAGTGAAGGCTACCCATGAAGATCTGTCAACATCAGAAACAACAACAGGATACCACTCCCCACCTCCTCATTCCACTCCCCCAGAGTTAACGCTCTGAAAGACAGCCTGGCTGAATAACAGAGAGACTACACCATCTTCAATGAAAAAGTCCACCTCCAGCAACTCCAGCAACCAGACCTGACCTAGAGACCTGCAACCAGCTAACAGCCCAGATACATCAGATGTGATATGCTGTAAGGCAGGTTGAAGTGCAAAACCAGGATCTGCAGATGGAGCTGAACCGCACAATGGAGGAACTCATCAGGAGGGAGTAGAACAGCCAGTCCCTGGAGAGACAGCTGGAAGAGATGAGGACCATCCTGCTCTCCACCCTGAAGACAGACACCCACACACATACACAAACACACACAGACCCACAAAATCTCCAAAACCCACACACACCACACCTGACAATCACACATACATCACACCGACCACTGACACTCGTGCAACACCCTGCATTGACAGCCACACATCCAACATCCCCTCCACTAACACACATTCTCAACCCCTGCCCCATGGAGACACCACCCACAACAGCAGCACACAGCCAGAGCAACAGACAGAGGACAAACATTGTCATCCTGTGTGACTACAAAGGAAAATACCTTGATGGAAGACGGCTGTTCCCAAGGAGACAAGTGAGGAAGAGCTGGTGCCCAGCTACGCAGTCTGCCCTTAGATTCCTGGCAGAGCAGAGATGGAGCACCGACCAACAATTCTCCACACAGGGACAAATAATCTCAGCACAGGCAGGGTGGATGTAGCCAAGGCTCCGACACGGATGGCTTTAACAGCCACACAGGCCTACGCCAGAGCCAAAATCATTGTCTCCACTCTTCTTCCCAGAACAGATATACATCAGAGAGTCATAACTGTGCTCTGATTCAGACTGTGCACATAGCACATCACAAGGACATTCTTCAAGATCACATCCACATAAAGACACCGCTTTGGAAAGAAAGTTACACAATCATAGTGACATCAGAAGACCAACCAACCACAAACAACCTCAAAAGGGACTGGACTCTAAGCCAAGGCAACGCAACACCCAAACCCCCTTGAAAACACAAGCAGCCTGAGAAAAGGATGAGCAAACCCAAGCCATCTACCAAAAATGGAGAGTATTGCTACAGTAGCATCCAGGAGAGCACCCACAGGTCCCATCCAGCAGAACTACAACAGAGCTCCAGAACAGAGCTGAGCAAATCCCAGGAGCTCAGCTGGAGATCTATTTTTAGAGAGCACGAAGGCCTGCAAGCCCTGCAGCATCTGAACTTAATCAGATAAGACACCTCCTGAACATCATCTGCTGTCAAGCGATGCATTCATTTTGTTGAATTAAACGTGTTATTATTTACTCACGTCGAGTTCAGATAGACTAACAGAGTACTAAAGGCTTGGAAATTATACATGCAAACATTCGTAGCCTGGTACCCAAAATAGATATTCTCAGAGCATGGGTAGAAACTCATAATCCTCACATATTAATAATTACATGGTTAAAAATCCAGGTCTACGTATTATATAGAATTGATAGGTGCACTTGAGGTGGGGGAGTAGATAAATTACTGTTTATGAAGATTTCACCTGAGATGTCCCTTTAGATTTTTAAGGTTTATTTGTTAAAAGAACTCATCATCTGTTATAAGGATAGAAAAACTATTGGAAATATGTATTTTACTGAACCAACGAGGGTCAATCCACATAATGGGATATTGCTAGATTGGCTCTTGGTGACACGCCCTGACAGGATTACAAATGCAGGTGTTCTTCCAGACTGTTTCAGTGATAATTCCATCATCTACGATGTTTGGAAAATGAAGATACCTAAAGCACCACTCAAATGTATTAATTTAAGACAATATAAAAATGTTACACTGTAAGTACCGAAGAACACAAGATCCAACTGACTGGGAGTCTTATAGAAAATTAAGAAATAGAAAAAGCCTCCTTCTATATGGATAGTCTTACAAATAATTGAAAAGATCTGGTTCTGGAAATACACCCATTTTAAATAGGTCACATAATCAACATATTCAGTAAATAATCCTAAATGACCGTGCTATTCAAGAGACAGCAGATATAGCTGATGTGTTTAATCAACTCTTCTCATATATCTGTTACCTCAAATAATAATTTCACCAGCAATTCCATCAATGCTAGGTATACATGGAAACAGGAGACCAACATTCCAAATCAGACATTTAACTTAAAACCAACTGATATACTGCCTCTCCTCAATGAAATACATATTAATAAATGAGCTGGCCTAGATGGACTGAAACCCAAATGTATAAATAGTCTGCTAATTTTATAATGTACCCTCGAGCAAATCTATTCAACGTGTCTTTAACGACTGGTGAAATATCTTCTGTATGTGCCCTAGTGTGCCCGAGTGACCCCTCTTCGTAAAGGTGGAAACTCCTTAGACAAAAATATTTGAGAAATTTCACCCTTTCAATCTCGATTTAGGCCCAAATTTTCTACCACTACAGCGTTAGTGAAACTTACTGATAGAAATTATTCATCTGACCAAGGCAAACTAACTGGTACCATATTGATTGATTTATCAAAAGCATTTTATATAGTTGATCTATCTTACTGGGAAAACTTCAAAACACTGGTTTTACTAACGGATCATTAAACTGGATCCATGCATATCTTAGAAATGGAAAACAATTGGTTTTCAAGGAAGGACACAAATCACAACTTCTTGGACTCAGTAGATGTGTACCTCAAGGTTCAGTATTGGACCCCTTCTTTTCTCTATGTTCATTAATGAATTGCCTCGAATGTCAGAATAGGCATGGTCACTTAAACACTGATGAAACAGTAATCTATACACCAGGTTCAAATGTTTTGTAGATACAAGCAACTCTCCAATGTGATTTTAATGTTTTACAAAAACAAATTCTAGCTAGTAATTTGGTTTTAAATCAAACTAAATCAAACTAAATCCTATATCATGATGCTTGGTACACTGCAACGAATAAACTCCACAGTTGGCAATTCAAAAAGTGAACAATGATTGAAAGTGTTGATTGTTTGAAATATCTGGGTTTGATTCGGAATTATCTTTTGGAAAGCATATTGATTATATTAGAAAAACTGTAAGCTTAGGTTACTATACACATCTAAACATTATTTTACTGTCCAATATAAAGACCCCAGTAGCCCAACTGTTGCTTCCTATCCTAGACTATGGTGACTGTCACAGGCGTCTTCCTGGAAATGACCGGACCAAGGTGCAGCGTGGTGAGCGTACATTTTCCTTTATTTAATATAAATGTCGCCAACAAAACAAGAAAGAAAGTAACGACTGTGAAGCTTCCAGTGGCTATAGTGCCACTAACAAAGATAACTACCCACAAAATACAAAGGAAAAAAGGCTGCCTAAGTATGATTCCCAATCAGAAACAACGATAGACAGCTGTCCCTGATTGAGAACCATACTTGGCCAAAACATAGACACAGAAAACATAGAAATAATGAAACTAGAATGCCTACCCAAATTAGAGAATAAAAGCCGCTCTATGGAAAGGGCGTGACAATGACATCATCTATCAAAACACAACCCAAGACTTTACATTTACAAAAATCTTTGCAGATGAATTATTGGATGCCATTATAAAACACACATCAATGCACAATGTCTGAAAGACTAAATTGGCTCCCAAACAGCAGACAGCTGCATTGGTACCAATTTATTTCAAATGTATCAACTTAACTTTCCCTGTATAATTTAAGGAACACCTAACTTTACAAAGACTCAAACTGCTCATTTCAACAACAGAAGTAATTGCAAAGTCCAAGGGTACATCATACGGTTGGAGTAAGATCTTTAGGATACAAAGGCCCAACAGACTAGAATAATTTGCCTATACAAATCAGGGCATTAAAATCACAATGAATTTAAGGAAGACCTTTTTCCATATCTTTAGAACAAACGGTTTGTGTTTTAACTAATGGAAACATCGCCATGTGAAGATATTTATAAATATTTATGTAAGTACTGTATGTATGTATGTATATATTATAGGTAATTTGTTTTATTAGTCGTAGGCCTATTAGTAGTTGTACAACTTTTGTATACTGTTAATTAACTTTTATTATCATTATTGTTTTATTGTACATTTTATTAGACAGTAGTTGCCATATTATTCTTGTTACTAAGTACTTAAAAAAAATATTTGGACACTCTTGAAAACGAGATGGTGCATCTCAAGAGATTTCCTATTGGAAAATGACAAATAAATCAAATACTTTTAGTGTGATTCACTCACAGGCATTTGTCTCTTCCAATTCCAACAGGAAGTTACACAATACTACAGGTTATTATGGTCTGTTTGTATTGTTTGTTCACATAACAGTAGAATGGTGGACAATGTTTAACACCCTTCAAATCTAGGTCAACTTGGTTTAGATCAAGCTCTCAGGGTAGCAGCAAACCAATCTCAAACGCACCATCTGCAGCCCTGTTTAAATATGTTGGCAGGCATTCTGTCTTTCTTTCAAAGCCTAATTAAGAACTTGCTGATGCTTCCCGCCATTCCTTGCTTCACGTTACGCCATGATCACACACTTGGGCATTCAGCTGGTACACTCTCGGTGCAGTGAGTCAGAAAAGAGGGAAATGTTTCACACGGAAACAAGGACGAGCAAGATAACGGGGAGCCTGTGTGTGTGTGTGTGTGGTGTGTGTGTGTGTGTGTGTGTGTGTGTGTGTGTGTGTGTGTGTGTGTGTGTGTGTGTGTGTGTGTGTGTGTGTGTGTGTGTGTGTGTGTGTGTGTGTGTGTGTGTGTGTGTGTGTGTGTGTGTGTGTGTGTTGCAGCGGTAACAGTGATGTTGGGGGCGGCTGTTTTTTGTGTTTGAGTGCAGAAGTGTGTTTGGGAAAATAATAGAGAGACTACAGTGACTTTGAGGGGGCGTCTGCATATGTGTGTTTGTGTGTGTGTGCAGAATAATTTCCCTACTTACAGAAAGGAAAGAGGTCCTTCTTTATTTGTTTATGCCCTGCGACCACGGCCCACTCATCCACCCCCCTCCCCAAGCAAACAACCCTTCTGGTAGTTTCACATGTGAAGCGAGCTTATTTTATGTCACCAAAACTGTCTTTTATTTATGTCAGACCAGAGGCGACTGAGCCCAGCCAGCCGTGCTGTGTTCCTCTTCTCCTCTCCATCTGCTGTACCCCGCCTCCCTATTACCAATACATACTGTATACAGTTCTATGTAAGTTTCCTCCCTCCATCCATACCTCCCTCTCCTTCCTCCATCTAGGGACCAAGGAGAGGACTGCTGTGCTGTGTGGGAGCAGAGGAGCGCCGTGAGCAGCACAACTCTACTGTTTGTTCCCCTGTTGTTTTGACCCTGGTGGGGTGGTTTGATTAATGTGCTTTGTTCACAGACAACACCCAATGATTAATGGAGGGGTTAATATGATGAGAGAATTAACGAGGATGTTCACACTGCTGTACACTGCCAAGCCGCAACACATCACAACACAGCAAGCTTTTGTTCACACCATTGTTTTGTGTTGGATCAACATATATGTCTAGCACCAACTACAGTAAATAGCAGGTGCTATAGTAACGAGGCAACACTAAGCTGATGTATATTTGGGGTTAGACTGATGATCAGTGTATTTAGAGTCTCTATAGTGTAGAGGAGCGGAGTTGGAGACGCACCTTCTGCTCTCTTTTCTGATGGTTTGTTCCTCTGTTTGATTGGTTGATTCATTTTAGATTAGAGTAGATTAGAATAGAGTTGGAAGTGGTATAGAATAGAGAGTTGGAAGTGGTATAGAATAGATAGCTGGAAGTGGTAGAGAATAGAGAGCTGGAAGTAGTAGAGAATAGATAGCTGGAAGTGGAATAGAATATATAGCTGGAAGTGGTATTGAATAGAGAGCTGGAAGGGTATAGAATAGAGAGCTGGAAGTGGTGGAGAATAGATAGCTGGAAGTGGTAGAGAATAGAGAGCAAGAAGTGGTATAGATTAGAGAGCTAGAAGTGGTATAGAATAGAGAGTTGGATGTGGTATAGAATAGATAGCTAGAAGTGGTAGAGAATAGAGAGTTGGATGTGGTATAGAATAGAGAGTTGGAAGGGTATAGAATAGAGAGCTGGAAGGTGTATAGAATAGAGAGTTGGAAGTGGAATAGAAT
Source organism: Oncorhynchus masou masou (assembly GCF_036934945.1). Classification (NCBI taxonomy): domain Eukaryota; kingdom Metazoa; phylum Chordata; class Actinopteri; order Salmoniformes; family Salmonidae; genus Oncorhynchus; species Oncorhynchus masou. Next base: position 72,857,070 of record NC_088217.1, on the reverse strand, counting down.
AGATAGCTGGAAGTGGTGGAGAATAGAGAGCTGGAAGTGGTATTGAATAGAGAGCTGGAAGTGGTATTGAATAGAGAGCTGGAAGTGGTAGAGAATAGAGAGCTGGAAATGGTAGAGAATAGAGAGCTGGAAGTGGTATTGAATAGAGAGCTGGAAGTGGTATAGAATAGAGAGTTGGATGTGGTATAGAATAGATAGCTGGAAGTGGTAGAGAATAGAGAGTTGGATGTGGTATAGAATAGAGAGTTGGAAGGGTATAGAATAGAGAGCTGGAAGGGGTATAGAATAGAGAGTTGGAAGTGGAATAGAATAGATAGCTGGAAGTGGTAGAGAATAGAGAGCTGGAAGTGGTATTGAATAGAGAGCTGGAAGTGGTATTGAATAGAGAGCTGGAAGTGGTAGAGAATAGAGAGCTGGAAATGGTAGAGAATAGAGAGCTGGAAGTGGTATTGAATAGAGAGCTGGAAGTGGTATTGAATAGAGAGCTGGAAGGGGTATAGAATAGAGAGTTGGAAGTGGAATAGAATAGATAGCTGGAAGTGGTAGAGAATAGAGAGCTGGAAGTGGTATTGAATAGAGAGCTGGAAGGGTATAGAATAGAGAGCTGGAAGTGGTAGAGAATAGAGAGCAAGAAGTGGTAGAGAATAGAGAGCAAGAAGTGGTATAGATTAGATAGCTGGAAGTGGTATAGAATAGATAGCTGGAAGTGGTATAGAATAGATAGCTGGAAGTGGTAGAGAATAGAGAGTTGGATGTGGTATAGAATAGAGATTTGGAAGTGGTGAACAGGCCAAGATACAGTTGAAAGTTTTCACACCTGCCTTGTAAGATTCTCGACAATAAGTAAGAAAGAAAATAATTGCATCACCCAGTCTTTCTTTCTAGCCAACAGGGATGATTTGTAACCTTGCTACCTGTGTAACAGGTTTCTTCCTCCTAACACGCTTCGATTCACCCACGGATCTGGAAAATATGTGATGTTTTGCGAGGATTGACAAATAATAGCCATCTCATAAAAATGTGTCACAGTGAAGGGTACATTTTATTGACATTTAAAGGCTATCAACTCCCTCCACTTTAAGGAGTCCAATCACTCAAAAAGCTATAGGCCTGTAGACAAGAGGAAGAACCAAATAGCTCATAGGAAGGACTGTGTTCATCTGATACAGAGGCACCCATAGGGTGTGTCCAATCGGGCACACTAATCCCTTTATAGTGCACTACCTTTGACCACAGGAAGCCATTTGGGACAGCCAATAGTGCAGTGCAATTCTGTGCAGTACAGGATTGCATCATTGTCTAATAAACTGAATCAATGCAAGTGTGACCTGACCAGGAAGTATCCCTTTAAATTCTTATCCAAAGCCCAATTTAATTTGACTGCCTCCAACCCCTTTTAACCCAAGCTCTTGCAGGCACTTTTAAATGATCAGTCGATGTGAGCAGCAAAAACTCAGGCTTTCTACACCATCCTCAAATAGTTGAATCAGAGCAATGACCAGACAGGCCTTTTAGAATACATTGAACATGGTGTCCACAGAAAATCAATTCCCTTTCATATTAGTTCATATACAAAGCACAGAGGCATCACAAACAATGAGTTGAACGGTTCTATTTACCTCAGCCATTAAATAGAAATCAATGCAGATGAAAATCCCAAAGATTGAAACTGACAGTTATACCTAAAACAAAACCTAACACGGTGAATGTGCTGATGTACACAGGCAATGCTTCAATTCTGAAGGCGCTTCAATTCAATCTGCTCTCACCTGAGGCACCGTCTTTCTTTCAAGGACAAGCAGAGTGTATGAGAGGAAGCCTCCCCACCACTAACAACCAGAGGGGAGCTCTTTTTCAACTCGCTTGAATGGTTGACTTACAGGCCAACTCCCTCCCTCTTCCAATGAGAGCACTTTGTCGTCAGTTTGCCATCACATAGCATTAAACATTGCAGATTGGGGGCTGCAGTGTGGAAAGCTATTTGGGGGGAGTGTTATATGTGTATGTACAGTTGAAGTCGGAAGTTTACATACACTTAGGTTTGGGTCATTAAAACTCGTTTTCACTACTCCACAAATTTCTTGTTAACAAACTACGGTTTTGGCAAGTTGGTGAGGACATCTACTTTGTGCAAGACACAAGTAATTTTTCCAACAATTGTTTACAGACAGATTATTTCACTTATAATTCACTGTATCACAATTCCAGTGGGTTAGAAGTTTACATACACTAAGTTGACTGTGCTTTTCAACAGCTTGAAAAATTCCAGGAAATGATGTCATGGCTTTAGAAGCTTCTGATAGGCTAATTGACATAATTTGAATCAATTGGAGGTGTACCTGTGGATGTATTTCAAGGCCTACCTTCAAACTCAGTGCCTCTTTGCTTAACATCATGGGAAAATCAAAAGAAATCCTCAGAAAAACAATTGTAGACTGGTTCATCCTTGGGAGCAATTTCCAAATGCCTGAAGGTACCACATTCATCTGTACAAACAATAGTACACAAATATAAACACAATGGGATCACGCAGCCGTCATACTGCTCCTAGAGATGAACGTACTCTGGTGCGAAAAGTGCAAATCAATCCCAGAACAACAGCAAAGGACCTTGTGAAGATGCTGGAGGAAACAGGTACAAAAGTATCTTTATCCACAGTAAAACAAGTCCTATATCGACATATCTTGACAGGCCACTCAGCAAGGAAGGAGAGCCACTGCTCCAAAATTGCCATAAAAAAATCCAGACTACGGTTTGCAACTGCACATTGGGGACAAAGATCGTAGTTTTTGGAGAAATGTCCTCTGGTCTGATGAAACAAAAATAGAACTGTTTCTCATAATGATCATTGTTATGTTTGGAGGAAAAAGGGTGATGCTTGCAAGCCGAAGAGCACCATCCCAAAGGTGAAGCACGAGGGTGGCAGCATCATGTTGTGGGGGTGCTTTGTTGCAGGGGGACTGGTGAACTTCACAAAATATATGGCATCATGAGGGAGGAAAATTAGGTGGATATATTGAAGCAACATCTCAAGACATCAATCAGGAAGTTAAAGCTTGGTCACAAATGGGTCTTCCAAATGGACAATAACCCCAAGCATATTTCTAAAGTTGTGACAAAATGGCTTAAGAACAACAAAGTCATGTTATTGGAGTGGCCATCACAAACCCTGACCTCAATCCTATAGAACATTTGTGAGCAGAACTGAAAAATTGTGTGCGAGCAAGAAGCCCTACAAACCTGACTCAGTTACACCAGCTCTGTCAGGAGGAATGGGCCAAAATTCACCCAACTTTTTGTGGGAAGCTTGTGGAAGGCTCCCCGAAACGTTTGACCCAAGTTAAGCAATGCTACCAAATACTAATTGAGTGTATGTAAACTTCTGACCCACTGGGAATGTGATGAAAGAAATAAAAGCTGAAATAAATCATTCTCTCTACTATTATTCTGACATTTCACATTCTTAAAATAATGTGGTGATCCTAACTGACCTAAAACAGGGGATTTTTACTGGTATTAAATGTCAGGAATTGTGAAAAACTGAGTTCAAATGTATTTGGCTACGGTGTATGTAAGGTTCCGACTTCAAATGTATGTGTTGGCATGCTTGTTTTTGTCCTTGAGTTGATGTGTGTGTGTGTGTGTGTGTGTGTGTGTGTGTGTGTGTGTGTGTGTGTGTGTGTGTGTGTGTGTGTGTGTGTGTGTGTGTGTGTGTGTGTGTGTGTGTGTGTGTGTGTGTGTGTGTGTGTGTGTGTGTGTGTGTGTGTGTGTGTGTGTGTGTATACCTATACATTACTGTGCTGTGCTGATGTGTCTGCAGCAGGGGAGAAAGGAGGCAAACAACATTATGTGGTGGGAAGTGATTTCATCAGCACTCACATGCACACACACTCGTCAGCACACACACACACACTCGTCAGCAAACACACACACTCGTCAGCATGCACACACACACTCAGAGGATTGTGTGGCAGAGTGAGAGCACTCTCACACACAGAGGACGCTGAGTTGAAAGACGTTGGTGGTCATATGGCCCCTCATATAAAACACTGAGGATACTTCATCTGCCTCAGATACAAAACAGAGGATTAATTCGATGTAAATAATTAAAAGTCTATGGGATGTTTCTAGGAGGCTTGAATAACAATGGTTGGCAACACAGTAGTAGCTTGGGGTGAGTCACTCCTACCCAAGCCATCGAGATGTCATTCATTGTGGCAATTGTTCATATGATTGTCAACAAATCATGCTGTAAATAGGGAATAGGTTCAGCAAGCCTTCCTTGATTGATTGATTATTTGGTCAACTTCATTTCACTTACTTTACAGATTTTTGCTGACTCATTCGGAGGTAAATACATGTGCCTTATAACATCCATTACACATGTTTTATAAAACTGACTATGTGGCCATTGTAGCTTATAAGTAGTTCAAACTTCCTTTATAATGCTACATACTGCAGGTCATCATTAATGCCTTATATGCATCATGTATTCTAGCTATACTCGCAGGCCATCATCAATTGGTTGCTCTTTGCCTAGTGGTGCCATTTCTCCATAATACACAAGATGCTAAAAGATTCAATGGAGAGTTTGTAGTCACGATTGAATGTATCTATTTTCGTGCAGCAGACAAAGGTCCCCCCCCCCACTGGGGCCAACTAGCGAGCATAGAGAATGGTGTGTTCGGTGAACCAGAACAACAAAATTACTTGTTGTTCTGGCGGTTCACATCAAAACCAGGTGCACTTACTCCCAAATGGACAGTGCAGAACCAAGCTCCCAGCTTGTTATCATCGGCCTGAAACTGCACCCGACAAAATAACACAAAGCAAAAAGCAATGTGTGGACCCCACTTCAAGTTGTTGCATCAAAGAACAGCAATTTGGAAAAACGTCCTGGTCAAATGATGAAAATAATATTTTTCATTTGTGACCTCCATCGTTTATGACCAAAGTCAGAGGGAGAGTGGCGGTAGACACGGATACATTTATGTGAGTCCCAAATGGCACTCTATTACCTGAGTGCACTACTTTTGACTAGGGACCTTAGGGCTCAGGTCAAAAGTAGTTCTATATACAAGGAATAGGGTAGCATTTGGGATGCAGACACTTGACTCTGTTTAAAAACATTCAGTAACTGAGGGGGTATTGAATTTCTGCCATACAGTATAATACATAGAAGCCAAAGGCGCTCAGAAGATTGAGTTGGAGCGGCTTTAAAGGGAAAAAACACTAAAAAAACATATTTTAGTATTTTCTTTGTCCACTGTTGGTACAGTCCCACGATGTTTTGCATGTCAGCAGTGTTTTCTAGATATTGGACTTTCAAGAAGCAAAGTGTCACCGGCCACATCGTGGCAACGCAAAATACAAAAACAATAACAAAATATAGATTGAGTTCATTTTCCCTTTAACCTCTCTCCCCTGCTTCTCTGCTGCTTGTGAAATCAATTGTTCCCCAGTTAACAACCACAGCGTTGATAATTCTGAATTGGGTGTATGTTGTTGATTTGCACAAAAGCAATCTTATTTGAGAAATATTAAGATTACTACTTGGAAACCGACGCGCACAGAGTATTCTAATTGATTTAGCAAAATTGATCTTTGAGATAGAGTTTGCTAATGGAGCTGCTCAACTCTACCCTGTTGTGATCCTCAATTGGCAAACTACCGCTCCACTGAAGCCCTTCTCTCAGCCCATCAAAAAGAACACTCATGATGTCCGAAAAGGGAAAATAGTTTTTTTGCCCATTTTTTTTATGACAAATTGAGAGTATATGCATGCACTTGTGGAATTGTCTGTGACTAAGTGGATATGTAGACTATTTTCTATAAATAAATGTACAGAAAACAGATGTAGACTAATTTCAAGCTCAACATATTGTAGCTCGCTTCTGACATGTCCGGATGTCCACTGCCAGATGGACATTATAATACTAACAATCTAAATAGCACATAATATAGAGGTATGATACACAAATGAACAAGTAACTCGGTCAAGACAACAGATTTGCCAGTGCTGTAGATTTCAGACAACCAGCCAGACTGCTTTCCCTTCTGCAAAGCCCATTATTACAGCTAGCCTGACAGACGTGCCATGGATGAGGCCCGGCAAATGAGAACAAATATCTGAAAACAGTGATAAGGTTATCACTTTCCTTTATCACTAAGTAGATAAAAATCCACGATGGACCTGTATAGCTTCTGTTTTGGTAGCCCAGGGTAAAGAAATCTTTCACTATATCCTGTCCTATTCAGTTCCATTTTCAAACGTCTTTTAAAGATAGTATTTTTTTGTCATTTTGGGAGTAATCCTTCTATCTCATTAGTAACTACTGTTCACCAAGTACTGTGTGTTCTCAGTTAATCACCTGCTTGAATACATGTTTTGAAAATTTCAGAGCTGAATCTGTAGTGCTGCCAAACTCCCAAGCATTGAGAAGCTTCAAGTGAATGTGTTATCACAAGGTGTAGCATAAGGAGAAAAAGAGGTGCTTGACTTGGCCAGGAGCTAACTGGAGCTGAGTACCGGCACCTAGAATGTTCTACTGCTTGCCGGTATTTACCTATTTATATTGCCAGGGAGGTAGGGGCATGTACACATGGCTTTATGGTTGGGTTTTTTCAATCGAAGAAAAACTAAACAGAACTTCTTGGTGCATGGTCGGTTGCTAATGGAGGCTGAGGTGACAGATGACACGGAGACGCAGGGTGACTGGTGTGAAAGGTAACGGATGTTTCCCTCAGGGAGAACCCCCGAGTGTTCTATCTGTCATCATCAGAGGCACAAGGCATGCTGGGAGCCATGGCAATAGGGAAGAGAGGAAAGGCTCCGTCCCATCTCTCTCTCTAGTGACTCCCTACAGGTATAGTATATCCTGGCCGTCCTGTAAGGCCTCTGATCTGAAAGGAGTTGGGGTAACTAAAGCCTAATGTTATCTCCTGTTTTCTGGATGAGTCACTATGAACAGACAGCGAGAACGGAAGGAGTAATTGTATTTGAGTTGGGCTATAGATGAGTATTTCCTTCAGTACAGCACATGTACTGCATAGAGATTCCATTCCATTCCTGACATATGTGAGTGATTCATGTATACATTTCCCAGATGCTTCATGAAACCCCATACTTGTCTTGTGGCCCTTCTTGTTCTACAGACATAGGTGATTCCCTGCTGATATTACTTAAATGCATCTGGGTATTCATTCATTACTGTCTTGATGACCAGACTTGTTTCAAAAACATCATGACACCAAATTGTTCCCAGGCATAAATCCTGTTAAGGATGCTGCGAATTTTCGCAGTTTTTTGTTAAAAATCGTGCAACATTTCAACGTCCTGCTAGTCATGCCAGGAAGATAGTATATACATATGATTAGTATGTGTGGATAGAAAACACTCTGAAGTTTCTAAAACTGGTTAAATGATGTCTGTGACTATAACAGAACGTGTTTCGGACTCAAAATCCCAAGGAAACCTGATCACAAAATCGACGAAGAAAAAATCAATCCGCCAGTCTCTGTATTGTCTATTGCAAGGTATAATAGATAATGATGGGCTTACAGTTCCTACAGCTTCCACACGATGTCGCCAGTGTTGTGAATTCTATGCAGCTAAATCCTTGGTCATATGAGTAATAGGCACATCCTGTCATGAAGTCTCCCAGAGGAAGTGATGAAAGGGGCAAACTCGGACACGATTTCCAAACTTGCAGCTATTGAATACAGATCTCTCCGTGATCAATTTGATCATTTATTAACGTTTACTAATACCTAAAGTTGGATTAGAAAAGTAGTTTGAAGCGTTTTGTCAAAGTTTATAGGCAACTTTTTTAATTTTAAAAAATGACGTTGCGTTGGGAAACGGGAGTTTTTTCCTGGATTTCACGGTGTTCATAAATGGACATTTTGGGTATATATGGACCGATTTAATCGGAAAAAAAAACCCAATTGTGATGTTTATGGGACATATAGGAGTGCCAACAAAGAAGCTCGTCAAAGGTAATGAATGTTTTATATTTTATTTCTGCGTTTTGTGTAGCGCCGGCTACGCTAATTTCTTTGTTTACATCCCCTTCATGTGTTTCTGGGGGCTGCATGCTATCAGATAATAGCTTCCCATGCTTTCGCCGAAAAGCATTTTACAAATCTGACATGTTGGCTAGATTCACAACGAGTGTAGCTTTAATTGAGTACCCGGCATGTGTGTTTTAATGAAAGTTTGAGTTGTATGGAGTACTATTAGTTGGCGCTCTGGAATTTTGCTGATTTTGATGCCTGTACAGGTATCGCATCCGTAACAGGTTAAAGGAAAACTCCACTCAAAAACAATATTTTGGTTTTGTTTCATTAGTCCCCTGATACATTCCCAAAACGTTTTGCATGTCAGCGGTCAAGTTTTCAAGATATAGGATTTTCAAGCAAAATGTCACTTGCTACCACCATGATCATGATACAAAAGTAATCATATGATGCAAAACACATCATCATGACAATGTGGCAAGTAACACTTCGCTTCTTGAAAATCCTATATCTTAAAACTTGACTGCTGACATGTAAAACATTTTGGAACAATATAAACGGTGGACTAATGAAAAAAATAACAAAAATGTAGTTTAACTGGATATTTCCTTTAACATGATCATTCACCAAAGAGCAATTTCCCCTTATTCACAACGTGCACCCTTTTCCAAACACATTAACACCATCTCAAATGACATTTCGATGAAGGATTCGCCTTTTCACTGTCACAGCAGAACGTACAAGCAATATTTCACCATTTCCTTTAGACTCCTATTCCACTAGCTTCATCTGTCAGGTGTCATTCAGTCATCATTTTAGATGCCCGAAACAAAAGGAGGGATAATGGCTGCCAGCGCTTCAACGGAACATCTGTGCCCCCCTCTCTGAGAGCCTTGATGTGCCTCTCCCAGTCTCTGCCTTTATCCACGCCCCATTCAATGAAAGGTGACAAGAGGAAGAGAAGGATCGCCCCCCCTGTTGTGAGGTTGGCAGCGCCAGGCGTCACTCAAAAGCTTGCTGTTCGCATGGCACTCACAGGGCCCGGGAAGCTTCACAGCAAGACCAAACAACATAAGAAAGAGATTAGGGAAAGAGAGACTCAACAAAAATATGAAAGGAAAGACAAAAAGACAATAGTCATAGTTCGGATAGCAGCAAAGACAGGCCTAGTTAGGTGGTCTTATCAGTGGAGAGAAAATGAAGAACCTCTTGCTTGAGGCCAGTCAACCTCTAGGCCCAGCCCTGCAGAACGTAAACGCTTTGAAACGTCACTCAGCCAAGCACGGCATAGCATAATGAAAGTGCACCGCCAACACCCACTTCTGTTTATATACACGGCTTTGACAGATGCAGTGATTGTGTTGTTGTTATTTAGCTTTTTGTGCTGGCGGGCATCAAGGCAACTGAAAGGAAAAACTTGGAACCCAACCTGCATATTTGACACCATTATTTTAGAGGTGGCAAGAAGTATTTGAGGATAGAGGGGGGGGCGGGAGAAGTGTGCCCCCTCTGCAGCAAAATACAGCAGACAGATCTTTTTTAATAAATAATGATGATAAAACGTGGGCTTAAAAATGAAGTGTACCATGTTTAAAATAGGACAAATCTGAGGGGGCACATGCCATTGTGCCCCCTATGGGCATGACGCCTCTGTTTGAGACCCTCCATAGAGATGAATGGCTGTAATCCGAAGGTTCTTTCTGTGGTCTTTCTATCACTTTGAATGGCAAATGTAAGTAGGTTTTCTGAAGGCAGCCTCCCAACAGGAAGCACAGACCACAGGAAGCAGAACTGGTATATATAGTATAAAGAGGGAAAAGTGATCGTAAGTGTAGTTCAATTATTTTAATGGCACCCAGTAGCAGTGATGTAAGTGTAGTTCAATTATTTTAATGGCACCCAGTAGCAGTGGTGTAAGTGTTCACAGTGTTCTGAGTCACACAGCCAAATAGCATGGTGACATGAACTTGGTTACACTATCACACCAAAACCCTCACTAATAATATTATGGCTTGAAAGATATGATTATTTGGATTGCATGTTCAATAGAGTTGTGCCAGAACATAATGTCATTATTTTTATGAAAATCAATTGACATGTCATTCTAAACCCCTTTTCAAAATGTCTTTCATTTTGAATCCATGGTAGTGTCACTGTGACCTCACCCAGTGTTTATTTTGATCTTTTTTTTACACCTTTTGTTGAGCATAACCACATGCTCTGCATTTGGTTTCCAGCCTATCCTTCGCAATGATTCTGATGCATAAATAAGTAGGAAATCCCTGTCCCAAACACCTGAGCTTCAAGTAAGCACAGGAACTGTCTCGATTAACCTTGTTATTTTAGGCAGTTAATTGAAATAGGTCACTGGGAAAAGTCATGTAACTAATGGCTTTATGGGATTCCAATGATAACACATTGGGTGGCAGGAATACCAAGATGAGGTTCGGTAGCAGGAAAATTGGAAGTTTAGTTAGGTGAAAATTTGGCACTGACCGCATCATTTTTACGGTCATGTGTGATATAACCGGGAGGTATCACACATGGCACACAGAGACAAAGGAATGGGTTTCAAATACTTTCACTAAATGGGGAGGTTTCTCATGGCTATGTTTTCAGCGATGCACAGAGCTGATGTTGCTGAGATAAACCATTTTTTTTTATCTGATAAAGAGGGTAAATCATGTATTATCAGATTAAAATATTATCAAAGATTAGATTACTAAAAGATTACCAAATATTATATTACTAAAATATTAGAAGATTATACGACAACATTTTCTAATAATTTGTCCTATGAAGAAAGCTACACTGAGAGTTATTGGAAAATAGAAATCAACATTATTGGAAAATGGAAAATCATCATGTATTCAGACGTGCCCTCTCATTGCTCTCATTCCAAAAATATAAGTATTTTCCCTTTGAAGAGACATCCGAAGGTCAAGGAAATGCGGGTCAGAGAAGCTAGAATGAGACATGAAATAGAGTTTCTGAGGAGACTGTTCTGGAGTGTTTTGACCCAGACGTTGCAGAGCATAGAGAGGAACGGCCTGTTCTTTCTGTGGAAACCCATCAATGACGTTGTGCGCAATAAATAATTCCATGGACACCTTAACTCCACTTTATTCATCCTCTACCTGCAATTGTAGCACTGACTATACCAGTACACACAATCTACATTTGATGCAGCGGTAGATTGCTCAATAAGAAGAAGAAATCCAGCAAACTGGATGAGTTCAACAATTCAACGGATCTTATCAACCATTGGTAGATTGCTAGCCAAATCTACCATCAGAGGCCAAGACTTGGCTTGTGTCTACTACACTGGTAGCAAAGAAAGAGCCGAGTCATTCTGAGTGGTGGGATCATTTTGGTGCAACCAGGTAAGGTGGAAACAGGTCACGTCAACACACCGACCCGTCCCTGGTGGTCTCCACACCACCACATACCACCACAGTGAACACACAGCCACCATTGATTTCCAGTCATTCATTCAGCACACAGTGTGAGGCTCAGGTCCCATGGGAGTCCCCAGTGTGATGGATTTGTAAAGCAGTAATTGGCCTGGCGTTTGGAATTTGTCCTATTATCTTTCCTTCCTCACTTGTCAGATAATCTTTGAACCGGTTGTTGTGGGAACCGGAGACACAAGTCACTTTAGCCTAATAGGGGCTATGAGACATGGTCGTTTGGTATGTTTAATAGAGCATAGTTGTGTGTTTTCTGGCTGTGAGTGGGAGAGATCTGGACATATCAAGGTCCTGGTCACTTTCACAGTGGTTCAATCAGCCAAGCTAAGATCTGAGATTCACCTAGATGACCATGGTTTGCTACAACATGCGACATGGATGAGTGTGACCACGTGCATGTCTGCGTCCATCCGTGGGTGGATTCTTGCATTTACATACAGTGTGTTTTCACTATTCATTGCACTGTATATGCCCACAAACACACACAGCGTGTACAGTGACAGAAGCCTTGATGAAAAAATATCATTACACAGTACATAACCTCCACTGAGGCTTTCTTTTCTTTATATTCGGCTAGGTTGATTGGTCTGTAGAAGCCAGAGTACTGCATCCTTCATAAATGACAACCACAGCATTCTATTGAATCAAATAGTGCATTGTCTGCAGCCAAATCATTGGACAGCTACAAACATTTTGTCACTTTGCAAGAGTCAGACAGCTACTGATTATCTTCAATATGTTGCTTATTTTTATATGCTTCTGTGCCCTGCGTAGCTCAGTTGGTAGAGCATGGTGCTGGCAACGCCAGGGTTGTGGATTCCCACAGAGAACCGGTATGAAGAAGGTATTAAAATGTATGCACTCACTACTGTAAGTTGCTCTGAATAAGAGTGTCTGCTAAATGACGAAACTGAATAATTTCCTTTTCTGATTGGGTCTGTGGAGTATTTGAATCAAAGCACACGTGTGTTTGGATACATCAATGTCTACAGAGAATGGGTGTTCAAGTACTGTTGAACTAATGATTGCTTCCTTAAAATAGGGTTTCTGCAGAAATAATGCATTGATCTCATGCACTCTTGTTGACATACAGTCACACTAAATGTCATGTCTGGTTAGGCCTTAGTTGCATCAAAAACAACAAAAAGATTTGGAAGAGTACAACATCCACCTTTCTCTCTCCGGAATGCATTTTTCCAACCGATTAACGCCAGGGCAGATCTATGAAATCCCAGACATGCATACCTCCTCCCAATGCCCTAAATGTTCGCCCAAAACCCCTGAACACACTCAGTAACTAATGCTGTTTGGCCCTTCTTCATACTATCTACAAGCTGGAAGTTTGACAGTAATGGAGTGGGGGATGACATGGGTTGCGTCCCGTATGGTAACCTATTGCCAAGAGTGCACTACTTCTGACCAGAACCCTATGGGCCTGGGTCAAAAGTAGTGCTATACATAGCAAATAGGGTGCCATTTGAGACGCAGCCAGGGTCTGATGGAGCCGGTGCTAGAGCCCCATTTAGAGTGTCCCCGATCCTCTATCTCCTCAGGTAACTCCAGTAACCCAACCCCCCACATTCTCCCACATAGCCCACAATCAGAGCCGATCTAGATACTTGACTCCCCGCAGAACGATAGTGAATTCTGTATTAATTAGGCCCCTCTCTCTGTCAGCAGTAAGCGTGGAAGGTGTCAAACACTGGCGGGATAACACTTCCTCCCGCTTTGATCAGACAGAGTGGAGCGATCAGAGTCTGCTGCTGCTGTGTGGTGCAGGGGAAAGAATACTCCCCTCTTGGAGTGCCCCAAAAATCCCTGGCTTCCTCATTTTGAATTATAAATGGTTGTTAGATAGATGAATATCAAGAGGAAGGGGTTGGATGGCAGCACGGTTCACCTGCCACACACACACACACACACACACATGCATACACATTCAAACGGTGTTGTCAACAGGTCGTGTTAAAACCCTCATCCTCAGAGCAGCAACTGTGTTCCTGTGATGAATAAGGATTGACTGGGCCCAGCCAGAACTGCGTCAGCCGGAGCTGCAGCTTCTGAACTGTGCTGCAGGCAATTACTTTGTTTTATACAAGAGAGAGAAAAAAGAGGGTGTAAAACGGGCGCTGCGAGTTAACACTGCCATCTGGTGGTAGGAAGAAGTGTGTCAAGTCTGTCAAGTGAAGGGTGGAATAGATAAATAAATAACCTCAAACCTCATGTATCTAGATTTTGAGGGGGGGGGGCAGAAACGTGTCAGGGGTAGAGCGAGAGGGGGGGAATGTGGGATGTTACCTCTTCACCTTGCACTGATACTTACCGGGTAAGTCCTCTATGAAACCAGATGGCACCACAGAGGCTGTCTGGTGCGTGTGTGAATGGGGTATTCTATCACCCTGAGCGTTGCCTGTCACACAGGGACAGAGCATAAACAATCACACAGCTGCCTCTCCAAAGGTTAACGAGGAGAATGCTGCGTGTATGTTTTTGTCTAAACGGGCACGTTTGTAGTGTACTGTGTATGTTACCAGACGAGCCCTTTACATCACACACTGGCGGGTGTAAGAGTGGCCTGTATGTAAGAGCTGTGATTGTGTGTGCATGATTTTGTTCTATTTAATAAGAAAAGACATGACAGCATAACAGTATAACCACAGGCACTAGTGCTGTAGGATTTGAGAGGGATTCAATGTGAAGCTAGTGTCAACGCCATTCCAAATGCCTACATAGTCTGCAATTGAAATGAATCCTTCCTGGATTTAAGAGGAAATATGTGAATTGATGGAAAGGGAAAAGTGGCATCATAGATGTGGAATCCCAATATGAATTCTCACCTCCTTGTTGCAAAGAGCCAGGGATTTGCAGAAGCTCAAATATATATGGGATTTGCAGCTGACAATACAACCCATTGAAATCTACTTTGCACAGCGATCAATAGGTAAGCAGCATTTCCTGTGTAGTTGAAAAAGCAGCAGCCTCCAGTCATCCAGTACCTTTCAGAAAGATTCAAGTTCATTCCCCCCATATATTTGTGAGGCCCAGTTTCTAATTTCACAATGGTTTGGTTCATGGATTAAATATTCCATTATGGGGCAGTTTTCTTCCTAATCGAACAGCTCAAGGAGAAAAACAGAAATTGCTGCTTCAAAAAGGTTTGAAAAATGCATTTCACTCCTTTAAATGCAGGGCTTATTTATTTCCCATCAGGCCATCCCTTCAGGTTCTCACCTGCCCTTAGTGGGGATGCAGGGATAAAAGGGAAGTAGGAGGAGGCAAGATAGAGGGAGGGGAAGAAGAAGACAGCAGAGGGCTCCTGAATTTGAAGGTCTTATCGTTGAACCGCACACACGGCTATGGTCCGAAGCTCCCGGCTCCCTGCCCCGTCCCAGCTCAGATTAAGGCTTTCTGGGCCGAGCTGGGCAGGAGTCAGCGCACACCTGGAGTGGCGCTCATCACTGATGTCACAATGGGATGTCGAGAACCCTCTCTGGCACCCGCGGCTGCAAGAAGTGACTGACACCACAGTCTGACAAAAGACGAGTGAAAGTAAGGAGAGAGCAATGGAACCAGACCCAGGGCTGACAGCGTTGTAGTAAAGATGTTGCCAAAGGAAGAGGATTTTATGTCCAAAGACACTTCCAGATTCCACAGAGTAGGATTTGTGCGTAGGAGGATGTGTGTTTGAAATAATGGGCAGATGATGACAGAATATAAAAATAGAAAATAAATATACAGAATATATAAATATACAGAATATAAAAAAACAATAAACATGTCTAGAAGCTAGACAAGTGGACCTTATGCCCGCAGGCGCTAAACCTTATGTTCTTGCTTAACTACGTTTTATGGCTAAATGATTTTGACAGATGTTCAATACACATAGGAACTTTTATGTTCATATTAGGAAATCAGGCAATTTAAATAAATTCATTAGGTCCTGATCTATGGATTTCACATGACTGGGAATACAGATATGCATCTGTTGGTCACAGATACCTTAAAAAAAAGGTAGGGGCGTGGATCAGAAAACCAGTCTGTATCTGGTGTAGCCACCATTTGCCTCATGCAGCACGACTCATCTCCTTTGCATAGAGTTGATCAGGCTGTTGATTGAGGCCTGTGGAACGTTGTCCCACTCCCAATGCCTCTAATCCCAAACACGTACATCCCAAACATGCTCAATGGGCGACATGTCTGGTGAGTATGCAGGCCATTGAAGAACTGGGACACTTTCAACTTCCAGGAATTGTGTACAGATCCTTGTCACATGGGGCATTATCATGATGAAACATGAGGTGATGGCGGTGGATGAATGGCACGACAATGGGCCTCAGGATCTCATCACGGTATCTGCGTACATTCAAATTGCCATCGATAAATGCAATTGCGTTCGTGGCAACAGCTCTGGTGGACATTCATGCAGTCAGCATTGCACACTCCATCAAAACTTGGTGACATTTTAGAGTGGCCTTTTATTGTCCACAGCACAAGTTGCACCTGTGTAATGATTGTGCTGTTTAATCAGCTTCTTGATATGCCACACCTGTCAGATTGATGGATTATCTTGGCAAAGGAGAAATGCTCACTAACAGGGATGTAAACTAAATTGTTTGTGCGTATTTCTGGGATCAGCTCATGAAACATGGGACCAACACTTTACATGTTGCATGAATATTTTTGATCAGTATATAAGAAATATTGAGAGGTTTCAGAAGTAAGAACTGTACATGCATTGCTTATACTAATGTCTGGCTGTAGGCCTATCTCCCATAGACCTGCTTTTCCGACCTGCCTATGAATTGCAATTTTCCCATGGTAGACCAACTCTCATTGAGTGCTGAACGTGATTCCTGCGGTCCCTCATCACAAAGAGAGAACCATCACAATGACTCGGCAGCTCTTTAGAACCCAGTTCTCTTTATAACACAGCTCTCTTTATAACACATAACCACCACGTGCATATTTCAGCGAGCCCCTGACTCCCTCTGACGCATCTGTGGAGATGATTAAATCCAAGGAAAATAGGAAAGAGACAAATGGAGGCTCGAGTGTGTAAAATATTAATGCTTAATATGTCTGACGCCCTCCCTCCCTCCCTCCAATCCCGTTCTGTTTCCACTCCTCTTTCTCCTCCTCGTTGTTGAGAGGAGCGATTGCACGAGCTGCGAAATCCCCCCCAGGCCTTTCGATGCCTGTTAGGTGGGAAATTAGTCACCTAGGTGCATCAGACTTTTATAATTGCTTTTCTTCAGGGGCAAACTAAAGGGGCATGGGGTAATTTCAGTGCAAGGTTCCAGTTATCACATAAAGGTTCCCTTGACCATTCTCCCATTGTCCCCAATGATCCGTGTGTACAGTACAGTAGGTGGCAATGCGCAGTGTGATTGTATAACACTTTGTGTAAGCTCTATGGGGACCTCCAATGCTTTCTCTCATAGCAGTTCCCAATATATTTAATCCCGCTGAGAATCATGGTTATTTATATAGTATAGACAATTATAGTTCTATATGTCTATATGCTGCGGGCATGAGTTAGCACAGTTAAGAGCATTGGGCCAGTAACCGAAAGGTTGCTCGTTTGAATCAAAGAGCCGTCAAGGTAGAAACAATCTTAAGCATGGCAGTTAACCCCCAACAACAACTGCTCCCTGGGCGCCGATGACGTCGATTAATGCAGTCCCCCGCCTCTCTCGGATTCAGAGGGGTTGAGTTAAATGCAGAAGACACATTTCGGGTGAATGCATTCAGTTGTGGAACTGTCTAGGTATCTCTTTTCCCTGTATGTCTCATCATCCCAGAGGCACTTTCAGTTGTACTACGGAAGCACAAATGGAAGATTGGATCATACCAATAAACATTGCTTAGGGATTCCATTTACATCTTTCTAGACTCAATAGCAAAAAAAAAAAAAAAAACACGAATCGGAACATCTGAGATGACTTTAAGACAAAAGGATTTGCACAATAGTTTATGCAGTCTGAATTCTGACATTGAGACAGCCTGGCATATTCAACACAACCAATCGACAACCAGCTAAACCAACTAACTCAAATCATCAGACCACCAAATCAACAACACATCGCACAACACGAGAAGTAGCGCAGATACAATGTAGGCCCAGAAAATCAATGTGAGGTTCTCCAGTGTAGGCGAGACATACTGGAGATGAGCGTGAAGCCAAGGAGACCGTGGCCTTGTACAGATGGAATCAGCCCTGAGGGGACAAACCGTGCATACGACTGGGATTACATCCCCCTCACCATGTCTGACACTCAGACATCTCCCATCAGATCGCCAGCCCATGGGGCCCATGGGGCCCATGGGAACCGCCAGCCAACCTCCAAGGGAGACTCCATTATCTGCCGCCCAGTCCTGTCCCACTGGATATCATCTTTTCAATTCGACTGTGTTGATATGATAATGGGTAAGGTTGGGGGGAGTTATGTGTGTGAGTGAGAGGGAGGCTTGTGTGTGTGTGTGTGTGTGTTGGCTCTCAGATATCACTGTTGCTTGCCTCACTGTGCAACATATGTAAACTGTCATTATATAGTAATGAATCACTAACATACCTTCACTACTCATGAAGGTGATCTGAGAAACATAAATTAATGTACTGTATTATTTTTATTTATTTATTTATTTCACCTTTATTTAACCAGGTAGGCAAGTTGAGAACAAGTTCTCATTTACAATTGCGACCTGGACAAGATAAAGCAAAGCAGTTCGACACATACAACGACACAGAGTTACACATGGAGCAAAACAAACATACAGTCAATAATACAGTATAAACAAGTCTCTATACGATGTGAGCAAATGAGGTGAGATAAGGGAGGTAAAGGCAAAAAAAGGCCATGGTGGCAAAGTAAATACAATATAGCAAGTAAAACACTGGAATGGTAGATTTGCAATGGAAGAATGTGCAAAGTAGAAATAAAAATAATGGGGTGCAAAGGAGCAAAGTAAATAAATAAATTAACTACAGTAGGGAAAGAGGCAGTTGTTTGGGCTAAAATATAGGTGGGCTATGTACAGGTGCAGTAATATGTGAGCTGCTCTGACAGTTGGTGCTTAAAGCTAGTGAGGGAGATAAGTGTTTCCAGTTTCAGTGCTTTTTGTAGTTCGTTCCAGTCATTGGCAGCAGAGAACTGGAAGGAGAGGCGGCCAAAGAAAGAATTGGTTTTGTGGGTGACTAGAGACATATACCTGCTGAAGCGTGTGCTACAGGTGGGAGATGCTATGGTGACCAGCGAGCTGAGATAAGGGGGGACTTTACCTAGCAGGGTCTTGTAGATGACATGGAGCCAGTGGGTTTGGCGACGAGAATGAAGCGAGGGCCAGCCAACGAGAGCGTACAGGTCGCAATGGTGGGTAGTATATGGGGCTTAGGTGACAAAATGGATTGCACTGTGATAGACTGCATCCAATTTGTTGAGTAGGGTATTGGAGGCTATTTTGTAAATGACATCGCCAAAATCGAGGATTGGTAGGATGGTCAGTTTTACAAGGGTATGTTTGGCAGCATGCAAATTAGGAAGCCAATTCTAGATCTAACTTTGGATTGGAGATATTTGATATGGGTCTGGAAGGAGAGTTTACAGTCTAACCAGACACCCAAGTATTTGTAGTTCTCCACGTATTGTAAATCAGAGCCGTCCCGAGTAGTGATGTTGGACAGGCGGGTAGGTGCGGGTAGCGATCGGTTGAAGAGCATGCATTTAGTTTTACTTGTATTTAAGAGCAATTGGAGGCCACGGAAGGAGAGTTGAATGGCATTGAAGCTTGCCTGGAGGGTTGTTAACACAGTGTCCAAAGAAGGGCCAGAAGTATACAGAATGGTGTCGTCTGCATAGAGGTGGATCAGAGACTCACCAGCAGCAAGAGCGACCTCATTGATGTATACAGAGAAGAGAGTCGGTCCAAGAATTGAACCCTGTGGCACCCCCATAGAGACTGCCAGAGGTCCGGACAGGAGACCCTCCGATTTGACACACTGAACTCTATCAGAGAAGTAGTTGGTGAACCAGGCGAGGCAATCATTTGAGAAACCAAGGCTGTCGAGTCTGCCGATGAGGATATGGTGATTGGCAGAGTCGAAAGCCTTGGCCAGATCAATGAACACAGCTGCACAGTAATGTTTCGTATCGATGGCGGTTAAGATATCGTTTAGGACCTTGAGTGTGGCTGAGGTGCACCCATGACCAGCTCTGAAACCAGATTGCATAGCAGAGAAGGTATGGTGAGATTCGAAATGGTCGGTAATCTGTTTGTTGACTTGACTTTCGAAGACCTTAGAAAGGCATGGTAGGATAGATATAGGTCTGTAGCAGTTTGGGTCAAGAGTGTCCCCACCTTTGAAGAGGGGGATGACCGCAGCTGCTTTCCAATCTTTGGGGATCTCAGACGACACGAAAGAGAGGTTGAACAGACTAGTAATAGGGGTGGCAACAATTTCTGAAGATAATTTTAGAAAGAAAGGGTCCAGATTGTCTAGCCCGGCTGATTTATAGGGGTCCAGATTTTGCAGCTCTTTCAGAACATCAGCTGAACGGATTTGGGAGAAGGAGAAATGGGGAAGGCTTGGGCGAGTTGCTGTGGGGGGTGCAGGGCTGTTGACCGGGGTAGGAGTAGCCAGGTGGAAAGCATGGCCAGCCGTAGAAAAATGCTTATTGAAATTCTCAATTATGGTGGATGTATCAGTGGTGACAGTGTTTCCTATCTTCAGTGCAGTGGGCAGCTGGGATGAGGTGTTCTTATTCTCCATGGACTTTACAGTGTCCCAGAACCTTTTTGAGTTAGTGTTGCAGGAAGCAAATTTCTGCTTGAAAAAGCTAGCCTTGGCTTTTCTAACTGCCTGTGTTTAATGGTTTCTAGCTTCCCTGAACAGCTGCATATCACGGGGGCTGTTCGATGCTAATGCAGAACGCCATAGGATGTTTTTGTGTTGGTTAAGGGCAGTCAGATCTGGGGAGAACCAAGGGCTATATCTGTTCCTGGTTCTAAATTTCTTGAATGGGGCATGTTTATTTAAGATGGTTAGGAAGACATTTTTTTTAAATATCCAGGCATCCTCTACTGACGGGATGAGATCAATATCCTTCCAGGATACCCCGGCCAGGTCAATTAGAAAGGCCTGCTCGCTGAAGTGTTTCAGGGAGCGTTTTACAGTGATGAGTGGGGGTCGTTTGACCGCTGACCCATTACGGATGCAGGCAATGTGGCAGTGATCGCTGAGATCTTGGTTGAAGACAGCAGAGGTGTATTTAGAGGGCAAGTTGGTTAGGATGATATCTATGAGGGTGCCCGTGTTTAAGGCTTTGGGGAGGTACCTGCTAGGTTCATTGATAATTTGTGTGAGATTGAGGGCATCAAGTTTAGATGGTAGGATGGCTGGGGTGTTAAGCATGTTCCAGTTTAGGTCGCCTAGCAGCAGGAGCTCTGAAGATAGATGGGGGGCAATCAGTTCACATATGGTGTCCAGAGCACAACTGGGGGCAGAGGGTGGTCTATAGCAGACTGCAACGGTGAGAGACTTGTTTTTAGAGAGGTGGATTTTTAAAAGTAGAAGTTCAAATTGTTTGGGTACAGACCTGGATAGTAGGACAGAACTCTGCAGGCTATCTTTGCAGTAGATTGCAACACCGCCCCCTTTGGCAGTTCTATCTTGTCTGAAAATGTTGTAGTTTGGAATTAAAATTTCAGAATTTTTGGTAGTCTTCCTAAGCCAGGATTCAGACACAGCTAGAACATCCAGGTTGGCAGAGTGTGCTAAAGCAGTGAATAGAACAAACTTAGGGAGGAGGCTTCTAATGTTAACATGCATGAAACCAAGGCTATTACGGTTACAGAAGTTGTCAAAAGAGAGCGCCTGGGAAATAGGAGTGGAGCTAGGCACTACAGTGCCTGGATTCACCTCTACATTGCCAGAGGAACAGAGGAGAAGTAGAATAAGGGTGCGGCTAAAAGCAATACGAATTGGTCATCTAGAACGTCTGGAACAGAGAGTAAAAGGAGGTTTCTGGGGGCGATAAAATAGCATCAAGGTATAATGTACAGACAAAGGTATGGTAGGATGTGAATACAGTGGAGGTAAACCTAGGTATTGAGTGATGAAGAGAGAGATATTGTCTCTAGAAACATCATTGAAACCAGGAGATGTCATTGCATGTGTGGGTGGTGGAACTAATAGGTTGAATAAGGTATGGTGAGCAGGACTAGAGGCTCTACAGTGAAATAAACCAATAAACACTAACCAGAACAGCAATGGACAAGGCATATTGACATTAAGGAGAGGCATGCTTAGTCGAGTGATCAAAAGGGTCCAGAGAGTGGAGAGGTTGGTTGGGGGTCACAGCGATCCAGACAGCCAGCCAGGCCATCGGTAGCAAGCTAGCATAGGATGGACGTCTGTTATTAGCCACCTCTTGCGCTCCGTCAGTAGATTAGTGGGGTTCCGTGTGGTAGAGGGGACCAATCCAAATCACACAACAACAACAAAAATAAAAACAATAGATATAGCTAAAGGCCCAAGAAGAAGAAAAAAATACCAATAACAATAAAAATAAATAAACAAATTGTCCGATTATCTATTCAGATAGCAGCCGATAAGACAGCTAATGGCTAGCAGGCCGCAGATGGGCACCCAGGCAACGTCGCGACGGAGGAACCAGGCGGATAACTCCCTCGGGTAGACAACGTCGGCAGTTCAGCCGTGAAGGCCCGGTGGGGCTCCGCGTAAGCAGCAAAACGGGTCCGGATAGGTGACCGCAGCCCAGGAGTGATTGATGGAACTCCTCAGCTGGCTAGCTCCCGAACAACTGATGTTCGCTCCGGAATCGACGAAAGCTTTAACTAGCTTCTGATTAGCTTCTGGATTTGCTTCTGGCTAGCTCCTGGCAAGCTTCTGGCTAGTTTCTGGCTAGCTTCAGACCTAGCTTGTGATTAGCTTCTGGCTAGCTCCTGGCTAGCTTCTGGCTAGCTCCTGGCTAGCTTCTGGCTAGCTTCTGGCTAGTTTCTGGCTAGCTTCTTGGAGTTTGGAGTTTCTGGCTAGCTTCTTGGATGATTACAGATTTGACGTAAATAATACTTTTTTATAAATATAAATTGGTGAGGCGGGTTGCAGGAGAGTGTTTTGAGGATGAGTTTATGGAAAATTTAAATAAAAAACTGTATGAAAAAAGTTGTAAATATATATATATATATATATACGGGACACGACAAGACAAGGACAAAAGACGTCTGAACTGCTATGCCATCTTGGTACAGATTATACGGGTTAGGGGTTATTCTATAGTATGGAAATGTGTAGGAGATGCTCCTTCACTAGACGTCGGACTCTTAAATGCATATGCATGTTATTTTTTTTGAGAGCAAGATTTATTTGTTGGGTGCTATTAATTCATCCCCAAACGCCTTCTATCAGCATCTCTCTCTCTCTCTCTCTCTCTCTCTCTCTCTCTCTCTAGGAGGACCTGAGCCTTAGGACCATGCCTCAGGACTACTTGGCCTGATGACTCCTTGCTGTCCTCAGTCCACCTGGTCATGCTGCTGCTCCAGTTTCAACTGTTCTGCCTGGGGCTATGGAACCCTGGCCTGTGTACCGGACGTGCTACCCTTCCCAGACCTGCTGTTTTCAACTCTCTAGAGACAGTGAGAGCAGTAGAGATTATCTGAATGATCGGCTATGAAAAGCCAACTGATATTTACTCCTGAGGTGCTGACCTGTTGCACCCTCTACTGTACAACCACTGTGATTATTATTATTTGACCCTGCTGTTTATCTATGAACATTTGAACATCTTGGCCATGTTCTGTTATACTCTCCACCCGGCTCAGCCAGAAGAGGACTGGCCATCCCTCGTTAGCCTGGTTCTTCTCTCTGTTTCTTCCTCGGTTCCAGACTTTTTAGGGAGTTTTTCCTAGCCACTGTGCTTCTACACCTGCATTGCTTGCTGTTTGTGGTTTTAGGCTGGGTTTTTGTACAGCACTTTGTGACGTCAGCTGATGTAAGAAGGGCTTTGTAAATCCATTTGGTTGATTGATAATTTGTTTATTGCTTAAACAAGGCGACGTGCCTTATCACAGGAAGATATTTCTATTTTCTCTCGAATTTGAGGCAAAGGAAATGTTGACTGTTTCGTTCAGCCACTTAAAGGACAGCAATTAGAGACATTTTCCAGCATGCCATGAAAACATTCCAACTACGTTTTACTGAGTTTAGTTTGTCTCACTCTGTTCTGTTTCTGCAAAGTTAATCAAGATGCCTTGTCAAATGCCATAGCTATAAAACACAACCACAGTATTGAATTCCCCAAACTACACTGAACAAAAATATAAAACAAAACATGTAAAGTGTAGGGCCCATGTTTCATGAGCTGAAAGAAAAGATTGCAAAAATGTTCCACATGCACAAAAAAATGTATTTCTCTCAAATTTTGTGCACAACTGAGCATTTTTCCTTTGCCAAGATAATCCATCCACCTGACAGGTGTGGCATATCAAGAACCTCTTGAAACTCCCCATCCCGGATCCGGGATTGTGACTAAGCCTCAGGCTCATTAGCATAACGCAACGTTAACGATTTCTGAAAATCGCAAATAAAATTAAAATAATGCGTTTGCTCTCAAGCTTAGACTGTCATCTCAGATTTTCAAAATATGCTTTTGAACCATAGAAATTGACTAATTTGTGTAAGAGTATGCAAAGCTAGCATAGCATTTTGTGTAGCATGTAGCACGCAACATTTTCACAAAAGCCAGATAACCAAATAAATAAAATAATTTACCTTTGAAGAGCTTCTGATGTTTTCAATGAGGAGACTCCCAGCCACATACCAGATGCGCAGTGTTTCCTGAAAGCGTCTGTGTGTAGGAGAAATCGTTCCATTTTCTACATTGCGCCTGGCTACCGAAACGAACCGAAAATGCAGTCACCTACAACGTGAAACTTTTTCCGGATTAACTACATAATATCGACCGAAACATGGCAAACGTTGTTTGGAATCAATCCTCAAGGTGTTTTTTCACATATCTCTTCATTGACATGCAGTTCGTGGAAGCTTGCTTCTCTCTCTGTGCCCCATGGAAAAATACTGGCAGGTGACTTTTGCGCACCAATTTCGGCGCAGGACACCGGGCGGACACGTGGTAAATGTGGTCTCTTATGGTCAATCTTCCAATGATCTGCCTACAAATACGTCACAATGCTGCAGACACCTTGGGGAAACGACAGAAAGGGCAGACTCATTCCTCTTGCGTTCACAGCCATATAAGGAGATCATGAAAGACAGAGCCTCAAAAATCCTTGTCATTTCCTGGATGCCAAGTCATCTTGGTTTTGCCTGAAGCTCACGTTAAAGGGCACGCACAGAGAAGATATTTGTATTTCTGGACACGTCAGAGTGTTTTCTTTCGAACAGTAGCAATTATATGCATAGTCGAGCATCTTTTTGTGACAAAATATCTTGTTTAAAACGGGAACGTTTTTCTTCCAAAAATGAAATAGCGCCACCATAGGTGTAAGAGGTTAAACAGCATGATTGCAGGAATGTCCACCAGACCCTTCTCCCACGTTGTTTTAGAGAATTTGGCAGTACGTCCAACTGGCCTCACAACCCCAGACCACGTGTATGGTGTTGTGTGGACGAGCGATTTGCTGATGTCAATGTTGTGAACAGAGAGCCCCAAGGTGGCGGTATAGTATGGGCAGGCATAAGCTACGGACAATGAACACAATTGCTTTTTTGTCAATGGCAATTTGAATGGCAATTATCGTGCCATTCATCCGTCGACATCACCGCACGACCCCATGTCACAAGGATCTGTACACAATTCCTGGAAGCTGAACATGTCCCAGTTCTTCCATGGACTGCATACTCACAAGACATGTCACCCATTGATCATGTTTGGGATGCTCTGGATCGACATGTACGACATGTTTCAGTTCCCGCCAATATCCAGCAACTTCGCAAAGCCATTGAAGAGGAGTTGGACAACATTCCACAGGCCACAATCAACATCCTGATCAATTCTATGTGAACGAGATGATGCGCGCTGTATGAAGCAAATGGTGATCACATCAGATACTGACTGGTTTTCTGATCCACACCCCTACTTAATTTTTTAATATATCTTTGACCAACAGATTCATATCTGTATTCCCAGTCATGCGAAATCCATAGATTAGGGCCTAATTTATTTATTTCAATTGACTGATGACCATATATGAACTGTAACTCAGTAAAAGCTTTGAAATTGTTGCAAGTCACGTTTATTTTTGTTCAGTATAGTATGTATATAGGAAGAGCTGCTTTCTAATGACAATGGCTTATGTTGCATTGTTTGACTAACATCCATGTTATATGGGATAGGCTAAATTGCACATATACATTATGTATGACAATTGTATTTCAGCACTGGGGGGTAGACATCCAGTTTTAAAAAATCATGGATGCCATTATCACCAAGTTAGAGCGACATACTGCTCGCAAAATAATTGTGGCTGATTAGAAAGTGAAAAAGGAACTGACAAATAAATGACCTGAGAACTAATATGGAATATAAAGCTCATTTCCAATCGCAAAACCCCTCTTGGGCTGAGAATTACACATCCAGATAGTTATGATTACAACACTATTACCTTGAGAACTGGGATAACTATGTGAGAGAAGGAGTTGACTGAAAGTGCTGGTCTTCTGCAGACTATTCCCTGCTGATCAATGGCCTGAAGTCGGCTCAGTATGGCGCTAATGAGGAGAGGGGAGGGAGTAGTTGGAAAGAACAGAGCTGTAATGTGACACACAGAAAGAGCCCCAGTTGAACTTCACATGATTTTACAATGGATAGGAGGCTGCCTGCTACCATCAGTCAGACCGGTAGTACAAGCAATAGATGCAAAGATATTTTTATTAAAATGGTTTGCGTTTGATATAGACGCATGCTGTTACGTTATTTGTATTTGTAGTTTTTAGGGATCCTCATTAGTTGTTGCCAAGGCAGCAGCTACTCTACCTGGGGTCCAAACACATTAAGGCACTTACATTACACATAAAATAAAAGATAAAACAGTACATCATATAACATCATTTCACCACTACATATCTACAATCCAAAAATTTTAATACCTTCCCTGCTACAAAATTACAATGTGCGTGTGTGTAGAGTGCGTGTGCAAGCGCCTGTGTGCGTATGCGTGTGTCTGTACCTTTGTGTGTGTCTCCTTCACAGTCCCCACTGTTCCATAAGGTGTATTTTTTACCTGTTTTTAAATCTGATTCTACTGCTTGCATCAGTTACCTGATGTGAAATAGAGTTCCATGTAGTCATGGCTCTGTGCGCCTCCCATAGTCTGTTCTGGACTTGTGGACTGTGAAGAGACCTGTGGTGGCATAATTTGTGTGGTATGCATGGGTGTTCAAGCTGTGTTCTAGTAGTTTAAACAGGCAGCTCGGTACATTCAGCTTGTCAACACTTCTTACAATAACAAGTAGTGATGAAGTCAATCTCTCTACAACTTTCAGCAATGGGAGAATGACGTGCATATCATTAATGTTAGCTCCCTGTATACTTTTAAGGGCCAGCCGTGCTACCCTCTTCTGAGCCTATTGCAATTTTCACAAAGTCCCTCTTTGTGGCGTCTGACCACAGGACTGAACAGTAGTCTAGCTACGACAAAACTAGGGCCTGTAGGACCTGCCTTGTTGATAGTATTGTTAAGAAGGCAGAACAATGCTTTATTATGGACGGACCTCTCCCCATCTTAGCTTCTGTTGTATCAATATGTTTTGACCATGACAGTTTACAATCTAGGGTTACTCCAAGCAGTTTAATCCCTTCAACTTGCTCAATTTCCACGTTATTCATTGCAAGATTTAGTTGAGGTTTAGGGTCTAGTGAATGATTTGTCCCAAATACAATGATTTTAGTTTTGGAAATATTTAGGGCTAACTTGCCATCCATTCTGAAACTGTCTGGAACGTTTTGTTAAGTGTTGCAGTCATTTCAGTCGCTGTAGTAGCTGATGTGTTTGATTTGATTTGATTTGATTTAGTGTGGAGTCACAAAGCCAGTGGCATTTCGTTAGTAAATATTGAAAAAAGTAAGGTGCCTAGACAGATGCCCTGGGGAATTTCTGATTCTACCTGGATTATGTTGGAGAGGCTTCCATTAAATAACACCCTCTGTGTTCTTTTAGATTGGTAACTATTTAGCACAACAATTGTGTTATGAAACTAGTTAGCCATACTAAACTGAAAAGCCTACGCTCACTTGCTTATTTCTAGGGTCCTAGGCCTGAATAATGGGTTGATAACCTGATAAGCATATGTGTAAAGGATTTGTAACATATTTATTTTTGTACATTTACATTTACATTTACATTTAAGTCATTTAGCAGACACTCTTATCCAGAGCGACTTAAAAATTGGTGAATTCACCTTCTGACATCAGTGGAACAGCCACTTTACAATAGTGCATCTAAATCATTAAGGGGGGGGGGGGGTTAGAAGGATTGGTTTATCCTATCCTAGGTATTCCTTGAAGAGGTGGGGTTTCAAGTGTCTCCGGAAGGTGGTGATTGACTCTGCTGTCCTGGCGTCGTGAGGGAGTTTGTTCCACCATTGGGGGGCCAGAGCAGCAAACAGTTTTGACTGGGCTGAGCGGGAACTGTACTTCCTCAGTGGTAGGGAGGCGAGCAGGCCAGAGGTGGATGAACGCAGTGCCCTTGTTTGGGTGTAGGGCCTGATCAGAACCTGGAGGTACTGCGGTGCCGTTCCCCTCACAGCTCCGTAGGCAAGCACCATGGTCTTGTAGCGGATGCGAGCTTCAACTGGAAGCCAGTGGAGAGAGCGGAGGAGCGGGGTGACGTGAGAGAACTTGGGAAGGTTGAACACCAGACGGGCTGCGGCGTTCTGGATGAGTTGTAGGGGTTTAATGGCACAGGCAGGGAGCCCAGCCAACAGCGAGTTGCAGTAATCCAGACGGGAGATGACAAGTGCCTGGATTAGGACCTGCGCCGCTTCCTGTGTGAGGCAGGGGCGTACTCTGCGGATGTTGTAGAGCATGAACCTACAGGAACGGGCCACCGCCTTGATGTTAGTTGAGAACGACAGGGTGTTGTCCAGGATCACGCCAAGGTTCTTAGCGCTCTGGGAGGAGGAAACAATGGAGTTGTCAACCGTGATGGCGAGATCATGGAACGGGCAGTCCTTCCCCGGGAGGAAGAGCAGCTCCGTCTTGCCGAGGTTCAGCTTGAGGTGGTGATCCGTCATCCACACTGATATGTCTGCCAGACATGCAGAGATGCGATTCGCCACCTGGTCATCAGAAGGGGGAAAGGAGAAGATTAATTGTGTGTCGTCTGCATAGCAATGATAGGAGAGACCATGTGAGGTTATGACAGAGCCAAGTGACTTGGTGTATAGCGAGAATAGGAGAGGGCCTAGAACAGAGCCCTGGGGGACACCAGTGGTGAGAGCGCGTGGCGAGGAGACAGATTCTCGCCACGCCACCTGGTAGGAGCGACCTGTCAGATAGGACGCAATCCAAGCGTGGGCCGCACCGGAGATGCCCAACTCGGAGAGGGTGGAGAGGAGGATCTGATGGTTCACAGTGTCGAAGGCAGCCGATAGGTCTAGAAGGATGAGAGCAGAGGAGAGAGAGTTAGCTTTAGCAGTGCGGAGCGCCTCCGTGATACAGAGAAGAGCAGTCTCAGTTGAATGACTAGTCTTGAAACCTGACTGATTTGGATCAAGAAGGTCATTCTGAGAGAGATAGCGGGAGAGCTGGCCAAGGACGGCACGTTCAAGAGTTTTGGAGAGAAAAGAAAGAAGGGATACTGGTCTGTAGTTGTTGACATCGGAGGGATCGAGTGTAGGTTTTTTCAGAAGGGGTGCAACTCTCGCTCTCTTGAAGACGGAAGGGACGTAGCCAGCGGTCAGGGATGAGTTGATGAGCGAGGTGAGGTAAGGGAGAAGGTCTCCGGAGATGGTCTGGAGAAGAGAGGAGGGATAGGGTCAAGCGGGCAGGTTGTTGGGCGGCCGGCCGTCACAAGAAGCGAGATTTCATCTGGAGAGAGAGGGGAGAAAGAGGTCAGAGCACAGGGTAGGGCAGTGTGAGCAGAACCAGCGGTGTCGTTTGACTTAGCAAACGAGGATCGGATGTCGTCGACCTTCTTTTCAAAATGGTTGACGAAGTCATCTGCAGAGAGGGAGGAGGGGGGAGGAGGATTCAGGAGGGAGGAGAAGGTGGCAAAGAGCTTCCTAGGGTTAGAGGCAGATGCTTGGAATTTAGAGTGGAAGAAAGTGGCTTTAGCAGCAGAGACAGAGGAGGAAAATGTAGAGAGGAGGGAGTGAAAGGATGCCAGGTCCGCAGGGAGGCGAGTTTTCCTCCATTTCCGCTCGGCTGCCCGGAGCACTGTTCTGTGAGCTCGCAATGAGTCGTCGAGCCACGGAGCGGGAGGGGAGGACCGAGCCGGCCTGGAGGATAGGGGACATAGAGAGTCAAAGGATGCAGAAAGGGAAGAGAGGAGGGTTGAGGAGGCAGAATCAGGAGATAGGTTGGAGAAGGTATGAGCAGAGGGAAGAGATGATAGGATGGAAGAGGAGAGAGTAGCGGGGAGAGAGAGCGAAGGTTGGGACGGCGCGATACCATCCGAGTAGGGGCAGTGTGGGAAGTGTTGGATGAGAGCGAGAGGGAAAAGGATACAAGGTAGTGGTCGGAGACTTGGAGGGGAGTTGCAATGAGGTTAGTGGAAGAACAGCATCTAGTAAAGATGAGGTCGAGCGTATTGCCTGCCTTGTGAGTAGGGGGAAGGTGAGAGGGTGAGGTCAAAAGAGGAGAGGAGTGGAAAGAAGGAGGCAGAGAGGAATGAGTCAAAGGTAGACGTGGGGAGGTTAAAGTCGCCCAGGACTGTGAGAGGTGAGCCGTCCTCAGGAAAGGAGCTTATCAAGGCATCAAGCTCATTGATGAACTCTCCGAGGAACCTGGAGGGCGATAAATGATAAGGATGTTAAGCTTGAAAGGGCTGGTAACTGTGACAGCATGGAATTCAAAGGAGGCGATAGACAGATGGGTAAGGGGAGAAAGAGAGAATGACCACTTGGGAGAGATGAGGATCCCGGTGCCACCACCCCGCTGACCAGAAGCTCTCGGGGTGTGCGAGAACACGTGGGCGGACGAAGAGAGAGCAGTAGGAGTAGCAGTGTTGTCTGTGGTGATCCATGTTTCCGTCAGTGCCAAGAAGTCGAGGGACTGGAGGGAGGCATAGGCTGAGATGAACTCTGCCTTGTTGGCCGCAGATCGGCAGTTCCAGAGGCTACCGGAGACCTGGAACTCCACGTGGGTCGTGCGCGCTGGGACCACCAGATTAGGGTGGCCATGGCCACGCGGTGTGGAGCGTTTGTATGGTCTGTGCAGAGAGGAGAGAACAGGGATAGATAGACACATAGTTGACAGGCTACAGAAGAGGCTACGCTAATGCAAAGGAGATTGGAATGACAAGTGGACTACACTTATCGAATGTTCAGAACGTTAAGCTTACGTAGCAAGAATCTTATTGACTAAAATGATTGAAATGATACAGTACTGCTGGAGTAGGCTAGCTGGCAGTGGCTACGTTGTTGACACTACACTAATCAAGTCGTTCCGTCGAGTGTAATAGTTTCTACAGTGCTGCTATTCGGGGCAGCTGGCTAGCTAGCAGTGTTGATTACGTAACGTTACGTTAAAAGAACGACAATAGCTGGCTAGCTAACCTAGAAAATCGCTCCAGACTACACAATTGTCTTAGATACAAAGACGGCTATGTAGCTAGCTAGCTACGATCAAACAAATCAAACCGTTGTACTGTAATGAAGTGAAATGAAAATGTGATACTACATGTGGAGGGAGGCGGAATGTTGACCGGGTTGTTGAAGTTCAATTCGGAAGACGTTGGCTAGCTGTTGGCTAGCTAGCTAGCAGTGACTCCTACGTTAAGGACGACAAGTAGCTGGCTAGCTAACCTCGGTAAATTAAGATAATCACTCTAAGTCTACACACTCTAAACTACACAATTACCTTGGATACGAAGACAGCAAAGACAACTATGTAGCTAGCTAACACTACACTAATCGAGTCGTTGAGTGTAATAGTTTCTACAGTGCTAGTGGACGTTAGTGGACGTTAGCTAGCTGCTGTGCTAGTGGACGTTAGCTAGCTGCTGGGCAGATAGCAGTGTAGACTACGTTAGGACGACGAAATACGATAATTACGCAATTATCTTTGATACAAAGACGGCTATGTAGCTAGCTAAGAAGAAATTGCTAAGATTAGACAAATCAAACCGTTGTACTATAATGAAATGTAATGAAAAGTTATACTACCTGCGGACCGAAGTGTAGATGCGACCGCTCGCTCCAACCCGGAACCCAAAGGCAGGCAGCTTACCTTCCCCATCTCTGACCGGAAGCGTAGACCATCTTGGTCAGCCATCTTGGTTTGGTTGTTCAGTTGTTGAGGTAATAGCAACTAGGCTATACCGGTTAAATAAAGGTAAGATACTGGTTAAATATAAGGCTGATTGGTGACATTAAAAAGATCCAATGAAGCCATTTTTCAACTCAATATCAAATAATTTCTGGTTAATAATTAAGTACTTTACTGTAATTGATTTCAATTAAAATGGTTAAAAAGAAACCAAAATATTTTATTTGGATAGAGATTTCCCAAGCAAGAATTTTGCTAGGATTGTCTAGGAGTGGTCTGAGTGGGAAGGAGAGATCTGAAAAGTAACTGTTATTGGCAGAGATATTTGGAACTCTTTCTAACTAATAACTGACTGATTATGTCACCAGGTAAGCTAAACTCCATCCAACCAAAAACAGACTGAAACTTCAGGCAGTCTTTTCAACCAGCTCTTACACTAAAAGAGCATTATCATCATTTTCTCAATTTCACAGTATTATTCCAACCTCATAGTGTGGAAATATGTATAAAACACAGGAAATCTAGTTTGGACTGCACTGGGCCTTTAATAATGTCCATCACACAGGCAGGAACAGCATTAGATGCTAAGACCGTTTCAATCACAGAGTTTCTAAACCCAGAGGCCCAACATCGCAATACTTCCGGGAAAGCTTCGCAAAACACACGAATGACCGTTAGACCAGATGACCTATTTCCACGCATGAGTTTAGCTAGCTAACATTGCCATGACATTGCCTACCAGCGTGATCTGGGATTTATTTTGGAGAAGCAGTTTCTAGGCATCTTCAGACTAAACCATCTTTGAGGGATTTTGTGTTACAAAACCAGTTAGCAAAAATACTGAAAAACCTACACCCTCTATGTCTAGGCTCCTAGGCCTGCCTAATGGATTATTAATCCAATGTACACTGCTCAAAAAATAAAGGGAACACTTAAACAACACAATATAACTCCAAGTCAATCACACTTCTGTGAAATCAAACTGTCCACTTAGGAAGCAACACTGATTGACAATAAATTTCACATGCTGTTGTGCAAATGGAATAGACAACAGGTGGAAATGATAGGCAATTAGCAAGACACCCCCAATAAAGGAGTGGTTCTGCAGGTGATGACCACAGACCACTTCTCAGTTCCTATGCTTCCTGGCTGATGTTTTGGTCACTTTTGAATGCTGGCGGTGCTTTCACTCAAGTGGTAGCATGAGACGGAGTCTACAACCCACATCTGGGACATCATGTCTCGCTCCATCCACCAACGCCACATTGCACCACAGACTGTCCATGAGTTGGCGGATGTTTTAGCCCAGGTCTGGGAGGAGATCCCTCAGGAGACCATCTGCCACCTCATCAGGAGCATGCCCAGGCGTTGTAGGGAGGTCATACAGGCACGCGGAGGCCACACACACTACTGAGCCTCATTTTGACTTGTTTTAAGGACATTACATCAAAGTTGGATCAGCCTGTAGTGTAGTTTTCCACTTTCATTTTGAATGTGACTCCAAATCCAGACCTCCATGGGTTGATAAATTTGATTTCCATTGATAATGTTTGTGTGATTTTCTTGTCAGCACGTTCAACTATGTAAAGAAAAAAAGTATTTAATAAGAATATTTCATTCATTCAGATCTAGGATGTGTTATTTTAGTGTTCCCTTTTTTTTAGCAGTGTATATTTGTAGTAGTTGTAGGTAAGAATAAGCAGAGCTGTGTTTGTTATAGCCAGCTTACCTTCCCCAGTTTTTTCAACCATCTTGGTCTTCCATTTCCAGGTTGGTTTGTGGTGCATTCAAGACAACTTGGCACTAGGGAAAAATTGAGCTCCGACTGGGATTTATTTTTTTAAACATTCATCCAACTCGGAAACTCGGGCATCATCCTAGAGCTCCGCCTTATCCGACCTGAAGATCAACTGGTTTTCCCAGTTGTCTTGAACACAACATAAATCATTCAGGGGTGTTTCAAAAGGAACCATTACAATAGTAGGTTTTATGTCACAATTCTTCAAATATATTAGGTCACGGGATAATGTGGCATTATTCGTCTCGTGTTATAGTGGGTGATTTAGGTGGATAGCATGGTCTGGGATTTAGCTATAACACTAACATTTATACCTATGCAGTTTAAAAATAAAAAGTCAATTCAATAATGGTGAGGCCAGCATGCATTTAAGTATATCCTTTGCTATTGTGAGCCTTTTAAATGAGTATGTTGCTTTGACGTTGTGCCTACATTACGGTGTTACGTAGTCTTCCATCAAACCATTTTATTTCCTGTGTGAAGGTATGTCCGTGTCACAGTTGCTATGATACGCTATCCTTTTCAAATGGATGTGCAATCAAAGCACAAGGTGCCAGTGACAGAGGAAGACTTTGGCTCGGAGTCGTCTGGCTGGCGATCGAATCAAAAGCTCCATTGAACAAGTGGCTCCGCTGCTGCTCTTAACTTCCCCTCATCGTAAGTCACAGAGCTGAACGCCAAGGCTCCCACATGATCTCTAACGTCCCACACACTAGAGGATAGATAGGAAGACACCACATGCAGTCACACACACTCACACGATTTGTGGAAGACTTCACACTGCAGTAGCAGGCAGAAAACTGGGTCAATACTCAGAGAAAAAAACAATGCTGACATGTTGCTATTTTTAAGAAGAATGACGTAGGAAGTGGCAAAAGGGCATTTGTATTTTTTGTTTGTTTGTGTCCTCCAGGTTTGAGAATGGAGACTATATAAAGTAATGTTCCCTATACATCATAACACACCATTCCCCAGGTTTAAAGCGACAATCCTTAGTTGAAACAATAACAAAGCAATGACAAAGTGCCCCTGTTTTGGTAAAAAGCTCAGGGATGAGGCTGGAGAAAGGTAACCACTCAAATGAATAGACTGAGCTATGGATGCAAGGACAGACCATCCATGATATCAAGATTATAGTTTTAACCATGTTTTAAGGCTATGTGGTGTTTGTTAACATTTACTTGTTTTACAATATTGGAGAAAAACAAGCCCATATATTTTGGGATCTGATGGAGTTCGAAAGTTGAACTAAGCTCATGAGGCATTTAGAAGTTATATTCTTCAAGAATCAATGAGTACATATCATTCATTTTTAAGTCCCCAAAAAGGATGTAGCAATTTAAAATTTAAAGGGGCAGTCATTTAATGAAGTAACGTCTGTGTTTGGAAGTTGTTCTCTAAATAGTAATGTCTCCCCCTGCAGGGGGACATTTTATGGGAAATTGACCCAAAGCCTGACCAGCTAAACTGTGGAGCATTGATGCCCTTTTCTCACCATCTTGCCAACCTGAACTGTATTATGCTAGTTCAGGTATTTTAATTTCACATGGTCCTTTCCAGCACGGTTCCAACTTTCATGACAATTGTATTCATTGTACATTGTACAGCTTCCTGTATGATAACCTTTGTACATAATTCACTAACATTACAACGGAAAATCGCTTCAGTGTCTGTCCCAATTTGAATACACTGAGACTCGAAGCATCTTGCATCAAATGATTGAGGGGACAGGCCGTGTCAACAGCATCATTGAGAAGGGGTACCTCTCATTGTGGCCTGGGTCAATTTCCTGCCGTTTTACCCTCAATTCCCCTGTAATTATTTTACAGCCTTCACACCCTGAGGTCTAAGGGGCATTTATTCCATTACCATGAGAACTGTCAGGCTCTACTGGTGTCGTCTCCTGGGCCTGTAAAAGCAGGCCCTCTTTGTGCTGAAGCGGGCTATTGTCACCCCCGCCTCCACTTATTGGCCCTATTTAACCATTTGCTTGGACAAGGGAGGGGTTGTCCAGGGTTCAAACGGTCTGAACTTTACCTTCAACCCGCACAACAATATGCCTTTATCAGCAAGTAGCTGGTGTGAGGGGTGTATGTGCAGGCCAAGGGGAAAATAATATCCTCTCTTTTTCCTTCTCTTTCCTCCCCCATCTCTCTCTCTCATTTCACTCTCCCATCCCCAAAAAATCCTCTCTCCTTCGCTACCTCTCCCCTGCATATTTATGTAGACCTAAGCTCTTACTCATATTTTTACAGATAATGGATAATCTTTCTCCACCCGGAAGCGTCTGATCTTTCTCTCCAAGTTTTCTGTACGTTTAATTCATTCAGTGTCAAACATTCACAAAGATATACTCTTCATTGGTTCAGATAGGGATGAAAGTTCAGACAAGACGCAAGTTTTTTTTTTAAATGAAGACTCCCAGCTTGTCGGAATACAATCTGAGATTAAAGAAATATCCATCCTTCCACTCTCATTAAAATAAAAACATGTAGGGTTGAATGGGTTAATCCACCACGGAGTGTTCTATTGATAAGTCCCACCTTGGAAACCCTCTCACTTAACATGAAGAGAACAAAGCACAAGAACCATGGTGAGAATGGCGTGAGAATCTAGCTGTTCCTCACCAAGGACGGGGGGTTCTTTCCAGCAGCCTCCTGGTAGGCACCACACCATGGGACATCTAGGGTGAAAAGTGGACTAGATATTCAACCACCTTCGCTCCAGTATCTTCAGTCACAAAGGAGGGGTGTATTAGCGGGTGTATTAGGAGAGGAAGTGGAGGAGTTTAGCATGGTTCCCTTTCAACAGGAGACCATTAGGGAACACTCCACAGGGTCAAGGGGGGAAAATGGCCCCACACCTCATCCTGGGCTTAGCCAGGCCACACTCCCATGACCTTTGACCTCATCTTGCTGCACCTGTGAGGCAGATGGAGAGAGGCTTCCCCATTGAACTGTGGGTATTGTGACATGTTTCGGCTCAGCTGACCCAGGCACTGTCTGTCAAAGCTGGGTGCAGTTATCATTGAGAGTCTCTCTATTGCCCGGAACTGATTAACACAAGTAGGTATACATTGATCCGCTGAATGATGTCAGTGAAAAAAAGGACTAGGGCCAAGATAAGCTGAAAGGTATGTTCAGGACTGTTTCTGCTACCATGGTGCGTTGGTCAGAAAGCGAATCAGGAATCCAGATTAATGGGTATTTATTACACACATAAACAGCGGCACATGGGGGAGGGTTTGGAACAGAGGTTTTGGTAGGGCCTTTAATAAATCCTTTTAGGGATAGGGGGCAGCATTTTCACTTTGGATGAATTGCGTGCCCATAGTGAACTGCCTCCTACTCTGTCCCAGATGCTAATATATGCATATTATTATTACTATTGGATAGAAAACACAACTGTTTGAACTATGTCTGTGAGTATAACAGAACTCATAGGGCAGGCAAACTTCCAAACAGGAAGTGGAAATTCTGGGGCTGGTGGATTTTCAACTCATCTCCTATTCACATCCCAGTAAGATATGGATCTGTTCGCACTTCCTACGCCTTCCACTAGATGTCAACAGTCAGTAGAACATGGAATCAAGCCTCTAGTGTGATGTGGGACCGGATGGGAGGGGAATGAGTCAGTGGTCTGGCAGAATGCCAGTTCCTGGTTGCGCACATTACTCTTGATATCGCCTTGTGTTCCATCACTCTGTACACAAAAACAAATGCTCTGTTTGGATCGTTATTCGATATATATGATAATAACATCCTGAAGATTGATTCTCTACTTAGTTTGACCAGTTTATTCAACCTGGAATATAACTTTTTGAAGTTTTCGTCCGAGTTCGCCTGGACCAGCGCCAGCTTTTGGACATGTGAGCTAAACGTGCTAGCAAAAGTAGCTAATTGGACACTAGTAATGGATATTATCGAACAAAACAACGATTTATTGCGGAACTCGGATTCCTTGCACATCATTCTGATGAAAGATCATCAAAGGTAAGGGAATATTTATGATGTAATTTCGTATTTCTGTTGACTCCAACATGGCGGAGCGCCATCTCAGATTATTGCATGGTATGCTTTTTTCGTAAAGTTTTTTTTAAATCTGACACAGCGGTTGCATTAAGAACCAGTGTATCTTTAATTATATGTAAAACATGTATCTTTCATCAAAGTTTATGATGAGTATTTCTGTTATATGACGTGGCTCTCTGTAATTACTCAGGATATTTTGGAGGCATTTCTGAACATGGCGCCAATGTAAACCGAGATTTGTGGATATAAATATGCATATTATCGAACAAAACATAAATGTGTTTCATCTGATGAAGATTATCAAAGGTTAGGGATTAATTTTATCTCTAATTCTGCTTTTGTGACTCTAACTTTGGCTGGGAAAAATGGCTGTGTGTTTTTTGGGATTTGGTGGTGATCTAACTTAAATATATGTTGTGTTTTCGCTGTAAAAGATTTAAAAAATCGGATACGATGGGTAGATTAACAAATGTTTATCTTTCATTTGCTGTATTGGACTTAATGTGTGAAAGTCTAAAAAATATTTTTGAGCAGAATGTTGGGGGGGGGGGTGTCCTAGACAGGTTTAAGGCCTGTAGGAAGGATGTGCTTTAGGATATGGCTTGTAAGGACTTGGAGATAGGATGTGAATAACACAGGATGTGGTGTTCTGGATGCAAGCTACAATAGGAACACAACCCCCCCCTTGCCCTCAGAACAGCCTCAATTCATCAGGGCATGGACTCAACAAGGTGCTGAAAGCGTTCCACAGGGATTCTGGCCCATGTTGACGTCAATGCTTCCCACAGTTAATTCAAGTTGGCTGGATGTCCTTTGGGCAGTGGAACATTTTTTATTCACACAGGAAAATGTTGACTGGGAAGAACTCAGAGTTGCAGTTCTTGACACATACCGATGTGCCTGGCACCTACTACCATACCCCATTCAAAGGCACTTAAATATTATGTCTTGCACATTCATCCTCTGAATGGCACACATACACAATCCATATCTAAATTGTCTCAAGGCTTACAAATCCTTCTTTAACCTGTCTCCTCCCCTTCATCTACACTGATTGAAGTAGATTTAACAAGTGACATCAATAAGGGATCTTAGCTTTCACCTGGATTCACCTGGTCAGTCTATGTCATGGAAATAGCAGGTGTTCTTAATGTTTTGTACACTCGGTGTATAACATCTATAAACTAAGGAGACCGCCAGGATAAACATAAAAGAGCAATGTCATTAGCATACTGAGAACATGGACATCAACAGGGTAACAGGCAGAATAATGTACATCATTTATTTACATCTCCAACATCATAGTAAAAAGGAACTTACTTTCTCACCTCACACACGAAGATAGGAAATGAGCCGCCCTGGGGCATCAACAAGCATGATCCATTACCAGCGCAGGCTGCTTATATGGGAAAACAGAGGCGTGAAAAGGTAGAGGAGAGGTGATTTGGGAGTGGAAACAGGCATGGAGAGAAGGAGTGTGGCCTAGGGTAATAGGAAGCAATTGGAGTTCTGTAGGACTGCCATGACCCTTCACTAAAGTCCGAATGCCACAATCTGTATGTTTTCCTTTCATGCTCCCTTCCGTTCATGTGTTGGGTCACTTGTAAACTCAGGGAAGGCTGGCGTTGTATTACAATGTTAGGGTGGACATTTTTCCTAAACACGTGCTCGAATGTGTGGAAGTGTATTCCAGAGTGCAATTACACTTCCTGAGCAGAACTGATCATGCCAATTGATAATATTGTATACTGCATGCACACATAGCCATGTTTTTCTTTGATACTTTGCTATATTTTTCTGCGCCTCATTACATTATGTTCTATTTCTATTTCTATTACTTGATAACAATCCAGAAAATAATTCTAGAAGCGAATTATCTAATGAATTGTGATCGAAATTCCGTTTGATACAGAGTATGAGATGATTTTCATCAGCTTTGTTGTGAAACTGTTCAATCAACTTCCCAGTGTGCCGGTAATGAGACTGGCTGCAATTGATATCCAGGAGCACGGTTTCAGCTAGGAGATTACTGCCATGATTACTTGGCAAATTAGTGTTTATGTGCATTTTTATCTACGAAATAAGACACAAATAATTAAGTAATAAAACAGATTAACTGCATTAGAGGGCTCTGAACAAAGGAGGTTAGAAACTAAACATAAATTAGTATTTGCGTTCTATAAAGAGTGGGCCTAGATTGCAAGATTACACTATCTTGCTTTTGCATGGTCAACTGCCTAATGTTTTGTTTTTTGGCTATTCTGCAACCTGACTTCATTTCTCTACCAAAAGCTTCACAGCCTACTGCCACAAACTGGGTCGTTGACTAATGAAAATGACTCTAATCAACTAGAGCAAATGTTATGCTGACAGGGCAAACTGAATTGATAGTGATAGACCCTGTCCAAACTCGATATTGATAAGGAGTCCTTATAAAGACAATTTAGCCATTAAAAAGTATTTAGGCACTTATAGGACATAGCATGTGTCTCTTTGGCTTCTTTTGGAATTATTCATTCAGTGTCTCGACCTCCATCCTCCACACTTCCTGTCTTTCCAGCTGTCTGTATTAATGCTCATCCCTCAGGGAGGAAGTTTGCTTCTCTTCAGAGGCCATTCTACAAATCTTATTTCCAAGGACATCCTGTCAGTGAACTTATCGTGAGTGCATACAACACTGGGCCAAACAAGAGTGGCCAAGAATGTTTCATGGTCTGAAATGGGTTGTCAAAAGGGCCAGTTGTTTTATCCATCGGCCAGATGAATAAGTAGAAGAGGATTCTTTCCCACTCACAAAGCCAGAACAAT
This sequence comes from Oncorhynchus masou masou, assembly GCF_036934945.1. Taxonomy (NCBI): domain Eukaryota; kingdom Metazoa; phylum Chordata; class Actinopteri; order Salmoniformes; family Salmonidae; genus Oncorhynchus; species Oncorhynchus masou. The sequence goes on along the minus strand of NC_088217.1, from coordinate 72,816,479 downwards.
ACAGGATAAATAATTATCCATGTACAATACACAAGTTGTGATGTGATTGGAGGATGATCAACCATCATGCTCAACCTCATTTCTTCCTTTTTCTAATCTAGAATGTCCATATCTACATTTGTTCTTGAAGGGGCTGTAGGCTTTTCTCAATAGATTGCACCCCAAGGAAAGTGTTACCGCTCCGTATTGGACCTATTTCGTCAACAAAAGGGGGAGGTTCCTGTGCATTATACAGCCACCCTCTTGCCGTCAATCGCCCCTTTCTGTGTGACCGTAGACGCCAGATGTTTGCAGTGGCCTGCGGCTGTTGTTCTGGGCCTTACCCAGTCAGCCGGGGGACAGGTAGTAATAAGGACTGGAGCCTGGGAAAAGGTCTTGTCTCTGAAAGCTCGCTGTGTTGTTTAAGCAATTGGCTTTGCTATCCGGATCGATAAGCCGATAGGTGGTAAAAGGTGGAAATGGAACTACAGACAAATAGTGCTTTTGTGGTGGTAGAAATCTCACAAGGGTAAAGAATTGCAGGTTTTGGAATTGGAATTGAGGACTATCTTAAGCTTTGAGCGGAGTTGAACTGACACCATTTTAGTAAGCCAAGCTATGCAAAACTATAGCAGGTACTCAAAAGTCCTTTAACATTGTGTTTTGACAGTGCGAAGTCTGCCAGAGATGGTCCTTTATTTGATCTATAGGACCCTTATCATCTCCTGGGATTTCATCAGTATGGCCTCAACATCAGCAGCTTCCTTTCCTCAGACCATGCTAAATGAAGCCTGAGCAGCCTCCAGCAGCACCACTTTGCCTTATGAACAGTCTCCGTGTCTGAGCGCCAGAAGGAGGAGAAAGTGGGAGGTACAGTACCTGCAGAAAGTATTCATGCCCCTTGACTTTTTCCATATTTTGTTGTGTTACAAAGTGGGATTTGAATGGATTTAATGGTATTTTTTTGTCAATGATCTACACAAAATGTGTTTTTTAAATGTATTAATAAAACACTAATATATATTGATTAGATACTGTAAGTATTCAACCCCCGAGTCAATACATCTTAGAATCACCTTTGGCAGTGATTACAGCTGTGAGTCTTTCTGGGTAAATCTCAAAAAGCTTCGCACAACTGGATTCTACAATATTTACCCATTATTCTTAAAAAGATTCTTGAAGCTCTGTCAAGTTGGTTGTTGATCATTTCTAGATAGACATTTTCAAGTCATGCCATAGATTTTCAAGACAATTTAGGTCAAAACTGTAACTCGGCCACCCAGGAACATTCAATGTCGTCTTGGTAAGCAACTCCAGTGTAGATTTGGCCATGTATTTTAGGTAATTGTCCTAATAAAAGGTGAATTTGTCTCCCAGTGTCTATTGGAAAGCAGACTGAACCAGGTTTTCCACTAGGATTTTGCCTGGTCTTAGCTCTATTCCGTTTATTTTTAATTTCAAAAACTCCCTAGTCCTTGTCGATGACAAGAATAACCATAACACAATGCTGTCACAGCCGTCGAAAGAAGCGGACCAAGGTGCAGCGTGGGGAGCGTACATATTCCTCTTTATTAGAAATGTCGCCACAAAACAATAACCCATACAAACCGACCGTGAAACTTAACAGGGCTATGAATGCCTCTAACAGAGTTAACAACCCACACTGAAGGAGGGAAAAAGGGCTACCTAAGTATGATTCCCAATCAGAGACAACGATAGACAGCTGTCCCTGATTGAGAACCATACCTGGCCAAATCATAGAAATAAAGAAACATAGAAAACAAAACATAAAATGCCCACCCCACATCACACCCTGACATGACCAAACAGAGAAATAAAACGTCTCTCTAAGGTCAGAGCGTGACAGATGCAGCCACCACCATGCTTGAAAATATGAAGAGTGGTATTCAGTGATTTGCCCCAAATACAACATTGTGTATTCAGGACAAAAAGTTCATTTCTAAGCCACATTTTATGCAGTATTACTTTAGTGCCATATTGTTATTCTGTACAGGATTCCTTCTTTCATTTCACTTTGTCATTTATGTTAGTATTGTGGAGAAACTACAATGTTGTAGTTCATCATGTTATCTTATATCACAGCCATTAAACTCTGTAACTGTTTTAAAATCACCATTGGCCTCATGTTGAAATCCCTGAGCGGTTTCCTTCCTCTCCGGCAACTAAGTTAGGAAGGGCGCCTGTATCTTTGTAGTGACTGGGTGTATTAATACACCATCCAAAGTGTAATTAATAACTTCCCCATGCTCAATGAGATATTCAATGTCTGCTTTTTTAGACCAATCTACCAAACTTACCAAGGTCATGTGTGGGGTACAGAGGATTGTTATTTTTACGCATTTTATTTAACCCTTAAGTTGACTGAGAACACATTCTCATTTACAGCATCATCCTGGGGAATAGTTATATTGGAGAGGAGGGGGGGTGAATGAGCCAATTGGAAGCTGGGATGATTAGGTGAAAATTATGGTATGTGGGCCAGATTGGGAATTTAGTCAGGACACAGGGGTTAACAACCTTACTCTGACGATAAGTGCCATGGGATCTTTAATGACCGCGGTGAGTCAGGATGCCTGTTTAACGTCCCATCCGAAAGACAACACCCTACACAGGGCCATGTCCCAAGTCACTGCCCTAGTAGTCATTTCAAAATCATGTTAAACATTTTAAACAGAGTCCATGAAACTTATTATGTGACTTGTTAAACAGATTTCTACTCCTGAACGTATTTATGCTTGCCATAACAAAAGGGTTTAAAACGTATTAACTGAAGACATTTCCGCTTTTCATTTTTAATTCATTTGTAAACATTTCTAAAAACATAATTCCATTTAGACATAATTCCATGGGGTATCGTGTGTAGGCCAGTGACACAAAATCAACATTTTAAACTCAGGCTGTAACGCAACAAAATGTGGAAAAAGTAAAGGGGTGTGAATACCTTCAAAAGGCACTGTAGGTAGGAGCTGTGAGAAGGAGATATGGTCCGGAGTTGATGGTTAATGCTCAGGAACAATACAATCTCCCAAAGGAGGGCAGAGTAGATTTCAAGATGGCCGTTGTCTATAGGACTGCCAGGGAGAGGGGTAAGACAAGGTTTGAGTTGCTATGAACATGTATAACTATAAGAAAAGCCTGATGAAGGCAACAGGCCAAGACACATTGTTTTTAACTATAAAGAAGCATTTGTATAAACTTCCACTCCAAGAATTGCTAAATGTATACTTCACTGTCATTGACGAAGGACTTGGTGATTTTGTCGAACCCATACACGAAAATTAAGACGTTAAGATTGTCATCTGTTTTGCTTAGAACAGATAAAACTACTATTCAAAATAATGGAATGGAAGCCTGCTTTCCTTTATCTTTCCCCAATGAGCTCCGCCATCAATATAGTCTCATTACAGGCGCAGCAACAGTGAATATGGTCAATTATCTCAGTTAAACCATAGTCCAGACACCGTAGGCCATGTCTGAACTTTTCTACCTCTCCAAAATAAATCTATATTTCCGGCGCCACAGCAATTTCCATGGAGTCCTAGAGGGTGAAACTACTCTTTACACAATTGCAACTGGAAGGTAATAATGGAGTTCTGGTCGGGGTAATTGTCCAACATGAAACATGACTGATAAAGACACAGTATTGGTCATTTTCTTTGGCAAGCGTGTGTGTGTGTGTGTGTGTGTGTGTGTGTGTGTGTGTGTGTGTGTGTGTGTGTGTGTGTGTGTGTGTGTGTGTGTGTGTGTGTGTGTGTGTGTGTGTGTGTGTGTGTGTGTGTGTGTGTGTGTGTGTGTGTGTGTGTGTGTGCGTGCGTGTGTGTGCTGTTAATGAGTCAGGAATGGTAAGTATAGTGAGGGACCCACTAATGAAGGGCTCTGTTGTTAGATTCATTTGAACCTTGATCTGCGGCCACTTACAATGGGTGCTCCGGCACTTTGGCGACTAATAAGTATTTTTTAAACCTCCTGTTTTGGACTGGATGTGTCCATGTGTAGTTCATACATGCATAAGATATGAGCAGAATTACTGTCTCACCTCAATTAGCCAAGAAATCCCTAGTTTGAAAGAAATCGTTTTCTGGAAGCTATGCGGCAACATTTTCCCAACATTTAGACCCAAGTGGACCAGCCCTGTAGCAATTTCAGCCAATGAGCTTCAGCCCCTCGCCATTTGGTTGACAGCTTGCAAGACCCACACACAGTAAAGCGAGAGAGAGTGACGTGGTGCACATATCTGCACATATCTGGTGCACATATCTGCACATTTGTGACGTAGTACGCAATACTCGAGAACCACTTTTGGCTCGTGGGTGCAACTAAAAAGTATACAAAAGTACCAGAGAATATCTTTAATGGGGTTTGGGCATTATCATAAAATTGTAGTGGCAAATATGCAGCTCTAATGTGAAAATAGCACTTTTTCCTATCACATTTGCATTTTGTAATATCACTGAAATATCCAAAGGAAGGCACTATCAATATGCTTGACAGTGGCCGTTTTGCTCTGCAACAGAGCTCACATAATGCTGGGGAATAACTTACCGTAATGTAATGTGTAAACCAACAGCACCTTTTTTTGTTCTGTGTTTTTGTATTGTGTTATTGATTTTAATCAGACATTCAGCCTTTAAGAGAGAAATATACAAATGACCATTACTCAAGGTCAAATGCGCCATAGTATGTACGTAATATGCATCATTGCAATTGAATGTATTGAAAAGGCCAAGAAAGAGGCATGATAAATATCAAGATGAAATGTTTTTATTTGTGTGAAAAAAAATCTCTAAACAGTATGCCAATGGCTGAAAAAGAATGACTTTATAAGATTCCTCTCTTGGACCAGAAAAATATCATTTTAAAGCACCTATCAGACATAAAATCATTCTAATTCTCCACCCCGAGAAAGAAAAAGAGGACTAGGAGAAAACAAGTCTTCAGGATTTGAAACACTGTTCAAAGCACAGGCATCCAGACCAACGCAACTAGTGCCAAGAGTCCGGGATATGTGATACGTCCTCTTTGGGTGACTTACAAAGATCTATTGAAAGCGAAGGGGGCTCCGATTGTAAAAAAAAAAAAGTAAAGTCTGTGACAGGCATCCAGATAGAGGATCATTCCGATTCTCACTCTGTCTTCCACAACATTCTCTGGTTGCTTGGCACTCGTCCAAATGGCTCAGGAAGCCATGGAGGTGTCTGTGGCCATGCCTGAGGGGAAGTAGATATTATCCACTGCCTTGTTTTTTCTCCCCAGCACAGGACTAAGTGCCCAATGGTTTGGGTCTTTCACCTCTGCGCTGATAAAGGTTATCAGAGCAATTTAGTGCTGGATATATCACATTATGGCAGACTTATGAGGTGGAAATCTAATTTTGCTTCTGCTAAGGGAACTCTGGAGGGGGAGGAAAGCTGGAGGGTGTGACTGCACAGTGGTGGTGTGTGTGTGTGTGTGTGTGTGTGTGTGTGTGTGTGTGTGTGTGTGTGTGTGTGTGTGTGTGTGTGTGTGTGTGTGTGTGTGTGTGTGTGTGTGTGTGTGTGTGTGTGTGTGTGTGTGCGTGCGTGCGTGCGTGCGTGCGTGCGTGCGTGCGTGCGTGCGGTAATGATCTGCGCTAATAGTTTCTTGTTGATTTTGATTTCTGGTTGAGCTATATTTCTTCATACACCCTATTTGAATGATCAACTACCCACCAGGAATATTGTACTGTATACAAGAAATACAATTTAAATACAATGAAAAGCTATCTCGGGCTTCTTCATTTTGGCACTATAGGCATATTATTCAAGATAAAGACATCTGCATTTCATAAGAGACTGGAAATATGCAACTGTTGACCCAGTTGATTGGGTTTCCTTTCCCAACTGAAACTACTCCACAGTCATACATTCACACATCACAATTCTATAAAATGTAACACATCCTCTTCACAGTTTTCTTATCACATCTCTCTCTCTCTCTGAGAGCAAGAATATGATGGTGCATAACACACTTGGAGGAGTTGTCATGGCAACACAATTTTTTTTTTGCTATGAGCAGGGGCTGAAGGTTTAAGCTCATATATTGTAGACATGCTGGAATGTTTGAGTGGCAAATAAATATGCATACCATATATACATTGCCTATAACCTATTACAGCTGCTATGCTTTCCCCTTAAAAGGAATATTTGAATGATTATCTTTATTATCTGTATAATTATGCCATCTCCCAGAATAACAAATAAAGCAAAACAATCTAAGATGGACACTGCTGAAACAGCATCTGCAAATGCAAATAATGTTTTACTGTGCTTGGTAACTACGGTGACAAATGTCCATTCTTATTCAGTTGAAATAACGATGTGATCAACTTTACATAGAGATGAAAAGATACCATAACTTTTCACAACCTCACATTCTCATATGATAAAGCAGGAACATTGTGAAATGAATTGCAGTCCAAATGGAGAGTGATCATTACAAGGATCACGTGATTGATTTGGGTATTTACTCAGAGGTTACCTGCTCACGTATTAAGCATGTTTCAGCTGTCACAGACAACATGAGTAGCAGGTACATTAATAGCTATCAGTGTACAGATGTAGGATCTTTATTTAATCACTCTTTTGTTGCTGAGAATTTTCCTACACGGCAGAAAACGGGATCCCGTGGTGTATTCGAGTTTTAAAAAGGCTTCTAAAGTTTGTAATTTCCAATTTGAAATTTCAGACTTAATTTGCCCTGATGAAAAATGCATCAACCTCTACAAAAAAATGTCAATTAATTATAATACACATAATAATTCACATTTCCTATTGCTGCGGGATTATTTTCCTGCTGTAGCAAACTGGCTAAAATGAAATATGCAGGTGTATTTGCTCTATTTAACTCTGGATTAAAGAGAAGGAAGAGAGAGTGTCATCACCTCCACCTGTCTCCTCTGTAGTCACATGCATTGCTAGTAATCATCAATAGCAACACATGTTGATGGATAAAGTTGATGAGCAAATCCATTTACGGGAGGTTATATACTCCCGGGTGCGGTTAATAAACCTTCAAAGTACAGTCGTGGTTTCCTTTATCCTTTGAATCCAGCATTTCCACACCTGACCAACATAAAATTCCCCACAATACTTCCTCGCAAAATGTGTGGGAAAGATAAAGTGATGCAACAATGACGGTGTATTTTTTTCACATTCATTTGGGACTGAGGCATACGGATTGAACTGTCACAACAGATGATGTGGGACTTGGGCTCATCTCGATTCTCGACATAAGGCCACTTTTGATGTCTGAAATCGTCTGGCTGACTTTAATTTCGAGGTGAATGATCCCTTCAAACTTTCTCAAAGGGTTGTGAGCTCGGTAACAAGAAGGTGCACATAACAGACCTGAAAATCTCATAGAGCATTGGATGCACCTGTGAAAAGAAACCTTAAAGTGCAACAATCTTACCTACAGATGTAGGATCTTAATATGACCTATTTCGTCACAGGAGGGAAATAATCCTGCAGCAGGAGTATTTGAATGAATTATTATATTTAGAATTGCCGCCAGGGGGTAGCTGGAAGCGGTGTTTTGTCGGCTATGCAATGCAGTATCGTACCTAGAGGGCTATGGTTTGGGGAAGGCTCTACAAATCAACTAACTTCATACCATCAAGTATCATCAAGTATTCTCACGCCTTACTAGAGCATCGGACACAACACAAACGCTGGCATGTAATGAAAGGATAACATATACAGTACCAGTCAAAGGTTTGGACACACCTTCTCATTTAAGGGTTATTCTTTATACAATAATATTGAAGACATCAAAACTATGACGTAACACCTATGGAATCATATAGTAACCAAGAAAGTGTTAACAGTGAAAAGAAGGTGTTTACATCAAACAGTTTGCAATGACTTCTCTCCCCGTAGGAATACATTGCCTGCTCCCATAAATTCTACCTGAAGCCTATGTGGTTTATGAATGTCTTATGAACCTGTCTTCAATGACAATTCATCAGGCCACTATGAGGTCTACTTGTGTTGATCCTAAGCTTCCTGGCGCAACCGGAAGTGATTCAATTCACCCTAAATGTGTTTTGATATACCAAACCTGCAGTTTGTGAAAATCACTGCATTCAACCCTATGTAGATCAGTCAATTCTTTATGTAAAGACTTTAAACTCAGGATTCTGTAAGAGCATACCCCAATCAGGATATGTGTTTTTAGCTTTTAGCTTCCTGTGCCAACCGGAAGTGCCTTAAATTGTGGTCATAGGGGCTGTTTCGAAGGGTTAAAAAGGTCAGATGTTTCCAAAACTCCATATGTGTGATTAGGCAACACTCGTGAACTGTAGATCAGTCATTTCTCCCAACAGATGTCAAAGAAGAATCTCTCACACACACACACAGCAAGGATGGAGTGACATAGTGCGGGGCTTAAAGACACACAGAGCTTGCAATGGCATTACCATAATCTCTAGGCTGTGCCGAGTTCAACGAGATGCCCCGCTTGACCGTAGCTCGTAGCTCGTCAAGCGACCGTTCAAGAAAGTAGGCCCATAATGAAGCCTGGCCCTAAATTCCAGGTGCTTATAGGGGACAGCGGCGGAACCGTTAGGGTTAGAAGGACAACGTTCCTGATGTCCTCCCGATCTGTGCAAGCCTAACCTTGACCGTGTGGCCGTTAAACAACTCAAAATATAGTTGAGATTTTAGATTCTTCAAAGTAGCCAACCTTTGCCTTGAAGACAGATTTGTACACTCTTGGCAGTCTATCAACCATCTTCACATGGAATACTTTTCCAACGGTCTTGAAAGAGTTCCCAAATATGCTGAGCACTTGTTGGCTGCTTTTCCTTCACTCTGCGGTCCAACTCATCCCAAACCATCTAATTTGGGTTGAGGTCGGGTGATTGTGGAGGCCAGGTCATCTGATGCAGCACCATCACTCTCCGTCTTGGTCAAATAACCCTTACACAGTCTGGAAGTGTGTTTTGGGTCATTGTCCTGTTGAAAAACAAATGATAGTCCCACTAAGCAAAAACCAGATGGGAAGGTGTATCGCTGCAGAATGCTGTGGTAGCCATGCTGGTGAAGTGTGCCTTGAATTCCAAATAAATCACTGACAATGTCACCAGCAAAGCACCCTCACATCATCACACCTCCTTATCCATGCTTCACGGTGGGAGTCACACATGCCGAAATCATCCGTTCACTTACAGTACTCTGTGTCTCACAAAGACACGGTGGTTGGAACCAAAAATCTCAAATTTGGACTCTTCAGACCAAAGGACAGATTTGTACTAGTCAATTGTCCATTGCTCTTGTTTCTTGGCCCAAGCAAGTCTCTTCTTATTGGTGTCATTTAGTAGTGGTTTCTTTGCAGCAATTCGACCATAAAGGCCTGACTGACGCAATCTCCTCTGAAAAGTTGATGTTGAAATGTGTCTGTTACCTGAACTCTGTAAAGCATTTATTTGGGCTGCAATCTGAGGTGCAGTTAGCTTATCCTCTACAACAGAGGTAACTCTGGGTCTTCATTTCCTGTGGCGGTCCTCATGAGAGCCAGTTTCATCGTAGCGTTTGATGGTTGTTGCACTCTCAAAGGTCTTGACATTTTCCGGAATGACTGACCTTCATGTCTTAAAGTAATGAGGGACTGTTCTTTCTCTATGCTTATGTGAGCTGTTCTTGCCATAATATGGACTTTTACAAAATAGGGAAATCTTCTGTATACCACCTCTACCTGGTCACAACACAACTGATTGGCTCAAACGTATTAAGAAGGAAATAAATTCCACAAATTAACGTTTAACAAGGCACACCTGTTAATTAAAATGCATTCCAGGTGACTACCTCATGAATCTGGTTGAGAGAATGCCAAGAGTGTGCAAAGCTGTCATCAATGCAAAGGCTGGCTACTTTGAATAATCTCAAATTATCAGGAATCAAGGTAAGACCCAAGTGCAGACTGTGTGAAGTAACCACGTTTATTGTAACCACAGGGACAAGCAAACGACAGGTCAAGGCAGGCAGGGGTCAAATATCCAGAGCAGAGGCTCAGGTGATGGACGGCAGGCAGGCTCAGGGTCAGGTCAGGCAGGGGTCTGTAATCCAGAGGTGGAGCAAAGGTACAGGACAGCAGGCAGGCTCAGGGTCAGGGTCAGAGACAGGCAGAGTGGTCAGGCGGGCGGGTACGGGGTCAGGACAGGCAAAGGACAAAAACTAAGAAGACGAGAAAAAGGGAGACTAGGGAAAACTAGGAGCTGAGACAAAACGCTGGTAGGATTAAACAAACAAGACGAACTTGCAACAGACAAACAGAAAACACAGGTATAAATACACAGGGGATAATGGGGAAGATGGGCGACAGCTGGAGGGAGGTGGAGACAAGCACAGTTCAACTTTTTACTGGTACTGTGTATATACCAATGTAATTATATATAAATGCATATCAGGGGGGGATCATGTGACCCTTGAACGAGATGGCCGCATGAACTAAGAGCTCCGCACAAGTAGTTTCCAATTCCTAATCTTACCTCCACTCCAAGTTCAAACTCATTTAGCTTTAGTAAGAAAAAGTCATGGCGGCTACAAAAGGCGACACTACAGGTGACATTTTTACCCGGACTCGAGTATTAGCAACGGAAAAAGCCTCCAAGAAGAAGCTAGCTTCAGAAAAAAACTAGCGCCATTAGCCAGGAGCAAGAGAACCCGCTCCCCCCCCGAGGCACAACGAATGCCAACCTCGCATTCTGCCGAAGAATCCTTTCTGAGTTGAGATCCCAACGTACAGAACTAAACACCAAATTAGATGCCATTAACTCTCAGCTCAGTGCGATAGGGGGCAAGGTGACAATCCTGGAAAACGCTTTGCCTGACATCAACAACAAGATAACCATAAACGCGGGGCACCTGGACGAGGCAGAGGGGCGAATCCTATCCATGGAAAACTTATTGACAGATGCCATGGAAACAATAGCAGATGCTAAAAAGAAAATCAAGCATCTGGAAGAGAAAACAGAGGACCTGGAAAACAGGGGGCGAAGGAATAATTGTGTTCTATTCAATCTGGGCGAAAAAGAAGAGGGAAACATGCCACTGATCCGCTACCTGCAAGACAAACTTCCCGAGTGGCTCCACCTGTCCACCGACAGGCCCATAGAACTCGAGAGAGCTCACCAAGCACTGAGGCCCCCACCAGCAGCCAGACAACCACCGCGCCCAATCACCATACGTTTCCTGAGATTCACCGACAAGGAACGAGTCCTACAGGCGGCGAAAAACAACACCATCACAGTGGGAAACACCAAACTCGCTTTACACCAGGACCTGTCAGCTGGAATACGTCGAAAGCGCCGAGAGTTTGATGAAGTGAAGAAATACTCGATTGACCGAGGCATCTTCAGGGGATTCAAATACCCAAAAGAGCTCAGGATTCTTCACCAAGGACACTTGCGACACTTCAAAACTCCCGAAGACTCCCGAAGAGGCCAAACGTTTTTTGAAAGACAATCCTGGTCAATGAGAAACAGACCAATGACTAAATGCGATTAATGCCATTACTAAAGGAGGTAAGACAACATATAGCCGATATCCAGAGACCCACTGGGGGGTAATAGATCCAACGGGATGTGTCGAGTTGTTTGGGAACTCGGCTGGGGTGTTCAGAGATTATTATGTTATGTACACCATTTATTTTCCTTTTATGTGATTGCAGCTGTAACTACTATCCACTTTTACCAAGCGATGACTTGCACTAAAGTTCGATTACTGTTCGATGACGATGACTAGTACCTTAAATCTATTGACATGGAACTACCATGGTTTAGGCCATGCAATAAAACGGAAAAAGATACTATGTGCTCTAAAAAAGGAAAAGCAGACATCGCGCTATTACAAGAGACACACCTCTGTGATGCTGAACATGCCAAACTCCGCAGAGCTTGGGTGGGACAGGTGTATTTCTCATCTTTCAAATCAAACAGTAGAGGCACAGCCATACTTATCCATAAAAATGTTCCATTCATAATTGACAAAAACATATCTGATCCGGAGGGGAGATTTATTTTGATAACTGGGTCAACCAATTACTATATTAAACATATATGCCCCAAACACAGATACTCCTGCCTTCATGTCAAAAATGATAACCATGTTCAATGAGCATTGTGTCTCCTTTGGCGTGGTGGCCGGAGATTTTAATTGTACCCTTAACCCAACCCTAGACAAATCATCTCAAGTCCCCACCACAAATCCTAGATCTGCAAAGATGTTGAACTCTTTTACTAAAGAGATGGAACTGATAGATATCTGGAGAGAGACTAATAGCTCATCTATGGACTATACATATTACTCTAATGTCCATAACACCTACTCCCGTATAGATTACATTTTTATCCCAAAGAGTTTCATAAATTCAGACACATGTACAATCGGACCCATAGCACTTTCAGATCACACCTTTGTCCGCCTCCGCTTTGACCTCTGCAAAAACATCCCGAGGTCAAAGAGCTGGAAATTCAACACCTCCATGCTATCAAACGAAGCGTTCCATACACTGGTAACTACATGGATAGACAACTACACACAAGACAACAAAGAGTCTCCTGTTTCTCCGGCCACAATGTGGGACGCTGCTAAAGCCACACTAAGAGGCCATCTAATCGCATATGCTTCCTCTAAGAAAAAAGCAATGGAAGTACACATGCTAGATCTTGAGAGGGAGCTGGAATGCTGTGAAAGAATACACAAACAATCCCCAGACAGCACCTCCTGGAGTCATCTTAAAGCAGCCAAAGCCAAACTGAATTTGGACTACACTCGGGAGATTAAAAAAAGGTTTTCTTTACTAAACAGAAATACCATGAGTATAGCAATAGGCCCAGTAGATTGCTTTGCTTACCAAATAAAAAAGGAGCAGTCAGAGCGTACAATCATGGCTATCCGAACAGCAGAGGACGAGGTCACATATGACCCAAAAAATATCAATTTAACTTTTCATGATTTTTACTGCAAACTATACACCTCTGAGAGAAAACACACGGAGGCAGAACTTCACTCTTTCCTAGAGGGAATCTCGCTACCTAAACTATCAGAGACCGATCAAGAAGATCTCAACTCCCCCTTCACTCCTGAGGAGATCCTGGAGGCAATTACCTCCATGCCACCTAATAAGTCCCCAGGCCCAGATGGATTCCCCAGAGAGTTTTGGCCCCAGCTCTGCCCTATCTTCATGCCAATGCTGGAGGATTTTTGCAAAAACGGAGTTCTCCCAAACTCAATGCACACAGCATGCATTACAGTGTTGCTAAAAAAGGACAAGGACCCCCTATCCTGCTCGTCCTTCCGGCCCATAAGCTTGTTGGATTTCGAATATAAAATAATTACCAAATTGCTCGCCAAAAGACTAAACACTCTTCTTCCCAAAATAATAAAAGCGGACCAAACTGGATTTATTAGAGACAGATACTCTTCTGATAACATTCGCCGTCTTTTCGATATTATTGATCAAGTAAATGCACAGAAGACCCCTGTCCTGCTGGCTTCACTGGATGCTGAGAAGGTGTTTGACAGGATGGAGTGGAGCTTTCTGTTTTCAGTCTTAGAAAAGTTCAATATGGGCCCAAATTTTATTAAATGGATCAAATCACTATACTCTCATCCAAATGCCATGGTGACTACTAATGGACTGAACTCTGACAGATTCCCTCTGGAACGGAGCACAAGACAGGGGTGCTCGCTGTCCCCCCTGCTCTACTTGTTGGGGCGGAGCCTCTGGCAGAGCTGATAAGGAGCAATCCAAGTATTATGGGTGTTTCTGCAGGCGGCCTGCAGCACAAGATTTCGCTTTACGCGGATGATGTCTTGCTCTACATATCCAACCCTGAGAAATCCCTCCCTCTCATTTTAGACACAATTGCTCAGTATGGCAAGTTTCAATTTTAACAAATCCACTGTCTGCCCTCTCAATATTACACTCACCAGCTCTATGAAGACACTATATCCTTTCTAATGGAAAACACAGGGGTTTCAATACCTTGGGATCTTCATAACACCAGATCTGAATAGCCTTTTTAAGGAAAATTATCTTCCACTCCTGGATCAAATCAAGAACGATCTCCAAACCTGGATCTCCCTCCCAATTAGCTTAGTAGGAAGAATTAATGTCATCCGTATGAACGTCCTCCCTAGACTGAACTACTAACTTCAGATGCTCCCATGCTATCTCCCAGTTTCCTTCTTCAAAACAACTAACCAAAGCATCACCAAATTTATATGGGGCAATAAAAAACCTAGGATCAAGTTTTCCACTCTATCGAAACCTGAATCTAAGGGTGGTCTTGCCCTTCCCTCCCTTCAATTGTACTACTGGTCTGCCCAAATCCGCAACATGCTAACATGGATCACAAACAGACAAGAGTCAACGTGGATTCAGATAGAAGCCCAATCCTGTGGTTCATTGCCCTTAAGCTCAATTATATTCATTAATAACTTTAGTGAAGTGGGCAACATAGCCAAAACCTTTGTGATTTACAGCACCCTACTAGCGTGGAGGGACTGTAAGAAATACCTGGGCATTTCCTCCCAAATATGTTCTCACTCGCCTATAGTAGGCAACCCAGACTTGCCAAAGCCCTGAGGGATGCCAACTTTAATCTTCGGCATAATCTAGGAATCAGGACCTTTTCAGACCTATTTCATCAGAAAACCACTACACGGAAATCCTTTCAAGAGCTCTGCAGTGAATTCGATGTGCCAAGATCCAATTTTTTTAAATATCTTCAAATTAGACATGTAATTTCCTCATTTACCTCCAAGAGGAGGTTTAGAACTCAGTTGAATGAAGTTGAAACCCTTCTTGTCACAGCACAATCCATTAAAGGCAAAATATCTTACATCTATAGACTCCTTTCTGAGAAAGGACGCTCCTCCTTTACTCCTTTGAAAATAATCTGGGAAAAGGACCTTGGTCTGACTATCAGTGATGAGTTATGGGCGGAGGTTTGCGACAGGGTATACTGCTCCTCTACCAATGTAAAAATGAAAGAATCTAATTACAAATTTTTGTACAAATGTTATTATACTCCTTTGAGACTCCATAGAATGAAAACAGATATGTCTCCTAACTGTAAAAGATGTACACCTGAAAGTGGAACCTATATGAATGTATTTTGGAGCTGTAGAGAGATTGCCAGATTCTGGCAATCTATACATACTGCTGCGCAGAAAATACTAGAGGTACAGTTTGATATGACCCCATGTATCTATCTTCTTAATGCCCAGCAGGACTTTGTTCTTGATCCTGACAGAGAAAATTTGCTTATGACTATTACATACTTTGCTAAGAAATGTATCATTCTATTGTGGGCCTCTAATACCCCTCCTACATTTAAAATGTGGATTGACCAGATTGTTGACTTTCTCCCTCTTGAAAAGCTCACTTATGACCTCCACAAGAGACAGCCCAAGTTTGATAGACTCTGGTCTCCACTACTCAACTATATTTCAAACTGGACAGGGGTGACTAGGGAAATGCGCAGATACATGTTGTTTAAGGTACTGTATAACCTAAAAATGAATTATTGTCCCGTGAATTGTCAGCGAATGCTAGAAATAGCTGATAACCTTGATAGTGCTGATGTAAGTGTTATATATGTGTTTTTTTGTGTTTTTATTTTAATTTCGTTTTTGAGCATGTATGTATGGATGGATGGATGGATATGTGTCTGGGTATGTATATATGTATATGTATGTGTATATATATATATATATATATATGCACCAAGGAAAATAAATAGATGAAGTCAAATAAAAATAAAACCACGTATTTTTCTTAATCTTTCATTTTAATTGCATTTTTATTTTTTCAAATGTACTATTATATTTTTTGACTTTTTATTTTTTATTTTTTAAGCCTATCACATCTGTGAATGTGGAATGTGTTTTGTTGGTTGATTGAAAAACAAGAAAACTTAATAAAACTTTAAATTGAAAAAATAAATGCATATCAAACATGAATATATACAGTGCCTTGCGAAAGTTTTCGGCCCCCTTGAACTTTGCGACCTTTTGCCACATTTCAGGCTTCAAACATAAAAATATAAAACTGTATTTTTTGTGAAGAATCAACAACAAGTGGGACACAATCATGAAGTGGAACGACGTTTATTGGATATTTCAAACTTTTTTAACAAATCAAAAACTGAAAAATTGGGCGTGCAAAATTATTAAGCCCATTTACTTTCAGTGCAGCAAACTCTCTCCAGAAGTTCAGTGAGGATCTCTGAATGATCCAATGTTGACCTAAATGACTAATGATGATAAATACAATCCACCTGTGTGTAATCAAGTCTCCGTATAAATGCACCTGCACTGTGATAGTCTCAGAGGTCCGTTAAAAGCGCAGAGAGCATCATGAAGAACAAGGAACACACCAGGCAGGTCCGAGATACTGTTGTGAAGAAGTTTAAAGCCGGATTTGGATACAAAAATATTTCCCAAGCTTTAAACATCCCAAGGAGCACTGTGCAAGCGATAATATTGAAATGGAAGGAGTATCAGACCACTGCAAACCTACCAAGACCTGGCCGTCCCTCTAAACTTTCAGCTCATACAAGGAGAAGACTGATCAGAGATGCAGCCAAGAGGCCCATGATCACTCTGATGAATGCAGAGAACAGCTGAGGTGGGAGACTCTATCCATAGGACAACAATCAGTCGTATATTGCACAAATCTGGCCTTTATGGAAGAGTGGCAAGAAGAAAGCCATTTCTTAAAGATATCCATAAAAAGTGTTGTTTAAAGTTTACCACAAGCCACCTGGGAGACACACCAAACATGTGGAAGAAGGTGCTCTGGTCAGATGAAACCAAAATTGAACTTTTTGGCAACAATGCAAAACGTTATGTTTGGCGTAAAAGCAACACAGCTCATCACCCTGAACACACCATACCCACTGTCAAATATGGTGGTGGCAGCATCATGGTTTGGGCCTGCTGTTCTTCAGCAGGGACAGGGAAGATGGTTAAAATTGATGGGAAGATGGATGGAGCCAAATACAGGACCATTCTGGAAGAAAACCTGATGGAGTCTGCAAAAGACCTGAGACTGGGACAGAGATTTGTCTTCCAACAAGACAATGATCCAAAACATAAAGCAAAATCTACAATGGAATGGTTCAAAAATAAACATATCCAGGTGTTTTAATGGCCAAGTCAAAGTCCAGACCTGAATCCAATCGAGAATCTGTGGAAAGAACTGAAAACTGCTGTTCACAAATGCTCTCCATCCAACCTCATTGAGCTCGAGCTGTTTTGCAAGGAAAAATGGGAAAAAATTTCAGTCTCTCGATGTGCAAAACTGAAAGAGACATACCCCAAGTGACTTACAGCTGTAATCGCAGCAAAAGGTGGCGCTACAAAGTATTAAATTAAGGGGGCTGAATAATTTTGCACGCCCAATTTTTCAGTTTTTGATTTGCTAAAAAAGTTTGAAATATCCAATAAATGTCGTTCCACTTCATGATTGTGTCCCACTTGTTGTTGATTCTTCACAAAAAAATACAGTTTTATATCTTTATGTTTGAAGCCTGAAATGTGGCAAAAGGTCGCAAAGTTCAAGGGGGCCGAATACTTTCGCAAGGCACTGTATATATTCAATTAAAATAATACAGTGTTGTAATATTATTGATGCCTTTAGCTATCCTTGCAGGGGATTAGACATATGAACTGAAGTCACAAGATGGCCAAGCCTCAAAACCAGAAACATTATGAGACATCCACACGTGTAATTTTGAAAAAATAAATAAAACATGTATTGGTTTTCCTGTATCTGTGCAGTCCTTAAAACAGTCCATTGTACAAAAGTCATTCCCAAGTGAGGTCCATCAAGGAGATTAACCCCAGCATTCATAAGCTTGATAACTACGAGTGCATGACGGCTGAGTGGTCCCTTGGTGTTTATACTTGCATACTATTGTTTGTACAGATGAATATGGTACCTTCAGGTGTTTGGAAATTGCTCCCAAGGATAAACCAGACTTGTGGAGGTCTAAAATTTTATTTCTGAGGTATTGGCTGATTTCTTTTGATTTTCCCATGATGTCAAGCAAAGAGGCAATGACTTTGAAGGTAGACCTTGAAATATATCCACAGGTACACCCCCAATTGACTCAAATTATGTCAATTAGCCTATCAGAAGCTTCTAAAGCCATGACATAATTTCCTAGAATTCTCCAAGGTGTTTAAAGGCACAGTCAACTTAGTGTATGTAAACTTCTGACCCACTGGAATTGTGATACAGTGAATTGTAAGTGAAATAATCTGTCTGTAAACAATTGTTGGAAAAATGACTTGTGTCATGCACAAAGTAGAAGTCCTAACCGACTTGCCAAAACTACAGTTTGTTAATTAACACAAAATTTGTGGTGGTTGAAAATGAGTTTTAATGACACCAACCTAAGTGCATGTAAACTTCTGACTTCAACTGTGTGTGTGTGTGTGTGTGTGTGTGTGTGTGTGTGTGTGTGTGTGTGTGTGTGTGTGTGTGTGTGTGTGTGTGTGTGTGTGTGTGTGTGTGTGTGTGTGTGTGTGTGTGTGTGTGTGTGTGTGTGTGTGTGTATACACACTACATGATACATTAATATGGAGTTGGTCCCCCGTTTGCTGGTATAACAGCCTCCACTCTTCTGGGAAGGCTTTCCGCTAGATGTTGGAACATTGCTGCCTCACAATAACAGCACTTACAGTTGACAGGGGCAGCTCTAGCAGGGCAGAAATTTGACGAACTGACTTGTTGGAAAGGTGACATCCTATGACAGTGCCACGATGAAAGTCACTCCTCCTTAAGGCCATTCTACTGCCAATGTTTATCTATTGACATTGCATGGCTGTGTGCTCGATGTTATACAGCTGTCAGCAACAGATGTGGCTGAAATAGCCGAATCCACTCATTTGAAGGGGAGTACATACACACACACACACACACACACACAATAAAATACAAAAAGACAGTGAATATCCTGGTGGTTGGGAGGTTCAAAACAAGTTATTTACATCCGTAAGATGTCAGGGTGGGATGTCCTTTACCTGGAACAAGCAGAGCCAAGGGGGAGAAATTAACCTCGCTGATTCAATTTCAGTGACGGTTCAAGGTGCTGAAACTACAACTACCTTTAATAGTTTTGCATATTCTTAGGCTTGGTCAAGTTGTTTACAGTAAGAGTAGAATAACTTAGCAACACAATAGGCGTGCAACACATTAGGGAAAGGGAATGTGGCAAGATACATTTTGCTAACGTTAGCTAGCATGCAGCTAGCTAGCAAAACAGACTCTTCAACAGAATGCACAAATAATGTGACTGGCTAGCAAGCCTAGATTTAACAGAACACAGCTAGCTGCCTTTCCAACGCTTTTCATCGGATAATGTTCAAATGTCTTACCTCCAAACCTGTCAGGCAGGATTGTTTTCTCCTGCCAAGCCAATGCAACCTTTCGGTTACTAGTCCATTGCTCTAACCACTAGGCTACCTGCCACCCCATATAAAACAATGGTTATGGATGTGTGTAGCTGCATTTCAGATACATTTTTGCACATTTCAAGTAATAGGACCTAGGCCTAGCTTTTGAGCGAGTGAGAGAGATTATTTTTATAGCAAGCCCTGATCCCAATTACTCAACTGCCCCCGTATGGACTGAACAAGAACTGCTCATTTACAGACACACGAGCATCATTTGAACAAAAAAATGATTAAGTTAAGAGATCCAACATCTGTACATCTTACTTTTGGGCAACTTTTTTGCCTCACAAATAAATATGCAGGTACTTCTGAGAATAGGAGAAGGGTTCATCAAAATACCCTGTCTATAACCCTGTCTTTACAACACAAACACATAAGGTGACATTTAAATCAAGGAAAACAGCACTGAACAGTGCCTCAACTCCCACACGTCTTACCGTTACTTTCAGAAGGACCCCAAAGAGTTCAATTCAATCACTACGGATTTCATAACATCAACCAGCAACAAATTTGGACAAATCACATTGTAAAGAATAAAAAATATGGAGGACAGAAAACAGTGTCATCCCACTTCCTGTGCATACTAGTTATCAGCCTTTTCAGAGTTAAATTTGATCAACTCCTGCGTCCTCTGTCCTCACTCGGCTCAATTTGAAAAAGGTCAATGGTAATTGAGGAGAGGTGGTGAGGAGAGTGAATGTGAACAAAAATGCACTTGTAAGAAATGAGAAGCTCCTTCTCCACTCACGCGTCCTCAGGCAAATTACATTTACAGGGGTGGATCACAAAATAAATGTGTAAAGTAATAAAAACAAATGAAATGACATTTTATAGACATTTTATAGATAAAGGGATAAGTACCATATTGTTTTTAAATGTGTGCATTATTTTCTCCTCCGACAACACAACAGCTGATTCAAATGGGTTGTGGCAGATATCAAAACTCTTCTAAGGTAGGATACACTTGTGCTTCCTCACCAAAAGGAGGCTATCGAGGAGGAGAGGACTGCCTACTAACTAAATTGACACAATCCTCGACCACGAAACCACCCACTTATCGATTTCCGGGTCACAGAGGAGAAAGGACGGGGGAGAGGACGGAGGATTTGCCATTTGCCCAAATTAGAAAAACCACATCGACATTCTGCCTGTTCAGTGAGATGGATCTTTTGGCTCCCCTCACCTAAATCAGACGTTCATTTGGCTCCCGAACGGCTCTTCGTTCAGTACTGCTTTAAAATGGATGACAAACCATGTCAAACATCACATTTCTAATGTAAAGTCATTATTTCAGGTCTTGAAATCTGAGTTCAAATACATTTTACTTGACAAAATGAAATGTGTGTGGACGAGAATGAGGCTCTCTCCTCCCAACCTATTGTTCCTGCAGTGAGGATTCGCCATCTTCAGAGAATGATTTTTGGTGTAAATGATCGACAGATAATCGTTGTTTGAAGCTCAACAAGCAGTAGTAGCAGTGTGCAAATCAGGGAGCGAAATGAACAACTCTTTCACGGATGCGATTGTGATCCCGATGTTCACCAAAAA
Source organism: Oncorhynchus masou masou (assembly GCF_036934945.1). NCBI lineage: Eukaryota > Metazoa > Chordata > Actinopteri > Salmoniformes > Salmonidae > Oncorhynchus > Oncorhynchus masou. Next base: position 72,795,444 of record NC_088217.1, on the reverse strand, counting down.
TCTGTTCAAAATGAGCCGTTCATTCGCAAATTACCCATCATTGGTGCAAACAGGAAACAACAGACAACAAAAGAGCCACACTTATGATAAATCTACACATCATGTGATTATACCTTCTTGACACGTACATGTTGTCACCAGCAGATGAGTAGCAATTTCCCCTGCACCAAATCCTGGCACTGTTAGAGACAGATTTGCCTTCAGAAAGTATTCACACCCCTTAACGTTTTCCACATTTTGTTGCGTTACAGCCTGAATTTAAAATGGAGATGTTTATTCACTGGCATACACACAATACCCAACAACATCATAGTGAAATTGTGTTTTTAGAAATGTTTACAAGTTATTTGAAAAAGAAAAGCTGTAATGTCTTGAGTCCGTAAGTATTCAACCCCTTTGTTATAAATAAGTTCAGGAGTAAAAATGTGCTTTAAAGGTCACATACACTGTGTGGGAGAGCAAAGACTTAAGGCCTAGCCAGTAAATCAGAGAGAATACATTACACATTCCTACACTTGAACTAAAATGGTGTTGAGTGACACGAGGCTACTGCTTGGGGATTTCATCCAAAGTAAGAACCTGTCAGTCTTCTAGCAACGTTGTTTTCTATAGACTTGTGTACATGTCTAATTAGTGATTGTCCTGTAGAAGCACTGTGGGTAGTGTTTTCCCCAATTTTCCCCAATCATGTCATCGATGGCATGCTTATGAACAATGTCTCGTGCTGTTGAGACTTTCCTGGACAGCCTTGTGTGCCAGAAACTTGACAGAAATGTGGTTAATTAAAATGCATAGAGTATGATCTCTGTGGTCCTGGTGCAGGATTGCAGCACCTTATTGAATGATGAGACAAAATATTTCATTCAAATGCCATCCATTGGAACAAATAGAAGAGTGGTTCTAAATGAAAATGGCAAACTAATTGGCTTCGTGTGAGGTAAAAACAGAAACGGTATATGTTACAAATAGCCAAACATTGGCCAATTATGTGAATATGTTTTTGATTATTGTATGGTGTCTAAAGAGTTAATTTCCAGTAAATACTAAACTAAATCATTAATACATGCAACTTTAGCCATAAAAAAAGAGTATATGTGGGTGGATTTATAACAGAAAAGAGGATCTGTGTGGTATGTATTGTTAGATTTAGTCATTGGGGACACTTTATAACACAATGTACAAATTGAGATTTTGACTGCTATTCTGGTGTCCTATTCTTACCATAAACATGTTGTCCAAGTTTAGCTAATAGCAACTCATATAAAAGAAACAGCAATGACAAAAAACACCCTCGCAGTCGAAAAGGAGGTATTATTTCTAACAGTGGAGCCAACTTTTCACTTCTACCTCAGCACATTTTTTTTTTCTCTGACTATTTCAATATGATCATAGTCACATTGTAACCATGCCCAACTGCCAAGAAATTGTGTACCGCTGCACTTTTCCCCTTTCAGATACAAAGAGTGGATAAACAGAGGGTGCCCAGGGAGACATTTTTTGGCTCCTGCCTTTAGGGAGGTACCCATAAATCAGCCAAAACATAGACACACACAGCGGTCTAACAGTGAGCACAGAGAGTGAATGGGCACAGAGGCACAGTGGAGGGTTGCTGCAGCAGACCAAGTTCTTTCCTTTAATCCATTTTTATGAGAGACTTTTTGCATTCCACAGACCCAAACAGTCCAAACTGTGTCTCTAGAAGACTGGCCTGTCACCTTTTCTCCAAAGTAATGATTACACCATTAAATTAGGTACTTAAAGGGAGATGAGGCATGTTTATTTAATGAATAAACACACTGATTTATTATTTGTTTTATGGATATGGGCGCACTCAGGAATCATTGTGCTATTAAGGATCCAAATCTATTAACGTGATGGATATGATTGCTTTTGCATGGTATACTCTGAGTGAAAAAAAGAAATGAGTGATTTCTGTCAACTTGGGAGGTACTTTTTAATAAATAAAAGCACACAGTCAAGTTCATATAGCCCAGGTGTGTGCAATGCTGGAGAATAATCCGTTTGTATCTTGTAAACATATTTCCTTCTGGATTTTGCCTCCATTTGTTACACAATGTTCCGGGGTAATAGTTTGGGCTGTTAATTTGTGATACCTATCCTGCTTTAGTGTACATTATACTGTCATTAAAACTTTGTCATGTTGCTCTGGTTGTGTTCTTATGTGCAAGACTTCTATTAAGATAAATAGGCTGAGGAAATTAGAATAGTTATTTATGTTGGTCTGGATTCCTAGATTCTGGAGTGTGGACAAGGTTGCCAAGTATCAATTTCACTATTCTTCCAGAGAAGTGAATATAAAAAACAGTGTAGAGGCCCTGATCTGAAACTAAAATGTCAATACCTATCATACTTTAGGCTTGAGGATAGATAGTTTATACTACCATTGCAAGCAATGATGCCACCCATAGAGCAACAACAAATGTTTCACTCCGTTAAAAGCAACTAAGCTCCTAATTTGTGTCACTCTGAGTGTCTTCTAGTTAGCCCCAATCCTTACATCACCTCATTGATTCCCAATGAGTGGTTAGTGGTTGGTCCAGTCTCCCCCTCCTACCTAAGCATCAACCAATGCACCAGATTCAGTCTGGTGTGCAAACGCAGCCGCAAACGTACTCCTCTCATGTACACCAGCGGTCCGTTTCATGGGTCAAGAAAGTGTATAATAAGGGCCTGACATCTGTGAAGACATTCATTGTCAGTACTCTAACCTGTGCATGACTTGTGAATACTCTACCTCATCTGACCCAGAGATAAAGGGATTTTGAGAATTTGTTATGGAATTTTGAGGGTCAAATGTGAAAAAGGTTGACCCTTAATTTGAGCTAACCTAGATGGAAGTCAAATAAACTAACTGACGGGCATATATGAACAATACACGTATAAGTAGCCCTAACAAATAGACATTGAGTTTAACCTGATGTAGCCTAGCCTAGTACACTTTCCTGCACAATACGCATCGTGGCAAATGTATTTTACAACAAAACCAGTTCTAAAAAAGGAATGAACAGCTTAAAAGCTAAACGTAGCTGTCAGAAGTAATCACACAACCAATATGACCTGAGATATGGGGTTTATTACACTGTGTCCTAATCTTATGTAACTGACCTCGCCAGTCCAATCAAGTGCCAGGACTTTCTCATTAATCCAGACCTGGCATTCTTCAGTGACTCAATTTCTGGCTCCGTTACTATGACAGTGGGGAGGGAGAATGCCGTAGCTGGTTCAAAATCAGTCAGGATTTAATATAAGAGGCTATACTTCCTGCACTCTCAGTCTAACCTGGTGTAATGGCTGTTCATAACCCGATCTTAATTGGACCAACAGTCTTTAGCGTCAACAGTTGTGGTTGGAGCGAGAAGGCTAACCCACTTGTGTTATCAATATGTGATGCGCTTTAATTACAGACCACACACCACATACCACTTCTTGCTTCTACTCAGGGCTCGATAGGCTTTTCTCATTAATAATAGTAATGTCTCTTTGTTTCTCTATCTCTTATTTTTACATCATGAGAAAAACTAAACAAACTGTGTCTTAAAGCAGGTAAATGAACAGGTAAAGTAAAAGTGAAAATAAAGACAGACAAGATAGCTGTGGAATTAATTGATAAACATGCTATTTTGTTCCATTAGCGAACTCCCATTCATTTCAACCCCATACAGTGTAAGCATAGAGGAGATTGTCTCAGATGTTGGCGGGGGGTGGCTTTGTAAAGCCAAACTCCAGTCATGTCATGTTTATCTTTTGCCTGAAATCCCCAAACTCTGCATGCACCATTTCCGTTGCATCCCCATTTCATCTTTTGTGTAGAGATGGGAAAGGGGTTGAGAGAGGGGGGGGGGGGGGTTGAGAGTGAGAGAGAGTTAGAGAGAGAGAGAGAGAGAGAGAGAGAGAGAGAGAGAGAGAGAGAGAGAGAGAGAGAGACAGCTGTTCCTTGTATGGTTCAGGAAGCAGGATTTAAAGTATGGCTTTAGGGTTATTTTGGGATGGATGGGACACAGCAGTGAAGACAGGAAACACAGCTGAAGCCAAGCGAGCTGGGGGGGGCACAGTCCTTGTTATTCCCCTGGAAGGGGGGTGTAGGGGTAGGGGGTCGGTGTAAGAGACAGGATATTGTTGTTATTGACAGACTTTTTAAAAGTTAACTTCCTGAATGTCCCTCTCTCCTCGCCACTCCACTCCCCCTCCTCCCTTCTCGCCCGGGGGGCTTGGCATTGACAACATGTGACAAGAGGAATCTAGGACCTATCGAGCAGCGGGAGTTCCAGACAGACAATAGGGCTGTCACTTACCTTTTCCCCTCTGCCGCTGAAAGGGAGGCCCTAAACAATGGCTCCCCCTCAGCTGGAGGTCGCAGTGTCTCTTTTTGGGAACACTCCCAGCTAACAAGAGGCATTCATCACTATAGAAACCTTACCTTGACCCCTCACCACTCTCCTTTCTCTTTCACTGCACTCTAGAGAGGTATATGCATGTTCCCCCTTTCTCTCTATCTCCCTCTTTTTCTTTGATGATAATTAAAAAAAAGTGATGTTGTTGTCATGTTTAGGCATCCATTCCTTTAAAGTTCCACTCTTACCACAAACAGTGAAGCAAACCAAGTTGTGGTGGACCCAACTTGTACTCCCTGTAAGTCGCTAAGGGTACACTTTATGTCAATCAAATGGTTAAAGGGATATTTCTTTACGGAGGCCTGAACTACTATGTATGAACATCCCAGCTTTACATGGGCCCTGCTAGGGAGAGGGGGATGGGAGGACTGGCTTTGAATATTGGATGAAGTATGCAGGGAAGGAAACGAGTCAGGACAGAATGATAGTGTATGGTCTGTATTGAAGGAGGGAAGGGTAGTATTTGCAGACGATCCATATCAATGAATCAATCGCTGTACAGGTTCAATGTAGTTGAACAAGAAAATTATAATCTGAAGGGTGTTCCTGCAGAAACAAGTAGTGTCCTGTTCATCTGTAATTCCACAAGAGGGCACTACTTTTCACATAATCACAAATTGAGGTGGATAATATAAAATGCAGCCTAAAGTGAATGTCCGTTGTAAATTTAATACACCCAAAAATGGAGGTAAACAAGGTCTAAACACAGTCATAGAGGTACAATCAACACAAACATTGTGTACAGTACCAGGTTCTTAATTCCAGTAAATCATTAACATAACAAACTAGAATGTAGGGAAACAAGTACTGCATCATGATCTGACTGCCACTTCCCATGCTTTTCCCTCTCTGACGTAGATTTGCTTCCTGTATCTCACATGCTTTGATACAGCTGAAACATTTACAAGGCATTTGAGAGTTCAAGAGAGTGCCTTTGGAAATGTATGATGCCCTTGCATGTTGCCTCATTCAGAAATGGCCTACTCACACCATGGAATTCCACCCTACATGCATAATCACCTCCTCATTTGCTTTACTATTCTTCATCTGAAATTGCTGTCCAATTACAACTTCTGCAAATGGCCCAAGTGAAAACCGGGGCTTTTCTTACAACCTATATGGTCCTCTCCTCTGACAATAGCACAGTAATAAGCATATTAAAATAGATTGATAATAGCCTACCCTACACCTTCTCTATTATAAATAGTTTCAATTGCAATAACCATTGGAAACAGGAAAATATAGTATATTGTTTTGCAAGAAAGTATACTTTTAGAACTGGATTCAGTGCTACTACACACGATTTGAACAAATGCTGCCTATCAAGCTGCAAACCTGATATTCCTTCAATTAACGTAGTCTAGGCTATGTTAGAACGTTTTGCAATGCCTGAAGTTTTGTCACTGGGAATGTGGCCCGTCCCTTTGCAGTTGGGAACAGTTTGATAGCACAAGGGTGTGAATGCGAGCCCTGTAGCTACAGCCAATGAGCTGGGACCGGATACAAGATATCCTCTGAAACAGCAACTGCTTTGTCCTCCCTCACTTCCATATGACGCCATTTACAGCATAAACCCGACCTCTTCTCCGGAAAGAGGAAAAAACAAGACGAGAAAAACTTGAAAGCACCTCGGCGTGTAAGGCAGCCAAACATTCAACAATTACAGCGAGTATTTTTTTCGAACTCCAGCTTACGTCGGAGTGCAGCAAACTCAACGGATTCAAAAGTATCGAGTGCGCATTTTCACTTTTCTAATTTACTAAAAAAGTGGAGAGCCAGCAAGCCCTTAGTGATTGATTCGTTTTTGGCAGTATTTCGCCTCGGGTACTCTCGCACTGGCTATGTTTTTGACCTCTTAAAATTGGAATCTGGAAATATTGTTTGTAGCTACTTTATCGTTGCACTGGATCGTGTGGATGGGTTTACCAATTAATTTAAGTAGGAATACACTTTCAGATTTAGGAATTTAATACAACAAACGGGGCTGAAGTGGTGCGAACACGGTGAGTTCGTGAAAACAAGTTTGTACTATTTCAACAACAATGTAGCCTAACTATGGCCGTTACAATGTTTAAAAGTTGTAACATAAGAGTAGCCTTAACAATTCTGCATTGTGCATGCTCTCGGACTCGGGAGTTCCAACTGCCGACCCGCATTGACTTTCGTCATCCTCTCCAACCTTCCCCTTGCAATCCCAGCATTTTCTTATCTGAATAGGCCTACAGCTCCTTGCTCTAAAAAGTAGGGTTTTAGTTTCCCCCCTTCTGATTAATGTTCTAGACATCACCCTCTTATTAAAAAATGGATAGCCTGTCAGTAGATAATACATTTTGACTAGATCGATTAAGTAAATACAAATCTGTGAACGGTAGCCTACACATGAACACAGATTTAGCCCAGTTTAACATTGTTTTTGTTTTATATATTCAGAACAACAAAAATAGAGGGCTCTCTTACATTATAGAAGAAACGTGGAATGATAAAAGTCAATATTTTTGTATTGATGTTTGGGTGGGGCTATTTCATAATAGGAAATTAGGATTTTTACTCTTCTGACTCGCCAGTCCATTTGCCTATCAAATGCCCATCTCAAATGTCATGATAGTTGGGCTCATCCGCTGCCTCTCACACACGCACACTCAAACAAACACGCGCGTCATGCACACCATGATTTATTAGGCTAATAATTGCCTCCAGAGTGAAATAAAAATAGAATATAAATGTTCAACTATGAGTCCCTCGAAACTAGCAATCATTTGTTTTTCACTCATTTGGAAATGGTGGCAACATATCTAAAGTCTCTAACTTCTAGTTATGGGACATGTGAGGATGCAAGTTTTGTTACACAGTATGTGCATGATGACATGTTTGAGTGCCTCAACTTTTGTTGAAGTTGTAGACTAGGCCTGTCTCAGCATTGCCTCGTGTTCTCTTCCTTGCATGCTCTTTATATTCCCTGTTTATATCTCATGTAATGGAAATAGTCGTTATGTACCTAAATCCTCCAATCAGAATGGCCTAACATGCCTACTGTCAATTTCCCAACATACAGAAACATGATCAATCCACTGACTGTTTCATTATGTTAAATCTTTCTTTTTGTTCTCCTGTCATGTGAAATGGTAAACAAATGGTGAAACGTTGCCTTAGAGGTACTGTTAGGTATATATTTGGTTGTTGTTACCTTTTAACACCAAACAGAAAGTGCCTAGGGCTAGGGGATATGATTGGAATTGAAATTGGGCATATGCTTACACTTCTACATTGGAATAGTAATTCCTAATGTAAGGTGTTGATATATTTGTCAAGAAAAACAACTCCAGGCGGTAGCGAGACAACCCATGTTGCCAAACCCTTATCTCTTCAATGCAAATTTCAGTGGTGTGTTTGTGTGTAGAGTTGAGATTTGCATATCGTATGTATTTGCCCACACAGTTGTATCATCAGTTATGATTTACATAGGGTCGTTTCTACTCAAATGTCACCTTGTCGTCTCACATATATATATTTGCCTGTCTTTCTCTCCAGGACTTCAGATGTGTTCAATGCCAGCCGGAGGGGTCCTTCTTCAGAGCCAAGATGGAGACCAGTACTCAAAATGGCAGTGGTGGCGGAGGGTCGGCCGGCTTGCTGCGTGCTCTGCGTGACAGCGGGAGGCTACACCGGCCTCACCATGCCCAGGAAGGGCAGCCCGATCCTGGGGTAAACCCCGGCCAGCAGGCCCCTGTGCTCTCGCTGGACCAGATCAGGATCACCGGGAGCAGTAATGAGTACACAGAGGGACCAACGGTGGGACCCATTGTGGTCCCTAGGCCCCCTGGCTCGTTGCCCACCCAGCAGAAGAACGACCTAGGCCTGGAGACCAACGAGCAACTGGAGCCCCAGGACCCCAGGCCCAACCAGAGGAACTTACTCCCCCAACTTCAACAACATCCCCAGCCCACACACTCCACAGTCCCCCTTATGGATGCCCCATCTCTTTCTTCTAGCACAGAGGGCTCCAGAAACAGCCCGAGGACCAGTACAGGCAGCACGTCTTCCGTGCAGAGGCTCCTGAATAGCCCGGAGATTAGCGAACAGATAATCAGGACCCAGCCCATAAGTGTGGAGCTTAAACAGGAGGAATTGAAGCCCCTGGCGAGTATGTCTGGAGGGGCGGTGGTGGTCACGGTGCCCGGTTGCGGTGCCCACGCCGTTAGGGAGGGGCTGCTGGTTAAACACGCCTACCGCTGTGAGGACTGTGGCCGGTGCAAGTGCCAGGAGTGCATGTGCCCGCGTGCCCTGCCCTCCTGCTGGATGTGCGGCCGGCGGTGTGTGTGCTCGGCGCAGAACGCGGTGGACTACGGGACTTGCGTGTGCTGTGTCAAGGGCCTGTTCTATCACTGCTCCAGTGACGACGAGGATACATGCGCCGACAAGCCCTTCTCCTGCAGCCAGTCGCACTGCTGCGTGCGCTGGTCGGCCATGGGCCTCCTTTCCCTGTTCCTACCCTGTCTCCTGTGCTACCTCCCAACTAAAGGGTGTCTCGCCGCGTGCCAGAGCTGCTACGACCGCGTCAAGCGACCGGGGTGCCGGTGTAAGAACACTAACGTTGTCCACTGTAAGAGCGTTGACTGTAAGCCAACGTAAAGGGAAAGTACCTTGGGTGTTGTGGAGAATTGATGGGGGTTTGACAACTTTGGGCGACTGAAATGATCACCTCATCACGTTTTGGCCCAGTAGTCAGAAGTTGATTGGGGGATTGGCTAAGCTGAGCTGTTTGATATGGTTTGTGTCATTTGTTTTCAGCTATGGTTGTTAATACTGGCTGCTTGATCACCAAGTGCCCTGATTTTGTACTGTTTTAATCAAAGTCCAGAATGTTAGCCCTTTTGACATTTAATACAACTGATATGCTATGGACAGACTCTCCTGACTAACTTGTTTGTGAATAGTAATCGCAAATGTATGTAAATTAGCAAATGACCTCCTCAGAGATGTTTTATTTTTGTATATATAATATTTCAACTGTGAAAAGCATTCTGCCAAACCAGAGGCACCTTGATGATAGATCCATATATATTATGTAATACAATGTTTAATGTTGTACATTCATGGGAATGTATATCAATCATTTTTGATGTTTGCCTTACAAGAGGACATTGACACATCGTATCCCTTCAACTCTACTTGTAAATTGTACAGTGACCCTATAAGAAAATCTTTATTTTCTATTTTCAACATTGTTTAGTGGTAAGAATATTTATTTGAAGTTTTATTATTTTATAAAGAAAATATTTATTTTGAGAAGCATCTTAAAAAACATCAGCCTGTTCAAGTACTCTGATGTTGTTGCAAGTTAGGGTGACTAGGGTGTCAAATTGGATGCATATGTTCACTATGAAATAGAAAAATATATTAACGTTTGAAATTAAAACCCTGCTGTTTTTGTCAGTTTTTGTATCTTCAAGCTCTTGTCAGGGTAATGTTTTATGATATCAGATTGGGACACTATCTTTTATTGTCTTGGAATTGTCTCGGCGGTGACTGATATTCCAATGCACACTTTGCCAGCTTGACCTTATGGCTTCACTGCCCAGATCCAATCCTTTGGAATCTATGTAATAACCCAAAATGCTACACTGTCAGTCAGAGAAACTGACACTTTACATTTAGACTTCAGTTCTAGATGGATTAAAAAGCAGAACAATAAGGCTATATGGATTTGAATCAGAACTCATTTATGTATCTTCACGTAGGAGAGGAGAATGTTGAATAAACTCAAGATCTCCCACTCATCTACTCACTTTAGTTCAGTAGAATGTTTGAGAGAAGTCTGATTAGCCTCCTCTTCTGAGGTATGTAGCTAGGGGGTTGGAGCAGTAACTCACTAACCCATCTGTGTTTCCTGTGTGCCAGATGGTAGGGAGGAACACACAGCCACATGGTCTTAGCCCCACATGTTCCACAGCTTCAAACTCAAAACTTCAGATACCAAGAATGAGGATTTCTCACTTGACCAAGTAGCATCACTAGCTATGTTTCCATTAACTTGTCCGGTGATTTTATTTTATTTTGTCGACAAAGTTTGCCAAGAAAATAAATGTGACTATTGCATGCTACAGGCACGTTTCCATTGAACTATCTTGAACTAGCTGGGCTTAATGACATATCACCTAAAAAACACTTTTTCGCCAAAAAACCGAGTGTCGAATTAATAAATTGGTTGAACTGTTTCCATTTAGGTAAATTGCGCATTAGGCCCAATAAATTGGCGACAGTCTGCCCTCCCACCTATCGGTTTCATATCTCAGGTAGCCTGCGAAAGCCTTAATAGAATGCAATAATTGACTAATATTTGCCATATAATTGGATGGTGAAATTTGCATCCAGCCAACCAGAAAAGCAAGGCAAAGCGATTAATGCATTCTTGAAAATCAGAACAATCCTTGTCATGCAAAGAAACATGATTATTTTATTTTTTGTTGAAAAATGTATTTCGCAAGCAGTAAGCGTTTAGAATTAAATGTGGAGTGGAGCTTTATAGTTACGTGATGCCGTTACGTACCTTAAAAATGATCATAATGTATTCTAAAAAACGTTTTCCATCATTTGTCGCAATAAAGAGTACTTATGTAAATGTGATATTTCAGTTATTTTCTTATTTGCAAACATTTCTAAAAAACTGTTTTTGCTTTGTCCTTATAGGGTGTGTGGATTAATGTGGGACAAAAACAAAATGTGGAAAAAGTGTAGAGGTCTGAATACTTTCCGAATGAACTAACTTTAGTAACGGCATTATCTTTAACCAAGAGAGATTGTTGGAAATAATCTAGTTCACCATAACTAACAAAACGCAGACATTTTCACTTCTTAATCAAACTCCAAAACCCTACACTGTTCTTGATTCCAATTTCCTATTTTGGACAGCCAGACGAGACTGGATCATTTCCCCCAAACTGATTAGAGCTATGAAAGAAGGAAAGAGCCACACTGAACGAGTTCACCTCCAAGGGAAACATCTGGCTTTCGTTGGATCATTTAACTGGGGCTGTGAACTGTTGCTCTGCATTGGGAGGGCCATCGTTTGTAGCTGTGGGAACACATTATTTGGTTGTCCTCTCATTCCCATAGCAGGGTAGCCTAGTGGTTAGAGTGTTGGACTAGGAACCGGAAGGTTGCAAGTTCAAATCCCCGGGATGACAAGGTACAAATCTGTCGTTCTGCCCCTGAACAGGCCGTCATTGAAAATAAGAATTTGTTCTTAACTGACTTGCCTAGTTAAATAAAGGTAAAATAAAAAACACACTCAATGGTAACATTGTATCAGAAGTGCTCCCTCAGTCTAAAGCTGACAGGTATAACACTTCATTACTTGTTATAACCAGGTACATGCCCTTATCTTATTATAAGGCTTATACTATGTTGTGCCTGTTATTTAGTCAGGATAATTATGATGTCATAAGAAAACAAGGGGTTCATTCATGCTGATGAGAAGTCTTACAACGTGAATATCTTAAATGTACGTGTTCCTTGTGAACAAGCAGCAGATGGCTTTACCCATAGAGAAGAAAAGGAACCAAGATAACATTTGCTCTGTTGTATTATCAATGGTTTTGCCAGGAATCCCTCTGGTATGGAGTGTTCCTCTAGGCTAGCTGTTTAAAACATAAGCCCTGTCACCGGTTGAAGAACACGCGGACATGTTTGGAACACGGTATGCATGGCGAACGTTGATTGACAAGCCCAGTCTGACCTGCACGCACTTGTTTGTTATTCGTCTCGGAGCTTGAATGACAGTTCGTCTCACCTCCCCTTTTCACATAATTATCCCCTTTCCCCCATTTAATCAGCGGCGGGGGGAAAAAAACTCCCATCGGAGTGCATGGGGTTTTTAATGTCACAGTTTGGCAAGGCTTCCCCTTGCCACTATTGTCTTAATGGTTGGATAGAGAATAGAGGGAAAAGGCGGTTGGGGGTGGTTGGGAGGAAGGCCCGCAAAGGGTTAAAGACATCACTTTAAATGACAAAGGGCTAACAGTTTACCCTGCATTCAGCCTCATGTATTCATCCTATTTTCTATGGCCTCTACTATTTTGGCTCTCTAAGCCCCTCTCAACTACCTGCCCCTACTTGGTATTCTCAGAGCAACATTTTTGGGGGTTTCATTGAGAGAGAGAGAGAGAGAGAGAGAGAGTGTGTGTGTGTGTGTGTGTGTGTGTGTGTGTGCGTGCGTGCGTGCGTGTGTGTGTGTGTGCATGCGTGCGTGTGTGTGTGCGTGCATGTGCGTGTGTGTCTCTGAACGCACACAAGCATTTCTGGTTGCAGGCAAGGGACACCAGTCGTCAACATGTTATGGGTTCACCAGCTACAAAAGCAGTACTGGGAGGGAAGCTGAAAACTGACACCCTTTTGAAAAGGCGCCATTCTGGGTGCATGAGGAGTTCATGATGGTGTGGAATATGGAACTTGTATATTGGGGATGATGAGTGGGTCAGATGAATAAGAGTTGGGTTAACCTGAATACAGGATCAAACATCCTGGATGTTTCCCTTTCACTGTTACATGACTCTATTAAATATAGCAGACTACTTTTTTTCAGCGATGAACAATGATTAGAAGATGGAAAATTATATCCCCCAATTCTTCCTGGTCCTAGACTCTCAGGAATACTTCATATACTGTTTGTGGTGTGAACCGAATAGCCATGATGTCACGTTCTGATGATAAAAACCTGACAAACTACAATTTCCCCTAGGAAACCTACATTTACCACAATACCCCTCCACTCCCACCACTTCCTCCTTAACATGCCCCGAAAAACACAGATTGGTTGCTCACTTATCCAAAGAAAGAGAGAGAGAAAGAGATAGAGATAGAGCGAGAGGGTTCGTGTGCGTGTCCCTCACTGCAGCCAGTGACTTGGCAGAGGCAGCGATTGGAGCGGGCCCCAGAATGGCTCTTTGTTGGTTGTAGCCAGGCCCCCGCGCTCCAGCGTTGCTGTGAAGCGGAGTGCTATTGAATCTGCTCACCAAGGCAGAACACTCAACAGGAAGGAAGGAAGGAAGCAGACATTCTTTATACCCCCATTGTCTGACCACTGGGCTTAAGCAATCAAACAGCTATGTGGGGAAAGAGCACAGAGAGAGAGAGGGTAAGGAGAGAGACAGAGAGAGTAGGGAGACACACACTCACGCACACACGCAAAGGAGAGCGAGAGCTCACCAAATAGGCAGGGTACTGTGGGAGTTAGGGAAGGGGTAGGTATCTAAGCCCTGTCTGTAGTCATATATACTTTCTACCAGTCCTCACTTCAAATGTCCACTTCACATAAACATCCTGTATTTCGAAGCTGGGAGAAAAGGATTATATTCCAGAATTTAAATATGAACCATGTTAAATGGGAGAGAGGGAATGAGACATTTTCAGAGTGGTCGCGGAGGAGCTGTGGTTGAATGCTGCAAATTTAGAGAAACACTTCACTAGCCCCATCTGTAAGTCTTTCCCGTGGCACCAGCAAGCTCTTTTCAATCGTATCTCAAGCTATTACCATGCACCGTTCCTGTCTGAGCGATCTTTCAGCTCTACCCAAAGGCCCTACAGACAGGGTTTCAGAGTGAGGATGGGATAAAAATCCCATAATTGCAGAGACTCTCTCTTCCTCTCACACAAGCAAGTAGTACATGTCAAAAGCTCTCTATAATATTGGCTAATTGGCACAGATTATAGTATTACGCAAATATATAATACTATAATGAATACATCTTTCTCCAAGAACTACAGTGCAAGATAATAACCTCATTTTGAAATGATTCACTTTAGGAGATGCAATGCAGGAAATGCATGTACAGTATGTTCAGCAGTACAGGCCAACTACTATTCAAATCATTCAAACATCAAAATCAAAAGTGCTTTTACTTTGTGTCTCTGACTTGCGGTTGTTCACATGCCCTTCCTGGAATAGATGAAAGCATGTCAATATGTGACAATGAGCGCTCACAATCTCTCAGAGACCTAGACAGGATACAGCCCTCAGACCTCAAACTGGTGTATAAACCTGAGCATCAGAATGCCAACACCACGACTTGTGGATTTCACAGAAGCAGAGTTCTTTGTTTCCAGAAGTGCAGGCAGATGTTTGTGGGTGACAGAGGCTCAGTGTGTCGGGTTCTAGTCCCTACCTGACTTCTGTTTCCATTTCTATCATGTGTGTCTGCTTGTGGGTAATCTAGAATGAGCTTTCAATGTTTGTATTTAAATGTCTAATCACTGCAGGCTGCAGGCCATATAATAAAAATATACACTGTATAAGTTTTCACATTTATATAATTCACTATCAGTCTGAAATGTAAAGGATTTCCCTTCAAAAACATAATTTTACACACTACTGTTGTTAATTGTTATCATGGCGTGTAACCCATACAATTATACCACAGTTATATAGCTATGGGGTATAAGTTAGCCCCATTAGAATAAACTGCGACCAGCTCAGGGGGAATTTAGGGGCAGCCGCGCTGTGAAATCAAAGAAGGGGCTCTTTAAACTTACGTAACCGGCGTCACCACGCATTATGTCTTGGTTACACCTCCAAATGAACAATCTGCCTTGAGGCGAATGATTCTGGGAGAGAGGTGGGCAGAGGGAGAAAAGGGGAGAGATAGAGGGGGGGGGGGGCAGAGCCCTGCCTTCCTGGGTTAATAGATTAGCAGAGGGCTGAAGGGAAGTGCTCGTTAGCCAGAGCGAGTACTAATGAGTATGGAACAGGAGCAGACTGTAACAACGTGTGTGTAGGTGGCAGGGAAGTCAGGCGCAGGAGAATCGAACTTGGTATAAATGGAGTCGTTTAATAAACTTAACAAAACTCCAAAACCAAAATACAACATAAATAAAAGTGGGTACAAGAACCCGTTGCGCACCAATACATAATACACAAACATACAAACAAACAATCTCTGACAAGGACATGAGGGGAAACAGAGGGTTAAATACACAACATGTAATTGATGGGATTGGAACCAGGTGTGAAAGAAGACAAGACAAAAACCAATGGAAAATGAAAATGGATCAGTGATGGCTAGAAGATCGGTGACGTCGACCGCCGAACACCACCCGAACAAGGAGAGGGACCAACCTCGGCGGAAGTCGTGACACAGACAGACAGATGGAGACTGTGTGAATCTGTGGTGTGTGTGTATGTGTGGGGGGGGGGGGGGGATGTATGTCTGGGGACTGACTGGGATTCTAATGGTATAGGAATGAGAAGCCCTCCAAAACGACACCTTTGATCAATATGGACTGACTGGGATTCTAATGGTATAGGAACGAGAAGCCCTCCAAAACTACACCTTTGACCAATATATACAGTTGAAGTCGGAAGTTTACATAAACCTTACCCAAATACATTTAATCTCAGTTTTTCACAATTCCTGACATTTAATCAGGAAGAATGGAGGCTGTTACATCAGCAAACGGCAACTCCACATCAATGCAACTCCACATTAATGCCCATGATTTTGCAATGAGATGTGCGACGAGCAGGTGTTCTTGAACTGTTGGTCATGTAGTGTGTGTGTGTGTGTGTATATGTATGTGTATATGGAAGTTTACACACAGCTTAGCCAAATACATTTAAACTCAGTTTTTCACAATTCCTGACATTTAATTATCGTAACAATTCCCTGTTTTAGGTCAGTTAGGATCACCACTTTATTTTAAGAATGTGAAATGTCAGAATAATAGTAGAGAGAATGATTTATTTCAGATTTTATTTCTTTCATCACATTCTCAGTGGGTCAGAAGTTTACATACACTCAATTAGTATTTGTTAGCATTGCCTTTAAATTGTTTAACTTGGGTCAAACGTTTGGGGTAGCCTTCCACAAGTTTCCCACATTAAGTTGGATGAATTTTGGCCCATTCCTCCTGACAGAGCTGGTGCAACTGAGTCAGGTTTGAAGGCCTCCTTGCTCGCACACGCTTTTTCAGTTCTGCCCATACATTTTCTATAGGATTGAGGTCAGGGCTTTGTGATGGCCACTCCAATACCTTGACTTTGTTGTCCTTAAGCCATTTTGCCAGAACTTTGGTAGAACGCTTGGGGTCATTGTACATTTGGAAGACCCATATGCAACCAAGCTTTAACTTCCTGACTGATGTCTTGAGATGTTGCTCAATATATCCACATAATTGTCCATCCTCATGAGGCCATCTATTTTGTGAATTGCACCAGTCCCTCCTGCAGCAAAGCACCCCCACAACATGATGCTGCCACCCCTGTACTTCACGGTTGGGATGGTGTTCTTCGGCTTGCAAGCATCCCCCTTTTTCTTCCAAACGTAACAATGGTCATTATGGCCAAACAGCTCTATTTTTGTTTCATCAGACCAGAGGGCATTTCTCAAAAAGTACTATCTTTGTCCCCATGTGCAGTTTCAAACCGTAGTCTGGCTTTTTATGGCGGTTTTGGAGCAGGTGCTTCTTCCTTGCTGAGCGGCCTTTCAGGTTATGTTGATATAGGACTCGTTTTACTGTGGATATTGATACTTTTGTACCTGTTTCCTCCAGCATCTTCACAAGGTCCTTTGCTGTTGCTCTGGGATTTATTTGCACTCTTTGCACCAAAGTACATTCATCTCTAGGAGACAGAACGCGTCTCCTTCCTGAGCGGTATGACGGCTGAGTGGTCCCAAGGTGTTTATACTGGCCTACTATTGTTTGTACAGATGGACGTGGTACCTTGAGGCATTTGTAAATTTTCTGAGATCTTGGCTGATTTCTTTTGATTATCCCATGATGTCAAGCAAAGAGGCACTGAGTTTGAAGGTAGGCCTTGAAATACATCCACGGGTACACCTCCAATTGACTCAAATGATTTAGCTTATCAGAAGCTTCTAAAGCCATGACATCATTTTCTGGAATTTTCCAAGCTGTTTAAAGGCACAGTCAACTTAGTGTATGTATACTTCTGACCCACTGGAATTGTGATACAGTGAATGGTAAGTGAAATAATCTGTCTGTAAGTAACTATCTAACCAAGAAACTAACTAAGTCAATGGTTTGGAGCAGGATTTCAGAGGGCTAATGTGTCTGTATGTTTATTGTAATGTGATTTAAAGAACTAGACACACAATAGATCTATACTGAACAAAAATATAAACGCAACAGGCAACAATTTCAAAAGTGTTACAGAGTTACAGTTCATATAAGGAAATCAGTCAATTGAAATTCATTCATTAGTCTCTAATAAATGGATTTCACATGGTTGGGAATACAGATATGCATCTGTTGGTTGCACATACCTTCCAAAAAAATAAATTGGCCGTGGATTAGAAAACCAGTCAGTATTCAGTATGACCACATTTTGTCTCATGCAGCGAGACATATCTCCTTTGCATCGAGTTGATCAGGCTGTTGATTGTGGCTTGTGAAATGTTGACTCATTCCTCTACAACGGCTGTGCGAAGTTGCTGGATATTGGTGGGAACCCGAACACGCTTTCAAAAACGTCAATCCAGAGCATCCCAAACATGCTCGATGGGTGACATGTCTGGTGAGTATGCAGGCCATGGAAGAACTTGGACATTTTCAGCTTGCAACATGGGGCCGTGCATTATCATGCTGAAACATGAGGTGATGGCGGCGGATGAATGGCACGACAATGGGCCTCAGGATCTCGTCACGGAAGGTCTGTGCATTCAAATTGCCATTGATAAATTGTAATTTTGCTCGCTGTCCGTAGTTTATGCATGCCCATACCATAACCCCACTGCCACCATGGGCAAACCGCTCGCCCACATGACGCCATACACACTTGTCTGCCATCTGCCCGGTGAGCATTTAAAGGTGAGCATTTAAAGGTGAGCATTTGCCCACTGAAGTTGGTTACAACGCTGTCGGGTCAGGCCAAGACCCTGGGGAGGACGACGAGCATGCAGATGAGCTTCCCTGAAGTGTTTTGCTTGTACAGTTTCATCAGCTCTCTGTGTGGCTGGTCTGTGTGGCTGGTCTCAGATGATGCCGCGAGTGAAGAAGCCAGATGTGGAGGTCCTGGTCTGGCGTGGTTACACGGTGGTCTGCGGTTGTCAGGCCGGTTGGACATACTGCCAAATTCTCTAAAACAACGTTGGAAGTGGCTTGTGGTAGAGAGATAAACATTAAATTATCTAGCAACAGCTCTGGAGGACATTCCTGCAGTCAGCATGCCAATTGCACACTCCCCCAAAACTTGAGACATCTGTGGCATTGTGTTGTGTGACAAAAGTGCACCTGTGTAATGATCAAATCAAATGGTATTTGTCACATGCGCCGAATACAACAGGTGTAGACCTTAACGTGAAATGATTACTTACAGGCCCTTATTTAATTGTTTTATTATTTCATTTAACCTTTATTTAACTAGGCAAATCAGTTAAGAACAAATTCTTATTTTACAATGACGGCCTACCCCAGCCAAACTCTAACGACGCTGGGCCAATTGTACGCCACCCTATGGGACTCCCAATCACGGCTGGTTGTGATAGAGCCCGGAATCAAACCAGGGTCTGTAGTGACGCCTCTAGCACTGAGATGCACTGCCTTAGACTGATACACCACTCGGGAGCCCACCAATTCCCTTAACCAACAATGCAGTTCAAGAAATAGAGTTAAGAAAATATTTACTAAATAAACTAAAGTAAAAAATAATATAGAAAGTAACACAATAAAATGACATAACAATAACGAGGTTATATACAGGGGGTACCAGTACGGAGACAATGTGCGGGGCACAGGTTAGTCGAGGTCATTTATACAAGTAGGTAGTGGTGAGGTGACTATGCATAGATAATAAACAGCGAGTAGCAGCAGTGTAAAAGCAATGTAAGTGGTCCAGGTGGCGATTTGAATAATTGTTCAGCAGTCTTATAGCTTGGGGTAGAAGGTGTTAAGGAACCTTTTGGACCTAGACTTGGCGCTCCGGTACCAGCTTGCTGTACAGTAGCAGAGATAACAGTCTATGACTTGGCTGACTGGAGTCTTTGACACTTTTTTTGGGCCTTCGTCTTACTGTTTAATTAACTTCTTGAAATGCCACACCTGTCAGGTGGATGGATTATCAGAATGTTGTCAAATGTGCACTAATTACTAAACTCTAAATATACCTTCCAGGACACTGACACTAAGACAAACAGCATGTCACAAGTCACAAGTCATCCCCTTCAACCTTCATCCTTCATCCTGCCCACTCTCCAAATACACACAACGCATGAAGCACACACTCTGATGAAACAGATGGACGATCAGTCAACCGCCACAACGCAATCACTTCAGCGTCACAATCAAAAAGAACACAGCTAACGTGTGGTGTATTTCGTTCATGTTCCGTGTGGCCGAGTCTATGATCAGCAAAATCTTTGAGAGCACTAGGTGAAAAAGGGGAGGGGGGAGTCAATCATTTACAGTTGTGTGTGTGTGTGTGTGTGTGTGTGTGTGTGTGTGTGTGTGTGTGTGTGTGTGTGTGTGTGTGTGTGTGTGTGTGTGTGTGTGTGTGTGTGTGTGTGTGTGTGTGTGTGTGTGTGTGTGTGTGTGTGTGTGTGTGTGTGTGTGTGTGTTCAAAAGCACAGGCTCAGAGGGAGAGATTATATAAAGCTTGCAAGCCCGCCGTCCTGATTGACACGTTGTGTAATAAAAGGCTGACTGTAGCCTTTCAACCCCTCTCTGTCCCAGTTCACAGACAATGGGCGGCTGGAGAGGCAAGACTAATAACAGTCATTTAACATAAATCCACGGCAGGAAGAGAGGCGCTGTGCTGGCAAATCATTAACCAGTGCACGTTTGATGGCGACACAGAGGCGCTGGATGTGCTTTACAGCTTTAGGGGCAATTGTCATTGTGAGAGCAACAATGATCATCCCGTCCTTGTTAGGGGAGAATATGAATTCTATATAAATACATATAGGACCTACTGTGGTCGGGGCTGAAATGCCAGACTGGGATTGGTGTGGGTTGGGTTGGTGTGTGTTGTGTTAGATCTCCGTACCCAGACAAGACACACCGTCCGTGTCTCGCGGGAACATTCCACGAACATGAATTAAAATGATGTCAATGACAAGGCATTTTAGTAAGTGTGAAATGTTGTGGCCAACCAAACCATTTTGATTTGAGGCTGTTATAAAAAAAAAAAGAACATCGCATATCAAACACTTGGTGAATTTTACTGCCTTCCCCCATGAGGCTAGGCGCCAACTTGGTCCTCAAAAGTTAACCAAACCCCTTCATCTCAAGGAAGGGATATTGCATTGAACCCTGCTGCGACTTCCCTTTAAAACACACATAAAAGCCCACTCGAATTACAAAGCATAGATCTTCCCTACTACAATACTTGTGCTCACAAACAATGGTTGGACTTGGAAGATCCATCCAAGAAGTACAGTGCATTCAGAAAGTATTCAGACCCCTTGACTTTTTCCACATTTTGTTCCATTACAGCCTTATTCTAAAATGGATTTTTCCACTCATCAATCTACACACAATACCCCATAATGACAAAGCAATACAGGTTTTCAGACATTTTTGCTGATTTATTAAAAATTAAACACGTAAATTTCACATTTAAATAAGTATTCATTTACATAAGTATTTACTTTGTTGAAGCTCCTTTGGCAGTGATTATAGCCTTGAGTCTTCTTGGGTATGACGCTACAAGCTTGGCAGACCTGTATTTGGGGAGTTTCTCCCAATCTTCTCTGCAGATCCTCTCAAGCTCTGTCAGGTTGTATGGGGAGTGACACTGCACAGTTAATTTCAGGTCTCTCTAGAGATGTTCGATTGGGTTCAAGTCCGGGCTCTGGCTGGGTCACTCAAGGACATTCAGAGACTTATCCCGAAGCCAATCCTGTGTTTTCTTGGCTGTGTGCTTAGGGTCGTTATCCTGTTGGAAGGTGAACCTTCACCTAAGTCTGAGGTCCCAGATTTCCTCCAGACATGACGCTTGGCATTCACGCCAAAGAGTTCAATCTTGGTTTCATCAGACCAGAGAATCTTGGTGTGAGAGTGCCTTTAAGTGCCTTTTGGCAAACTCCAAGAGGGCTGTCATGAGCCTTTTACTGAGGAGTGGCTTCAGTCTGGCCACTCTACCATAAAGGCCTGATTGGTGCTGCAGCGATGGTTGTCCTTCTGGAAGGTTCTCTCATCGCGGTAGTTCCAAACTTCTTCCATTCAAGAATGATGGAGGCCACTGTGTTCTTGAGGACATTCAAAACTGCGGACATTGTATGATACCCTTCCCCAGATTTGTGCCTCGACACGATACTTTCTAGGGGGCTCTACGGACAGTTCCTTCCACCTAATGGCTTGGTTTTTGCTCTGACATGCACTGTCAACTGTGGGACCTTATATAGACAGGTGTGTGCCTTTCCAAATAATCTCTGATCAATTGCATGTATCACAGTATCCAGTCAAGTTGTAGGTCTGAATACATATGTAAATAAGTTATTTCTGTTTTTTATTTGTAATAATGTGCCAAAATTTCTACAAACCTGTTTTTGCTTTATCATTATGGGGTATTGTGTGTAGATTGAAGAGGAAAAACATTTATTTAATTCATTTTAGACTACGGCTGTAACGTAACAAAATGCGGAAAAAGTCAAGGGGTCTGAATACTTTCCGAATGTACTGAATAAACGTGACATTTGCTAATGTTCTTGATGCAGACTTTTGTCCACAGGAACATTTGCATGGGATCAAAACATGAAAGCAATTGGAATTCAGAAAGGTGCAGTACTATCATTGTATTAGCTCTCTATCAGCATATCTTGTCACAGGAACTAAACTTGTGGGACCTGGCCGCGAAATGTGTTGCGGAACTTTTTCTAATCACTGTGTTTTTGTTCTCGTTTCCAAGGGGAACAAACAGCCAGACGTACGGCAGCTAATTAAAATATATGCAAAAAGTGTTACGGTTATGAAAAGTAATTTTGGGTGTTCGTGATCATGCTATTGATTTGGGCTTGTGTTTCCTCGTCAAAAGAAAAGGGGGGGATCATTCACCTCAATGGTGTCATAAGCCTCACGCTTCAATGGATCCTTTCAGACCCGGCTTACATATTCAAAATCCAGCAGTGAGATACATGGGGGAATTTGCAAGCCAAACACCCAGTGATGTAACTGGCACAAGCCCTTTCCATGATGTAGCCTAAGCAGCAACCACCCAGAAAGGTGGCAACAGATATTTTGTGGAGATAGTGGAGAGACATGGATTGCTAGTAGTGCTTATTTCTATAGCTCTGAATGAAATAGCATTTGAGTCTAACTAATAAGATCAATAAGCCTAAGAACGAGGTGAAGTTGGCACAGGAGGAAACAGAAGGATGCATCTGCCGATCATTCATACAGATGTCTCATTGATACTCGCACCGCTGTCAGAAACACTGACTACCCCGTTCTGCAAAGACTTCTGAAAATCCATAATGTTCTTGCAACTGACGGGATTCACACGTGGACATCTACAAGCCCAGAAGAACACATCCTATGTGTCTGATCTTTTAGCCCTCTAGGCCCGAAACCTTAGGATTAGCTCAGGTAGTTAATGCAACTCTTCACTGTACTACCTCCAGTACATTTTGCTATAAAATGTACCACCAAATCCACACAATGTCCAAGATACAGTCCCATGCTGTGTCTGTTTACCAGCTAGACCCATGATGCAAATGGACAAGAACCCACACAAGCACACCAAAAGACGGTGACATCTTGAGTGGTTTCCCCATCATATTATTTTATCAAACCAGCAATTTCCGAAAGGATTTGTGGCTGTCTCTTGTGATTACCCCAGTCACCACGGAGTTCTGCCCTCAAGCTGGTCCGTGTGGAGTTGAATTCAGGCTGGTCCCAATATCTCTGGAGCACATGAAAACTTTCATATTTTGATTAATTTTAGTGCTGCTGGTTAGCCAGGACATAAAAGAAGTCCACTTACGTTGCTATGTGTTCTTCTCTGTGGCAGTTTGTGATATGTTTTAGCTTGACAAACTGGCCATGTGTACAGCGTCTATTTTAGGGCATCAATGTGGCCGACTAGAGTCGATGGGCAGATGAGTTTTAATAGTACCTATATTCAGTGTTAGCATAGAACGTGACTTGGGGAAGTTCACGTAGTTTGTTGTTGTTACAGGGGTTCATTTCCTTGAATAAATTGTATTCTTTCCCCTCATCCCCTCTCAGTAATATGGTGTTTTGTGTTGGTGTGACGTGCTTGGTGAGACATAAAACTGAAACAGCTGTGCAGCACATTCTCCTCAGATGGACGCCCGTAGTTAACCAAGGGAGAAACCTGATGTGTGAACAGATGTGATGAAACCATGTGCAATTCGATCTCATTAGAAACAGCTTGCTCTTAGATAGCAGGCTCTGGCTTATTCATGATGTTTGTCGCAAATTTGCTGCTGCAAAGGAAAAAAATGAAATACAATTTGATCAAACAAATATTGATGTTTATAAGAATTGGCTATTGATACACTTAATATTGATCATTTGAAGAATTGGTAGAAAACTCCACTTAACTTAGACAGAATGTCTATTATTTCCTTGCATGTGGTGAATCAATGTCAGTATCTGAAGCATTAAGTCATGTATCCATAAATTATCATAGTGGTAAATAACCGTAAATGTCCTCTCTCACTGTTTTCCCTGATGCCTTCCTGATAGCCCGATAGTTTCAGCCATGTTAGAACAGCCACCCGGACCATGAGTCTCTCCTGACGGGTGGAAATTGATCTCTTGAGGCCGTCACCCAACTATGAGGTGCTGCAAGGCATGGTGTCAGGTTTCCGTGGCGCAGGTGCAACGCTCCGACAACCCGCTGACAGCAGCCAAGGTGAGGTTTGCTCACGCACGGCCCTGAAGAAAGACATTTGTCAATGGCAAAGAGAGATTGTCAGCGTGCCTGCGATTCCTCCCAACTCAAAATAAGCAGTGACAAGAGAGCAGGGAGAAAGGAAGCCTGCTTCCTGCCAAAGGTAGAGTCTGTGGAACAAACACAGGTGCAATATTTCCCTTGAACAAAGAGCTTAATGTGAGGAAAGGCTATCGGAGAGGTGGATTGTTGCTGTTCATCCCCCCCCAAAAAAAATAATAATATATATAGCCATGTGGAGAAACACCAATCTTGAAATGTAACATTATCATTATATTATTGGGGTGTGCACTGTACCAATCTATGCCGAATAAGCCGCACACTTAAAATGCAATTCCAATGAGAGGGCCAAGGAATGGCGCTGCTGGAGTGGAGCCAAGCCAAACTGAATTCCTTCAGCTTGGAATTTCTGCTTGATTAATACAGAACACACAGTCCAACACTAGGGTTGATTATGTGTAAGTATTCCCATTTGCAACCAAATTAAGATACCATTCAAAATAGGCAGGCAGGCCTGTCTCCTTGATTGCACATAGATTGCCTATAGATTGGACTCACATACTGGGAGACATCTTGTATAGATGTTGTATATGTAACAGATGTGAAATGGCTAGCTAGTTAGCGGTGTTTGCGCTAAATAGCGTTTCAATCGGTGACGCCACTTGCTCTGAGACCTTGAAGTAGTAGTTCCCCTTGCTCTGCAAGGGCCGCGGCTTTTGAGGAGCGATGGGAAACGATGCTTCGAGGGTGACTGTTGTTGATGTGTGCAGAGGGTCCCTGGTTCGCGCCCGGGTATGGGCGAGGGAACGGTCTAAAGTTATACTGTTACATACACTTAAAACCTTTATAAAGCTGGACTAATGTCACAATAATGTTTTGTATGTAAAAGGGAATTACAACATCTCAGGATAGTAGAATATTTAATCACAGACGTATCTAATCCTTCAGAACATACATTGCAATCATACGGTACATCATCCATGAAATTCAATAGCTTCTTCAATAGCTTCACCGACTTACATATCCACTTACAGAATGTATTTTTCACCTCGATTTTCTCTCCACCTAATCCATGCTGACACGTATTCTTCTCTCACTAGAAGTTATACATAACATACAGGGGGCCTAGAGCTACTGCTGCTGTTGAAATGGACCCGTAAGTAAGCCCAAGGAGGAAGTTCCTGTGGTGAGACGGCCCTGTGCGCCTAGGCTGGAAAACCTCTCAACAACTTCCTGTGGTCACCTGGGCTCTGTGACCCAGAAGAAAGGGTTCCTTAGAAACCTCCCCACCACCCCCACTAGAAGCCCTGATCCTCTCTGTCCACCCGCCGACATGTGATTCGGTAGACGGGGAGGAAAAGGGAAAAAGGGCCTCATAAATAATGTCTCGCGCCCTCCGAGCCGCAGCCCTGCTGGTTTTGGAGGGCGGCCCTCGTCGGCCTGAGTGAATCAGTAACCCGGGCCTTGGCTGTGACATCCAGGCAGAGCCACGATGAATAGGGGCTTAAGAGAAAATTACAGAGCGAGAAGGAGGGAGGAAAGAGAGGGAGGGAAGGAGGGAGGGGGAAAAATCTCACAGGTACTCTTGTGCTTAATTACTTCTTATAGGATAAATATTTCTTCAGCTAACTTGGGTGGAGAGACAAAGAATGAGGACCTGTTCTCGGGGAAGGTGATTATGCCATTTCAGGTGTGTTTTAGGCCATATTGGGTAGTCTCATGTTTTGGGGAAATAGTTTCCAGTGAACACTTCTGTCTACCATTGCAAATTGTAGTTTATAACAGATTGACATGGTAGGACACAAACAAAGCTTACCTTGATGGCATTTGTAACAAAACATACACGTTACCGAAATCAACTTAAGTTCAATCACAAATGGTACCATCTTACTACCAGGTCTCATCGATTCTAGTCTGTTCCAGTTTTAATCAGGGAACCCTTGCAGTCATATGAAAACTGTAACCAATTATCTACTGACGCCATTTACACTCGTGTGGAAACCTAGGGCCCACTCCCTGCGGTTTTAACACTTCCCTTTCCTGTTGAGGCCAGTGATGTTTTCACGGAAAGTCATTATAGGTGTCTGCTCTGTACAAAACTTCAGGTGAACGTCTCATTGTAATACAGAAAGGGGCCCCAGGAAGCCATGTTTTATTTCCCATGTCACACGTCCATGTTCAAGTTGATATAGACTACGAGATTGGTTGCACAACTATATTTTCCAAATACATTAGCTGGTGGAGCTGTAGACCCCATAGAATTGTAGTGAACGTGGTACTTAAAGTCCTGAACCCCACTGTGTAGCCTAGACAAGAACCAACAGATTGTTGAGTAACCATTGGCCATATAGTCCCAAGCCAGAGGAACAAAAACATAGTGTAGGTCCAAAACGAACACCTTGTGTTTTTCTTACTGTCCCACCACGCATTCTCTCATGTTTCAAAATGGCAGACTCAAAATGGGGACATACCAGATTCTAGAACAACCCAGACAGTAAGACTATACTAACAATGACATGGATTGTCAATGTGCTATATATATATATATATAGAGAGAGAGAGAGAGAGAGAGAGAGAGAGAGAGAGAGAGAGAGAGAGAGAGAGAGAGAGAGAGAGAGAGAGAGAGAGAGAGAGAGAGAGAGAAGCCTGGGTGCTGCCAAGCTGTATGCCTGCCAAGTGTTGGTCCGATGGGCTGGTGTTGGGCGGTGCTAGTCACGGTGGGGGTTGGGGTGACAGTTACAATACAGAGACTGACATTAGAGGCGAGTGCATTGGCCCGCCATGTGCTCAATACAATCCCAGTTAGATCTTCACTTAAGTTGGCTCAAGTGGGCATTGAAGACGTTCCATGGTATCTTTTGGCCCATGACAACTGCTAACTGATAATTACTTCTAAGCCAATTATGAGCAAGAGAAAAATACAATGGACCTTTTTATATAGGGCTAGGAGCATAATGTATGCACCTAGCTTAGCTATTATGAGCGGATGGTAACAATGAAAATTGCCACAACTAATCCCAAAAAGAGATTGTATTTTTTTTTAAAGAACAATAATTTCATACCTTCATTATATTGAGACACGATTTCTCTATTTTTTATTCGTGAGAATACTTGGGAACAGATTTCCTAAATGTTTTTTGCTGAATTCCTTGTGATTTTACACAATTATTGTTTTATGGTATTCTTTACAAAACAAAAACAAAAACCTTGCCGGGACAATTTTGTCCTGCGGGACCACCTGTTGGCAACCCCTGGTCTACGCTCTCAACAAACTACAGTACCTGAAGCTACCCTCAAGCAACCTCTGTAACCATTTATGGATGATGTTGTCAAAGCTTATTCTATAGTTCATCAGATAATGTTACACTGTGAAGCACTATCAGATTTACCTTTACTTTGGCAACTCGAAGCCTCTGCTCCCAGAATAGGAAGTCACTTATTAAGAATCATCTCCACTGGTGCCAAGCTAAGCTTTCTGGTCCCACTCCTCAGATTCCTTGCCGTGTTTCTTGGAAAGGGTGCAAAGTAGCGGGGGCGATACTCATACATGCCTGGAATATTAGTTAGCTTTCTATTCACTTAAGGGTATGGGCAAAATAAAAACTGT
The DNA here is from genome assembly GCF_036934945.1 of Oncorhynchus masou masou. Lineage (NCBI taxonomy): Eukaryota > Metazoa > Chordata > Actinopteri > Salmoniformes > Salmonidae > Oncorhynchus > Oncorhynchus masou. The sequence goes on along the minus strand of NC_088217.1, from coordinate 72,767,558 downwards.
CGTCGAATAGGCTTGATGCTGATCGCATTAATGCACTAGAGTTTGGGGTATGGAGGAGAGAGCAAATGATTGAAAGTGCATCCAGAACGTTTGCCGTTGCTATCGACAAAGCAGCCTCTGTTCTTTTTCTGCAAATCCCCATCCCTTCTCTCCCCCAAACCCCCAACCATGACCCCTTCCCCATTTCATGGTCCCCCCACCTCTCTCTCTCTCTTTAGGATGCAAGGAGCAGGAAGAGAAACCCAGCCAAACTCTGTCCGAGCAGAGGGGATCCTAACAAGGGCCCGGGGCCAGGGGCCCTGTTTGGGATACGGAGGACAGGGGGGAAATTAAGCATGGATGAGTCGGAAGAGGCACAGAGAGGGAGGATGGGGGGATGGAGAGAGGAGAGGATGGAAGGCAGCAAAAAGAAGGGGAAAAGTGGAAAGAGTTGACTTGGATGGGGAAAAAGGGATGAAGGAAGGATATTAGAGGAGGATGAGAGATAAAGATAGAGAAGAGTTGGATGTGGCAGAGAAGAGGATGGGGAGAAGGGGGAGAGGAGGGGAAGGGGGATTGCAGGTCAGGGCATGGAGTTGGAATACATTAAGTTCTGCTGAGGTACAGAATGGCACATTGTTAACACGGACAGACAGTCAGAACAATCCAGGCTTTGTGTCCCATGCTGGCATCTCTCTCTCTATCTGTGTGAGTGTGCATGAGTGTGTATGTGCGAGCAGGCATGCGTGTTGGTATATTAGATTTGGGTTTTGAGGTCTAAAAGGAAAGTAGCATAATAATTAATAACAGCTAATGTCTCAATACTAACCTTGTTCTAACGTTTTGCATGAATGTCATCATCACCACTAACCCAATAATATATTTGTATGCCTGGTGTTTGCATAAAGCAAATTCAATTTTCCAGCGTTTTTATCACTCTTTATCACTCCCAATGATTTCCTTGTTATAGATTTCATCTGAATCAATGGCTGTCAGTTCCTAAGGCAAATGTATAGTCAGTTATTATAACCCTGAACTAGTCACGTGTTAATGAGTCCCGGTAGCCAATGTAGCCCACTTCTGATCAATGGTATGACATTCTGAAATAGGATGGGGAGCATGTAGCATGCCTGTCCAAGTCCAACCACAAACATGTTATAAAGTTATGAAAGTAACCTCCGACCCTTCTCCAGTGACATCACCCCTGTGATTCTGAGGTGACTAACACGCAACAAGCTTATCTCCTGCTCTGCTCTGGGCTGACTCGTTCAGTTCCTGTAGCGTAGTTCTAATTACAATGGAGCAGACCTGGGTTCAAATACTATTTGAAATCTTTTGAGAGTTTGCTCTTGCCTGCCTGGAGGGAAAGCTGGGCTTAGGTATACAGCTATGGGACTACTCAATTGGTACATTAAGCCAGGCAAGCGCAATCAGGCACAGATAAAGTAAATGCAATTATTTCAAATAGTATTTGAACATAAGTCTGGATGGAGCGTATTCCCTGCCATGGCTCGGAGAACAATACGTTCCTGATCCAGTTAGACAAAATCCACATGTCAACACTGTGAAACTGTATTTCTGATAGTGTAAATCAAACCAGATATTCTCTGGTTGATCTGCCAATACACATGGGGGATGCTGTTTGGCTTTGAGTGCTATCAAAATAGCAGCAAAAACTGGACTGAAACAAGTGTAAAATGTTATTATTTGGAGGAAAATGTAGGCTGAGTTTCTTTTTTGAAGCACACTTGAGAGAAGCATAGGGCTCTCTTCTTGCATTTCTTATGTGTGACATTGTGATTGGTTACTATATATACACTATACTATATAGATCTATGTATAACGGTCATAAGCAGATCGTTTGATGAAAGGAATGTTGAGAATGAAGCAAATATTGTAGCTATTTTTTCTCAGAGTACACAAACGTGTGCATTATGTCCTCTGTTTCTTATCAAACATGGCACTTGGTTTTGTTGGCAACACTCTCAAAACTATTGTCGGGGGTGCCAAGTTGTATTTTACATCACTTTTCATGCCTGTGTTGCGTGAAGATGTTTTGAAGGGTCAACCCCTTTCAATATTTGCCCATTTGTTTCCTGGCAAAAGTGGCCATTTTTCCAGGATTCTCAGTGTAGATTTGACTTGTTGAAAACCCAGATTACAGGCCTATGATTTATCCTCAGTTCCACTCAGGAGTATTTCTCCTGGTTTGCATATCCCTTGGGATGTATGAAATTGATTTATTATCAGAAATAGTTGTCAAACTTCCCAATTCTTGTGTGTTGTAATGTGTTTTGGTGTTGAAATGACAGATAGGAACCTGATGTTGAACACCTTTCTTAAAACTATTCAGAATGTATAGTAAAATAAATGCTTCTGTAGTTATGGTAAAATAGATTCTGCTATTCTTTTACCTGTTCTTATCATGTACCCAGGAACACAAGAGGTCACAAGAGGTCAAATGTTCAGTGAAGGGCCAGTCTCTTGTTCCTGTTTATTGTCCCTGCCACCTTGGTCTATTGTGAGCCTGACAACATGGCCCCACACCATTGTTGTTCTGTTTTCATTTGCATAAACACATAAAAGGTTAAATGGGTCTCTTTCACACTGAGTTGGATAAATATTGCATTCAGAAAGTATTCATTCGCTTGACTTATTCCACATTTTGTTGTATTACAGCCAGCCCTTTTTTTCTCACCCTTATACACACACATTACCCCATAATGACAAAGTGAAAACATTTTTGCAAATGTATTGAAATTGAAGTTCATAAAAATCAAATTCACATACATATTCACACCCCTGAGTCAATACATGTTAGAATCACCTTTGTCAGCGATTACAGCAGTGATTCTTTCTGGATAAATCTCTAGGAGCTTTCCACAGCTGGATTGTACAATATTTGCACATTTCTTTTCAAAATTATTCAAGCTCTGTCAAATTGGTTGCTGATCATTGCTAGACAACCATTTTCAGGTGTTGCCATAGATTTTCAAGTAGATTTAAGTCCAAACTGTCAGTCAGCCACTCAGGAACATTTATAGTCTTCTTGGTAAACAACTCCAGTGTAGATGTGTTTTAGGTTAATGTCCTGATGAAAGGTGAATTCATCTCCCAGTGTCTGGAGGAAAGTAGGCAACCACATTTTCCTGTAGAATTTTGCCTGTGCTTAGCTCCATTCCATTAATTTTTTTATCCTGAAAAGCTCCCCAGTCCTTAACGATTACAAGCATACCCATAACATGATGCAGCCACCATTATCCTTGAAAATGTGGAGAGTGGTACTCAGTAAAATGTTGTATTGGATTTGCCCCAAACATAACACTTTGTATTCAGGTCAAAAAGTTAAGTGCTTTGCAACATTTGTTTCAGTATTACTTTAGTGCCTTGTTGCAAAAAGGATGCATGTTTTGGGAGTATTTTCATTCTGTACAGGATCCCTTCTTTTCACTCTGTCATTTAGTTTAGTATTGTGCAGTAACTATAATGTTGTTGATCCATGCTCAGTTTTCTTCTATCACAGCCATTCAACTCTGTAACTGTTTTAAAGTCACCATTAGCCTCATGGTGAAATCCTGAGCGCTTCCTCTGAGTTAGGAAGGACACCTGTATCTTTGTAGTGATAGAGTGTATCGATACACCATCCAAAGTGTAATTAATAACATCACCATGGTCAAAGGGATATTCAACATTAAAAAGAAATCTCTCCCATCTACCAATAGGTGCACTTCTTTGCGAGGCATTGGAAAACCTCCCTGGTCTTTGTGGTTGAATCTGTGTTTGAAATTCACTGCTCAAAACTGAGGGACCTTACAGATAATTGTATGTGTGGGTTACAGAGATGAGATAGTGTTTAGCATTATTTTTGAATGACTATTATTGCACACAAAGTGAGTCCATGCAACTTGTGACTTAAGCACATTTTTCCTGAACTTATGTAGGCTTGCCATAGCAAAGGGGTTGAATATGTGTGTATGCATATGTGTGTGCGTGTGTGATTTCCTGATGCAATCCTGCAGCTTTGCTGCCAGATGCAGCCATAATGCCAGATCTCCGACTGGGCTGTTTAAGTGTCAGCAGAGCTCTGACATCTACCCTGCTGTTCACAGGCCCTCATGATGAAACACAGTAGATTAGGAGAAACGGAGGGATGGGGTGGGGTCTGACGAGTGGAGGATAAGGGAGGTTGGGGTAAAGAGGGGTCAGTATTAGATAATGGTAGTGGTGCAGGACGCGAGAAGGCGTCCGAGAAGGCCTTTTGGAGCCTGGTGAGAATACTTTTCAGAATTCATGATGGATTGAACTGATACAGATTCCGCTGATTTCTGTCAAGTATATAACTTATGGGGTATTTGGTATTTAATTAGGATCCCCAGTAGCTGTTACCATAGCAGGGGTCCACAAAAAAACATGAACTAATACAGAACATTAAAAGACAAGAACAGCTGAAGAACAAAACTAAATACATTTATATACAGTACCTGGCAAAAGTTCACCGCACATCGCCTCTCCCGTATTTGACCTAGATATTGTGTATGCACGGATATACAGTACCAGTCAAAAGTTTGGACATTTACTCATTCCAGGGTTTTTCTTTATTTTTACTAATTGAAGACATCCAAACTATGAAATAACAAATATTTTTTTTTTTTTACATGTAACCTTTATTTAACTAGGCAAGTCATTTAAAAACAAATTCTTATTTACAATGACGGCCTACCCCGGCCAAACCCAGACGATGCTGAGCCAATTGTGCGCATACCCTATGGAACTCCTAATCAAGGCCGGATGTGACAGAGACTGGATTTGAACCAGGGACTGTAGTGATGCCTCTTGTACAGATGCAGTGCCTTAAACCGATGTGCCACTCAGGAGCCCATATGTAATCATGTAGTAACCAAAAAAAGTGTTAAGAAAATAAAAATTGAGATTCTTCAAAGTAGCCACCCTTTGCCTTGATGACAGCTTTGCACACTTTTGGCATTTTCTCAACCAGCTTCATGAGGTAGTCACCTGGAATGTGGAATTTCTTTCCTTCTTAATGCATTTGAACCAATCAGTTGTGTAGTGACCAGGTAGGGGTGGTATACAGAAGATAGCCCTATTTGGTAAAAGACCAAGTCCATATTATGGAAAGAACAGCTCAAATAAGCAAAGAGAAATGACAGTCCATCACTAATTTAAAACATGAAGGTCAGTCAATCCGGAAAATGCAGTCACAAAAACCATCAAGCGCTATGATGAAACTGGCTATCATGAGGACCGTCACAGGAAACGAAGACCCAGAGTTACACCTGCAGAGGATAAGTTTGGAGTTACCAGCCTCAGAAATTGCAGCCCAAATAAATGCTTCACAGAGTTCAAGTAACAGACACATCTCAACATCAACTGTTCAGAGGAGACATCAGGTTTTCATGGTCGAATTGCTGCAAAAAAAGCACCACTAAAGGGCACCAATAAGAAAAATAGACTTGCTTGGGCCAAGAAACACGAGCAATGGACATTAGATCGTGGAAATCTGTCTTTTGGTCTGATGAGTCCAAATGTGACATTTTTGCTTCCAACCGCTGTGTCTTTGTGAGAAGCAGAAGTGAACGGATGATCTCTGGAGGAGGTGTGATGGTGTGGGGGTGCTTTGCTGGTGACACTGTCGGTGGTTTATTTAAAATTCAAGGCACACTTAACAAGCATGGCTACCACAGCATCCCATCTTGTTTGCATTTAGTAGGACTATCATTCATTTTTCAACAGGACAATGACCCAACACACCTCCAGCCTGTGTAAGGGCTATTTGACCAAGAAGAGTGATGGAGTGCTGCATCAGATGACCTGGCCTCCACAATTACCCGACCTCAACCCAATGGAGATGGTTTGGAATGTGTTGGACTGCAGAGTGAAGAAGAAGCACCCAAGAGGTGCTCAGCATATGCGGGAACTCCTTCAAGACTGTTGGAGAAGCATTCCAGGTGAAGCTGGTTGAGAGAATGCCAAGTGTGTGCAAAGCGGTCATCAAGGCAAAGGGTGGATACTTTGAAGAATCCTTTTTTGGTTACTACATGATTCCATATGTGTTATTTCATAGTTTTGATGACTTCACTATTATTCTACAATGTAGAAATTTGTAAAAATAAAGAAAAACCCTGGAATGAGTAAGTGTGTCCAAACTTTTGACTGGTACTGTATATCAGTGCATACACAATATCTAGGTCAAATACGTGAGAGGCGATGTGCGTGAGGTTTTGCATTATCTGTTTATTCATACCAAGTTTGCTGTTCACTTGAGCAATCTTTGATGGAGGGGAGTTCAATGCAATCATGGCTCTCTATATAACACTATGTTTTCTTGAATTTGTTCTGGATTTGGTGACTGTGAGAAGACCCCTGGTAGCATAAGTGTGTGCGTCAGTACTGTATGTAAGTTGACTTTGAAAACAATTTGCAATTTTCAACAAATTGTTTTTATAAAAACAATAAGTGATGCAGTCAGTTTCTCCTCTACTTTTAGCCAAGAGAGATTACTCAGCATAGTATTGATATTAGTCCTCTGATTACAGTGAAGAGCAAGACATTCCGCTCTGTTCTGGGCCAGCTGCAGTTTTTCTAGTTCCTTCTTTGCAGCACCTGACCATATGACTGGATAATAATCAAGATAAGATAAAACTAGAGTCCCAAAAAATCAGAGCATCTTTTTATCACAGACAACAGACCTCTCCCCATCTTCACAACCACTGCATCAATATATTTTGACCATGACAGTTTACAATTCAAGGTAACACCAAGTAATTGAGTCTCAATAAATTTGTTCAACAGCCACATTATTCATTATCATTTTCAGCTGAGGTCTAAACTTAAGGAATGATTTGTACCAAATACAATGCTCTTAGTTTTAGAGACATCCAGGACTGGTTTATTACTAGCCACCCATTCTAAAACTGACTGCAACTCTGTTTAGTGTTGTTGTGATTTCACTAGCTGTGGTTGCTGACACTAAGGTTGAAGCATCAGCATACATAAACACATAGGCTTTGTTTAAAGCCAGTGGCAGGTCATTGGCAAAAATAGAAAAGAGGGCCAAGAGAGCTGCCCTGTGGTACACCACACTTAACATTAAAGAAGCGTAATTTAAAGAAAACGCTCTGTGTTGTAATATAACATGTTGAGTGCCCCTCTCTACAAACATCCTGAAAGTCTGTTATTTTTTCCACCTCAACCACAAAATTCTAAATTACAACGCTTCCTCTTCATTATTAGATATTTTATGCATGAATATGATGGAGTTTAATTAGTCTTTCTGCATCTAATTTTCATCCTAGGGGGAATGCGTGAAAGGCCAGTTTAATGTAGTTTTTATTGTAAAATGTGTCTGTGATTAAAAAAAGCTATGGCTGTTTAACATTTGATGCGATTGAAATACTTTGAAACAAACAAAAAAATGTGTCTTTCCTAAAGCTGCCTGTGGTCTGGACACCATCCTAGTGCGGCTAAACCTTAGTGGAGAGAGTGGAGTGAGACAAGCAGGTGGTTCTTATCTCCAATACCCTGTGCAGTGTGGACACTCACTGCATTGTGCGCCTGCTGGCTTGCCAATTAACCAACATCTGCTGGGAGGACAGGAGCCATACTCTTCCACGGGGGTGTATATGACGCAGTAATGCATGATGTCTGTCTGCTATGAGGCTGGGGCCAGGAGTTCAGGTCATCAATATATAGGGTTATTGCAAACATTCTGACATTCTGAATGGTTCAGGTCATGAAGGACATTACGATTTCGGATGACTGCCGTTCGGTTTATCTAAGGCTCCGTCCCAATACCCTCCCTTAGCGCTAACCCTTAGGCCTACCACTCCATTTTGCACAATCCCGGGAGCCCCATCGAGTTGAAGTGGTATACCAATTCAACTTTGAGTGAGGCGTAGTGCCTTTACAGGCCTCTTGTTGACCCTTCAAACAAAGTTAATCGAAATGCAGACTTCCTATGGAGCGGTTCCCAAAACTCCCATGAAGCTCTGTGACCCAAGGCTGGAACTTTGCTTCAGAAAAGATGGCTGACAAAAATACTAGGATGGAAGCAAATCTAAGTAATTATACCTTCATAATTAGTCATGCAAAAAAAGTACAGTTAAGAGGAATATTTCAGTTTATGGAGACAAACAATTATGCACATAAAAATGGCTATTTAACAAGCTATCTGACTAGCTAACATTAGCCAGCTAACTATATATATATTTTTTTATGTTTAAATTGAACCTTTATTTAACTAGGCAAGTCAGTTAAGAACAAATTCTTATTTACAATGATGGCCTACCCTGGCCAAACCCGGGTGATGCTGGGCCAATTGTGCGCTGCCCTATATATTTAGCCTGCTATATGGGCGTTTGACATTTGTATAAATTGTCATTTGTGTTGTTTAATATTTGAGGGACTCCTGAGCAAACCAGGCTGTCATCTTGTGAAACCCAGTGGATGTAAAGAATCCAGTTGAAGCAACGTAGCTAAGGCTTTTCATGCTTATTGTGTAGTGGAGGATAAAAAGAGCTGTATGCCTATAGCTATGTAGCAGATCTGTGTATGGACCCTAAAATATTTGGTATAAATATTAGTTAAGCACAGTGGCTTTTATGGCTTCCACTGGTTAATCATTCATGCCTAGGAAATTGCAGAAAAACATGTCAAACTGCTATTGTGGAATGAAAGTCCTGCTTCAGTACTATCCCACGTTGAACCACAGCCAGATGGGCGCATTACGGAACATTGTTTATTTTCTGTCCTTTCATTTGTTGCATGAGAAATATAAGGAAAGCATTTTCTGGTGCCAGTACAGGTATTGTGCTGGTGGAAGAATTGCGTGGTAGGCTATCCTTTGGTGGATTCTGCTGTGCGCGAGTGATGTAGTGATGTCCCATTCTCTAGGATTATGCAGCTCTCCCTACCACTAGTTGCTCCATTTGAGGGACACTCACCCACCCAGAGACGCTCAAAAACAAGGGGGAGGACTAAGGGGAGGTATTGGGATTTAGCCTAAAAACAGACAGCACCTATGCATCACGGTGACATGCCATGCTTCCCTTCAACAGTTTGATAAGTGGAAAATGAGGGGTGGAAATGAAGCTTAAGTTGGTTTATGGAGCTTTTGGCCACACATAATCGCTGGCCCCAGGCATTACCTCAATTAATCTCTGAGAAAACTTGTCAAAATATTAATAGGGCCCTTAAGTGATGCAAATCAAAGGCTGCCGTTGTTCGGACATGGAGAGAACATGGGGGAGAATGTGTTTGCTGAGAAAACATGGAGGGGTTTCTCGCTAAACACGAAAGAGTTAAAGCAGGTTTCACTTGCTCTCCCCTCTCCCACTTTCTCTCTCTTCTTCTCTCCTCCCTCCGTCTCACTCTTCCCCACTCCCTCTCTCTGGCCCCAGGCTGTGGGTGAAAGGCGGTGATTGAGGCCTTTCATGCCAGGCTAACACTACAGTCCACTGTGTGGCCCAGACGGAACATTGGGGCCAAAGTGGCCGCACCATGGTAGATGATTGGCCAGTGCAATTTAAAACACGGCAGCAAACTCCAAGCATCACCTCTTTTTCATCTATATTGACAACTTTAGTTTCAGTACATTATATTTTGCTGAATTTGAGCATGGTACTGTTTAATCCCAATGGAGGATTACAATAGCGATGCCCCAGTGCAAGGCCAACTTTGCTTTCATTAAGAGTTGTTGGTTAAGATTAGGTTGCAGTAGGAGTTAAGAAGAACGGATCCTCAATCAGTTACTAAAGCAAAAACAACTAACTGCAAAAACTGTGTTCCATTTCAACCTCAGTGAAAGGAACATTATATCCCTCAGCCTGTAACCCACCTACCATCAATTTACAGGTTTTTTTTTTTTTTTTAAACAAGATTCCTTTTAAAAGGCAGGTTTAGCACTCAGTTGTAAGTTGTGTTGAGTCAACACAAGCAGCACTGTAAATGGCTTTCCTGTGTATCTGTGAAATATGGGAAACCATAAAAATAGAAGTCGTCCACTGTATTAGCTAAGTGCAAAATAAAATGGATTATGCAGAGGACAAATTGTCTTGGACGGTGTGCTTCAAGAGAAATATGCCAAGATAGGCAGGCGAAGATGAAACATCACTATATTGCCAAATAGGAAATATTATTAAATGCAGACAAATGTGCCAGAGCTCTCAAATGGGTCAAACTTGTATAGCTCTATAACTATGCAACGTGCCCTTTGAAAGGGTAGTCTATAGGACTTGGAGAAAACAAAGGGGATGATGGTGGCCACCGTTCCGTAATCTAAAATAGAACAATTTATAGGTGTTTACTTATCTAATCAAGGCACTCTTTAATGAGGTATCGAATGCATGTTAGGTCAACATCTGTTTGTAAAAATGTGTTTGAAAGGAATGATATTCTCTCTCTGTGTCTACAATACATCAAACTTTACAGTAGGAAGCCTTGCCATTTGGGGTGTGGCTAAAAGGGGTCTGGTCTGGAAGTGGGGCAATACTACTCAACAGGTTGGCCAGGTGGCACCCTCCAAAGAATGTCAATATTTGCAGACGTTGAGCTGATATCTCGCTCTGCTGCTGGATGGATGGCTTAACAGACAGGAGGTAAATGATGTGGAACACAAACAAGAGAAAGGGAACAGTTATATTGGGGTTCCGGAATTGGAAACATCTCTTTGGTTGTTTCGTGAACCCATTCTCAAGACGACCCAATGCAACAGACTGAAACAAGCTCGTCATCGACAGCACAGAAAACTGGCACTGTTTTTCTTGTGCGTAACAGCTGTGCATAACACTGTGTACTCTAGGGCCGGCGCGAGCAGAACTGTCTGTATCGTATGTCTCTCGCACATCCTAATACAAATATTGTGTGGCAGTTGCCACGGCGACGGCTGAGCAACAGCTGGTTTGATTCACTTCATGAAGAACCTGTCCTGATGGAGCTCTGCCAGAACAACTTTTATGTGGGACTAGAAGTGACACATATCTGTTTTTTAAAAAAAATCTGTTTAACATGTATTGTATGTTTTACTACGCATGAAACCTGTTGTATGTTTCATGATTAGATGTTTTAGTTCAGAATACAAGAATAGGTGCTTATTTGCAGATTATACTGTAGGCTATGCTTGAAAATTGATTGATTTGACTTCATTGACAATTATTTTGAAAAAATGATTTGCTGCAGATAAAAATGTTTCCCATTTCAAGACAAATCTAAGTCCATGTCGGCTCTCACATAGAAGGTATTTATTTGTTCCATATTCCTTTCCCTTGATGCAAACCCACACACTTCACCAAAACTCATTGTCAGGATGCATCCCTTGATTACATCAAAAGGAAGTAACGTAAAACACTCACTCCTTTACTTTCTTCTCCAGATTCCCTATCGCGCTGGAGGAGTTCATGTTACGGCTATGGGAAGGAATCAGGGAGGAATCTAAGAGGAGCCGAGCACAACTGCTCATCGTCAGAGCAGATTAACCTTGTCAAAGAGGAGAGCGCTTGGGAAGTGAGCGCAAGAAACTCTCTGCCAGCTCCAATGCCACACCACAACAGATCTGAGCCTCCCTGCCAGTTCCAATGCCACACCACCAGTCCCCACAACATATCTGAGGCCTGGCTTCCCATCAATAAGTCTTTATATTGGTTATGGTTATAATCTTCCATTAACGACTGGTCTAGCATCAGCCCTCCAATATCTCAGTAAAACCCATAAACATGAGGTTAGCAACTTAAACAACCCTGGATCAGCTGTTATGGGAATTGCGTTTTGAAATCAGCCCTCTAACTCTAAGAACCTCAGCCATAATGTGCTTATCCTTAACTCATCATCCTACATCTTCCAGTCCCCTGAAATTCTTCTCATCCAAATAGAAGTTGTTGAATATTTAGGCCCGTTCTGACTAACCCTGCACCTAAAACTGTACCATGACACCTCAGGGGTATTGCTAGTTTGGCATGCAGTGTCAGAAAGGCTGGCTTTGAACTGGTTTCTGCAGCCAGGTGTAGAATTCCTCTTTAGGTATAGAGATGACCATAGGGTCAGGCTGTGGTGGGTTTTCCAAAGCCCACAGATGTGTGAAATTACCAAGGGTTCCTATGTAGATTTAGACCTGCCTGGATTGCTATGCATACGCACGAACGCACACAGACATACAATACGTAAGTCCTTTGGATTTGATTGCAGTTGGAAATGTGCTTGGTAACGGCCACAAAAAGTGCAATTCTTTATGAGCATCACTTGACGTCAGTTCATTCAGTGAGAAGGAATAATTCCTGATCTTGTACTAATTAGCTAAATGTGTACACAGTGAAATGCAACAACCCAATTTGAAGTTGTCAGTATGCATGAGAATTCTAGCATGCCTGTATGACGATAACAAAGAACCATAGCCCGCTTTGACTGAAGACAGGCAGGCATGCATTTAGGAAATCCTTCCAGAACCCTCCACACACAGCAGAGAGCCCAAGGCTCTATTTGTGGTTACTTCACTCTGATGTAAAGAGACAAGAGTGTATCTGCCAAGCCAACAGGTGAGCCAAGCCACTCTTTCCTCCACACCCTCCACAATGTTTTGTGCCCACTTGAAAGTTGTAGCAGCCTTGTGCTGCTGAGATTACATATCCCGCCGTTTCTTGGCAACATGCTTATTGAGAGTGTGCTAATACATCAGAGACACATTCAGACGCACACACACACACAAATCCTCATGTATGCAGGCACAAACATAGAAATCAGCAACATAGAATGTATGAAACTCACTAGTACACATTATGCATCCACACCACACACGATTATTTTCACCTATACACACACGGACTTCCAAAGCCATCAGGAAGCACACACAGCAACCCTATTACTGTCTACCATTTAGTTTCAACTCAGTTCCCCTCTCGCTCTCTCCTGTCCCCTGGGGGGAGTTGTCATCTTTGAGTCAACTGATTCTAAGAGCTCAGCTTGATCACCCATCAGAGAGTGAGGGGAGTGTTGACTTAAAGCCCCGGTAGCGTCCACAACGGGCCGGGAAGCGGGAAACCTGTAGCAGCAGGGCAGGCGCATGCTTAGTTTGGCCGTAAGGAGCTATAGGCTAACGAGACCTCAGATATGCTGCCGACAGCAATTGTCAGCACTGTTCCCTCTGGGCCTGTGCGTGTGACAGAGTTTACTTTGTGCCCTGGCCTCTCTTCCAAATCTCTCTAGTTAAAGGGTGGATGGAGGGAGGGAGGAGGTGGATGAGTATTGAGGTTGTGAGAAGTAGGGCCTAAGCTATCCCGGCCTGATAAAAAGGGAGAAAAAAAAGTGTCTTATAATAGAGAACATTTGCCAACCGGAAGGGAGTTCTGTAAATGGGTCACTCATTAACAGTTTATAAAGAGGCTGGATTGGGGACAGCCAAAGAAAGAACAAATAAAACCCACATGCATTCAGTAAAAGCAGGCCTCTGTATGGCAAACAATGAGCTTTTCAGGAAGAGGTTTATACTTTGTCATTTCGATAAAACATATTTGGTTGGACAAATGCCAGAGTGAGGTAAATGTACGCCATCTAACGAAACTATAACCTCTGAGGGTTTAGAGAGAGTCAGTCATGGGCCGTTTCTCAATTCCTCTCAAAGACCAATGGAGGAAGAGGTTTGAGGGAGGGACCTTGTATCCTGTCCTCCAATGCGCTTTGAGAGCAATTGAGGAAACAAGGACAGAAGCAAGGATTTAACGGCTAGTAGCGTTTTCAGACACAGCTCTAAATAAGAGAGGCTATTCAACATCCTCCAGGGCTCACAATAGCACACGATAGGCCTATTCAACATCAAATTAATTCTAACATGAGGCAGTCACAGGGTGCATTTTGAACTTTATTGGCATTTTGCAAGATTTCAGGTTAAAGGGTTAACAAGCACGCATCATCATCTCTGAGTACCATCATTTCTGACAAAAATTGTTTGGCTGTTTTACAAACATACAAATAGAATATTAATAACGTTGCTTTAGCTGAATACTATTATAACCAACTTGGCCAGAATAATCGTGCATTTAAGTTACGTTTTTCGATATTGCTGATGAGGCTTCTGTGTAACAGAAACAAAATTATAAAGGCATCATTCAAGCATTAAAGAAAGGCGACAATACTTTAAAATGTCACAGATCAGGCTAATTGCAATAATCAACTAAATGAAAATTAAATTTTTTGAAGAAAAAAAATGAAAAAAAGTGCAAAAGGCAGATATCCTTTTTTGGGATAAACACAATTTCCAGTTCAAAATTAGACTGACAAAGAGATCAGTATACGCACTATGACAAGTAAGCAATTCACAACTGATGGAGAAAGAGGTTGCACATATAAAATGGCATAAGCTGTGATACAGTTCAATCATTTCACAATAGAAAAGTCATGAGTTTCATCAAATAACATATTTTTATACCAAAGACAATTAAATATGGGGATTAAAATTAAGGGATACAATTCAAATTGTAATATTGACACTCCCGATAGAGCTCTAGACTAACCGTTTCATTATCATCCTCCTCCTCCTCCTCCTCATTAGGAGCAGTTATCCAGTTCAGGTAAGGACACAACTGCATAAGACCTCTTGGCTGCATACTGTTTTCTTCCATCTTCTTGTGTGTGCTTTTCCACAAACACCCACAACAGGTAGACCCAGCTACTATACTGCACTATACTACCCCCCCCTGTTTAAGGTGTATTCACTGTACAAGACTTGGGATATTAAGCAGGATGGGACCATTACAGGGATTAGATCAGGAAGGCAATTGAAATCGACAGAGCCAAACAAAGCCGGCGGAAATATCAGAAACACACAGGGTATATTTAGCTGGGTTAATCGGTATTGTATGTACTTTCTGAAAAAGAGACGAGTCAGCTGTTTTTGCTTTTAATGAAAGACGGCAGACTTTCGCAGCTGTAATGACGCACTGGTTCTTTTCTTCCTCACGTCTTTTCACTGTGTTTTTTTTTTTTGTCCTGGTCATTCGAGAAAAGGCTCACAAATCCTCAGGGAATTTCACATTAAGGAGGAATGTTTGGAGCGACAACCTGGAGCAAAGGAAGTGGGAAAATAATTCTGAAAGCGCAACGGTTGTAGAATTCGCAGACTACGGGTAGCAGATATTACAACATGCCATTTACAGAAAGACAAATTGGAACAACAAGATATAGTATTATTTCATAAACAATAACTTCATTTATATGCATGTCTTTATATGAATGTCAAGTCTCAAGGATAATATCTACTATACATGTTAGTATGCGGTGACTGTGTACTAAGGTCTTCATTAGTAGTTAGATCACTGCGCCACTCGGCAGCCCAAGACACTGCATCTCAGCGCAAGAGGCGTCACTGCAGTACCTGGTTCACATCCGGCCGTGATTGGGAGTCCCATAGGGCAGCGCCCAATTGGCCCAGTGTCGTCCGGGGTAGGCCGTCATTGTAAGTAAGAATTTGTTCTTAACTGACTTGCCTAGTTAAATAAAGGTTCAATTAAAAATATATATGTTTTACCTCAGTACAGGAAGAAGCGTGTTCTGTGCGAGGCAGCCATGCTTTCAGACATGTTGCGCACTTTCAGGTAGTTCACGAACCCTCTGAAGAAAAGCAGGAGACCTGAGGAAGGGATTCGAAATCATTAGTAAAAAACACCACTATTCATCCAAGGTCAAGGAATTCACTTTACTGTGGGAAGATTAGTAGTACATCATTTCAGCCAACAGATGGCATTGGTGTACATCATTCTAGGTGGATATATTAGTACAGCTTAATTCCTCAGCATTTGGCTAGTTGAAGAATGCAGCACTTGCGATGCAGATCAGTAAACTTACCGAGGACTAGGAAAATCCACCAGAGCCAGTACTGCCCATTGAAGTATCCAGTAAAGTAGTCCGAGAACTGTGGGAAAGTAGAATTTACAGGAAATGGAAATTCAGCATGTCCTACCATCATGAGAATACTTTTGAATGACAATCAGTTACTATAAACACATGCAGATTATCAGAATCACCATGGCAGAAATGTACATGCGCTAGGATTAGGCCTCCTCAAGCCTCAATTCGTCGAATGTTGGGTGTCCTAATTGAGACTATGGGCCAGTTTCCTAGACAAACAAAATAAGCCCAGTCCCAGGAAACCAGGCCTTCAATTTGGCACTGCTCAGATAAAGGCCTAAACTCCTGTATAGCCTACTATGGCACAACATCTAGTGGGAGTAGCTGTGTGCACCAGATCAATGATGAAAGCCCGGGGTTAATAACTCTATGCCCACCAGTGTGTTGCTTCTACATGTGGAAATTGTACAGGGCTTTGATTGATGCCCAGAGCACAGAGATCACACTGGGTTCCTGCTCTTAAGGGCATCCTCCTCACATCTAGGGCTAACAAGCCTTAGCAAGCATCTGCTTCCTACTGCACAAGCCATGCCTGGGATATGCAGTGATATACTGAACATACTTGACATTTATTTTGTAACATTCAAGTCATTAACATGCTAGCTAGGTGAAGCATTTACGTTTTTATTTTATTTTTTACATTTTAGTAATTTAGCAGAGGCTCTTATCCAGAGCAATTAGGGTTACGTGCCTTGCTCAATGGCACACAGGCAGATGTTTCTCCTAGTCGGCTTAGGGTTTTGAACCAGCAACCTTTTGGTTACTGGCCCAACGCTCTTTACCGCTAGGCTACCTGCCGCATTACGTGCACAGAATTGTTTGGATTAAGCAGGATACTGCTAGCCAGCTTGTTAATTTAAAGTAAACCATTTGTAACATTGATGTTTGAAGTAGACACTTTGTATGGGCTGCTTTTAAAGTGGTGGACTGTATGTCCTGTCCCATATTGAAATCAACTCTGTACGTTGTTTTAGATACATTGATTAGGCCCCTTTAACCCAATACTGCACTTACTCTGACAATGAGAATCCACTTGATGAGAGAGAGGCCAAAGCCGCAGATGGCCCCGTATCGGCCGGCGATGGTGTTGGTCAGGCAGAATGACAGGCAAAACCCAATCCAATTGAACAGGAAGGCCACTGATTGGAGACGGAAGAAAGCATGCAGTTAAGGGGCCTTCCGGGTGGCGCAGTGGTTAAGGGCACTGTACTGCAGCGCCAGCTGTGCCACCAGAGACCCCGGGTTCGCGCCCAGGCTCTGTCGTAACCGACCGGGAGGTCCGTGGGGCGCACAATTGGCCTAGCGTCATCCGGGTTAGAGGACCAGCGACTCTTGTGGCGGGCCGGGCGCAGGGTGTTTCCTCCAACACATTGGTGCGGCTGGCTTCCGGGTTGATGTGTTGTGTATCGGAGGACGCATGACTTTCAACCTTTGTCTCTCCCGAGCCCGTATGGGAGTTGTAGCAATGAGACTAAACAACTGGATACCACAGAATTGGGGAGAAAAAGGGGTAAAAAAAAAAAAAAAAAAGTGCAGTTACAGTCAAGGTTGACTAACTATTCTGTTGACTTTTCAGTATTTCACAAATTGGATACATTCTGAGGCCAAATGAATGCAGCCAGAGAATCGCTAAGCTGACTTTCCCACCTCCATTCCTATTGGAGTCAACAGTTGTCTTCAATTAGTGACTGTTGCCACCTTGTGGTGAATCCATAGAAAACACCTTCACCTACTCACATTTTCATCCAAGCAAACTTTTGTTATGTTTCCCTAATCAGAAATGGGCCAGTCCGCTCAGTGAAAGAGGCTATTTGGGCTTGTCAACTCACTGAAGAATCGGGGGGTTTCGTGCAAAAACAACAGAACCACTTACTGAAAAAGGCCAGCATGAAAATGCCGTCGTTCCCCACCCTCAGCTGGTCGACATCGCTGAAGTCATCCCTTGGAGGGAAGTCATCCTCCTGTTTAAGAGAAATGGGACAGGAAAACAACTCATCCGTCTCTTCTGCAGAAACGTTGCAATAGCTCAGTCATCCCAATGAATAAGGAGATGGGAGATATAGTACTGTTGTGTGTCGACATTTCCTTCTCTTTTAGAGTTGTTGAGAAAGCAGAAATAAAGCTCAATGGGCATTTTTACTAGACTTACATAAAATAGAGCTAACATACTGCAAATACTGTTGTAGCTATGACTTGGACAATATAGCTATCAAAGTTGTTTTGATCCTGAAATATGTTGTTACACTGGGTAGTTAATAGCAGCATGGAAGTTTTTCTTACAGCATTCCAGCAGAATAATCCTGTTTTCATGGGTAAACATCCCATACTCAAACACGTGTCTGTGTGTGTGTCCTACCCCTGGTATCACCTCCACAGCAGAGAGTACCATGGCTGCAGCTTTGGCTTTCTCTGCCTCGTCGTAGGTGGGAAGAGAGGTGGCCACGCTGTAGGGAGGCGGCACGGGGAAATCACTTGGGTAACAACTGCTCTCTACTGGGGGACCACAGGAAAGAGACATGGCCAATTAGACCACAACAAATCAAATGAACACTGTTCACAAGGTGAAGATGGAGTTCGGAATCAATTCAATCAAATAAGGAAATCACATCGGCTTAATTCCAGGAGTGTGAATTATCGGCCTATACTTAGGGCAACTGGCTGGTTCCAACGTGTTTGAAAGAACTACATGAGAGCTACAGACGCTATAAGAGAATGAGATGGAGAAAGGGGCAGAAAGACAAAGTGAGACACAGAAAAGGCAGAAGCAAAGACAGAAGCTAAACTGAAGAGTAGAATGGGGATAAAAGAGCCGGACAGACAGTATATAGAGTCTTTGGTTCTGTACCGGGCATGGCAGCGGTGGCTCCCAGGGCGATGCTGGCATACGGGGGAGGTGGGGCCTCTGCATCCCCCCCCAGGGCTACTGGGACAGGGCAGGCCTGGGAGGACGAGTTGGCCTGGGCCGAGGTGCACGGCTGCTGGGCGCTGGTGGAGGGCTCACAGGAGTCGTCTTCATCATTCTCAAACTGAGAAGGGGGGGTGGGGGGGTAGAGAGGAGTTAAGTATCACTTCAATAAAACCAACGTCACAAATTTACGACACAGAATGTCAAAGGTGAGGAAGGAGAGGGAAGCCCTGTAAACCGAGACGCTTGGAGAGATATGGTCATAGCCCAACACTGAAAGATCATCTGGTGTTTTGTAATAACATTTGATTCCAGTGCTAAGGGCACTGAAGACATCCAAAACATGTGATCTAGGCTAATTTCCAGCATAGCATCCAGTTGGAAGAAGACAACATGGTCATGGGAAACAGAAGGGTGACAGTAATGTTATAGAGAAGACAGCACAGCCTTATATCTGGCCAATGACAAATGATGTAGCTTAAGCGGATGCATAGCCTAGGCCTTGATCAGTGTGGCAGCAGTGCCAAATGTTGCTTTAGTCTTGCAGCTCACTTGAGGCTCACTTGGCGTTTGCGTAGGTCAACAGACCAGCGTTTAACTTGTGGCTTAGCTGTAGTTTGGCATCATGTCCAGCAGCACTCTATGCACTGCGGGGTCAATGTGCAAAGCCAGGAGAATGAGTGAGTGCGATGCTATCCGGTGTCAAGGACACGAGTTATGCAAGAGCTAAACAACTGCATAATTGGCCAGGGGTGAATTAGTTATTTCACCATCGGCACACCAAGGCCTAAACAAGAACTCCTGAGGTTATCTAGTATACGTGTTGGATACAAGTCTGAAAAGTTAGGTTAGGCCTACATGTTTAAAGACCTGTTCAGAATGAGTGTACACAAATAACAAGGATGGTTGGGGAGTTTACATTATAAAACAGCCTGTATGACGCATCTAAATACAGGTTACCCTCAAAACCTGAAAGAAATGACACAGAGGCAAATCCACAGTTGCCTAGCGACCGAGGAAAGTGCAGAGGCAGGATCGAAAATAGCACGGCTGTGGCTGAAAAAGTTTTGCACTTCGAAAAAGCAAAAAAAGGTAAGGCATACCATGATATGCCTGACGTTAGCAAGCATTCCAGCATAGTGCAGCAGTGGGCATTTGGACTTTTAAGGCCAGTAGGCAACATTATTCAATGGCTTACAACAACTGCCTAATTAACTTATCCCATCTCAAATCAGTCTGTGGAGGTAATTATTGATAACCTAAATACAAATGGCATGATAACGACTATGAAAGTAAAAAAAAAAAACTGCTTTCGAGAGTGATAGGCCGATACAGGACTAAACCAGAAGTAACCCTAGCCTTGGATACACGGCATTCACATTGACAACTAGACATCCGAGCAATAGCAAACCTCCAGCAGCATAGCTAAAGCTGGTGCTAGAGGCCAAGTGAGTTAGATGACAGCGCGTCACACAGCGCGACCCAAACAAATATTTACACACATGTAAGAGTCATTTTTCAATTGGCACAAAAAGTGGATTCAATATCTTTCTGAATATTTCCTCGTTATCGGAGTTCCACCTGAAACTGGAAAAAAGGTGTTTAGAAGACACCGGTGCCTACCAAATCGATAATTATGGAAGTATCGCCAAGTAGAAAGATGGATAGGGGAACAGTGTTCAACCTATTGCCCACCCTACTCTAGAACCCCAGTGTTTCCTCTATATTCATTTAGAAGCGGTGGGCCGCCACTTCTAAATGACAACCTCCACTCCAATTTTGTATTTTTTTATAATACACTGCTCAAAAAAATAAAGGGAACACTAAAATAACACATCCTAGATCTGAATGAATGAAATATTCTTATTAAATACTTTTTTCTTTACATAGTTGAATGTGCTGACAACAAAAATCACGCAAAAATTATCAATGGAAATCAAATTTATCAACCTATGGAGGTCTGGATTTGGAGTCACACTCAAAATTAAAGTGGAAAACCACACTACAGGCTGATCCAACTTTGATGTAATGTGTTTAAAACAAGTCAAAATGAGGCTCAGTAGTGTGTGTGGCCTCCACGTGCCTGTATGACCTCCCTACAACACCTGGGCATGTTCCTGATGAGGTGGCGGATGGTCACCCAAGGGACCTCCTCCCAGACCTGGACTAAAGCATCCGCCAACTCCTGGACAGTCTGTGGTACAACGTGGTGTTGGTGGATGGAGCGAGACATGATGTCCCAGATGTGCTCAATTGGATTCAGGTCTGGGGAACGGGCGGGCCAGTCCATAGCATCAATGCCTTCCTCTTGCAGAAACGGCTGACACACTCCAGCCACATGCGGTCTAGCATTGTCTTGCATTAGGAGGAACCCAGGGCCAACCACACCAGTATATGGTCTCACAAGCCTGCACGGTGTTGGCTGTAAGCACAACCCCCACCTGTGGACGTCGGGCCCTCATACCACCCTCATGGAGTCTGTTATTGACCGTTCGAGCAGACACATGCACATTTGTGGCCTGCTGGAGGTCATTTTGCAGGGCTCTGGCAGTGCTCCTCCTGCTCCTACTTGCACAAAGGCGGAGGTAGCGGTCCTGCGGCTGGGTTGTTGCCCTCCTACGGCCTCCTCCACGTCTCCTGATGTACTGGCCTGTCTCCTGGTAGCACCTCCATGCTCTCGACACAGCTCTGGACACTGACAGACACAGCAAACCTTCTTGCCACATCTCGCATTGATGTGCCATCCTGGATGAGCTGCACTACCTGAGTCATTTGTGTGGGTTGTAGACTCCGTCTCATGCTACCACTAGAGTGAAAGCACCGCCAGCATTCAAAAGTGACCAAAACATCAGCCAGGAAGTATAGGAACTGAGAAGTGGTCTGTGGTCCTCACCTGCAGAACCACTCCTTTATTGGGGGTGTCTTGCTAAATGCCTATAATTTCCACCTGTTTTCTATTCCATTTGCACAACAGCATGTGAAATTTATTGTCAGAGTTGCTTCCTAAGTGGACAGTTTGATTTCACAGAAGTGTGATTGACTTGGAGTTAATTGGAGTTTATTTTTTTTGAGCAGTGTATATACTGAACAAAAAGATCAAACACTACATGCAACAACTTCAACGATTTTACTGAGTTACAGTTCATATGGAGGAAATCAGTCATTTTAAATAAATTAGGCCCTAATCTATGGATATCTGTATGACTGGGGATACAGATATGCATGTTGGTCACAGATACCTTTAATAAAAATTGACCTCACAATGGGCCTCAGGATCTTGTCACTGTATTTTTGTGCATTCAAATTGCTGCTGATAAAATGCAATTGTGTTCATTGTCTGTAGCTTATGTCTGCCCATACCATAACCCCACCACTACCATGGGGCACTCTGTTCACAACGTTGACATCAGCAAACCGCTCACCCACACGACACCATACACGTGGTCTGCGGTTGTGATGCCGGTTGGACGCACTGCCAAATTCTAAAACGACGTTGGTGGTGGCTTTGGTCGAGAAATTAACATTCAATTCTCCGGTGGACATTCCTGCAGTCAGCATGCCAATTGCACACTTTCAAAACTTGAGACATCTGTGGCATTCTGTTGTGTGACAAGACTGCACATTTTAGAGTGCCCTTTCATTGTCCCCCGCACGAGGTGCACCTGTGTAATATTCATGCTGTTTAATCCGCTTCTTGATATGCAAAACCTGTCAGGTGGATGGATTATCTTGGCAAAGGAGAAATGCTCACTAACCGGGATGTAAACAAATTTGTGCATGTGGAACATTTCTGGGATCTTTCATTTCAGCTCATGAAACACTTGACATGTTGCGTTTCAATTGTTGTTCAGTATATATAATACATGTATTTATTTTTTGTAATTTCTATCTTTTATATTTAGTTGTTTTTGTGAAAATAATTTGGGGGATGTTCATTTTCAGTGTAAACTTAAGACCAGAAATAATGTATGTAGAGAACATAACAGAGCTATATAATTTTTTGTAAGACCATCTTTGAGAACTAACAACCACCAAAATGAAAACTAGACTGGGGGAATACAAATAAAACAAATGTCATGGCATGTTATGTTTTGAGTCACTCAGACAGCACAAGAAGAACACAGTATAAGCCATGCCAAAATGTGTGAATTGCAGAAAATGTACTTTTAAACTGCACATTTTTTATCAACCCCATGGCAAAATGTATAGAAATGCAGGAAATTAGCTTTAAAACTGTAAAATATTATATCTGCCCCATGGTAAATTGTGAAGAATTGGAAGTATTTTGAATTAAAACAGCAACATGTCTCTGCGGCCAAGAGGGCGGCATCGAACCACCTCCCCCACCACTGCTGAAATAGCTAATAACTACCTAGCAAACTGGCTTGAACAATAACCGAACCACCTTGTTTTTCCGACCATTATTATGTAACTATGAATGGCATCTTCTTTGTGGGGGGAGTGAATATTGTTCTCATGGAAAGCCAATTATTGAGCACTACAGATGTCATGGAACATTGTTTATATTATGTACGTGTTTTGGGGGCTCTAACTTTACTTGAGCGAGGTAGCTTATTTGGTAGTGTTGCCACAAATGGCTGCATATAATTGAAGTCCAGCCTGGGTTAGCTTACCTGGCACTTGCTGACATACAGCGAACTAACGTTTGCTAGCCAGCTAAGTAACTTATCTGTTCAGAAAACCAATACAAGCGGAGTTAACTAAGTGATAAAGTGCTGTCATGTGGATGATTAACGACTCAAATTGAATTGGAACTTGCTAGCTAACGTTTAGCTAGGTTAGCTACTGTAGCTATTGTTGATCTGCTGCTGAATAATGCGAAAGTGATAGGCACGAGGAACATCCGTTTGATTATACAAGCCGTCAATTTAAACATGTATAGTCTATGTTGACACCAAGTGATATTGTAAATGGGTTGTTTATACTAGTTGGTTCCCAAACAGATGGCAATGTCGATTGTTTTGGCTCACCACTTGGTATCGGCTCGCTGCCTGGTCCATCTTGACGTTAAGACTCAGCTGGCGGAGCTAGCCAGCAAGCGAAAAGTCAACAATCTTGTATTTAGCTATTTCGTAACTTGATTTTACTTTTTAATGGACAGCATTCAGGTGAAGTAGATTAAATATACACGCCGGGACGTACAATAAACCGTCCATTTACGCTTCAACTGAACCAAAACTACTTTCGATAGGAAACGTCGAGTGAGTGGAAACACAGAAGGGTCTTTGACTTGTGACGCAATGCCTCCCAAATTCCAAATCTACTCCTACCAACTATACTTCCTTCATCCCTGAAGAGCTGAACGATATTGGGTGAATCTAAACAATATGGTGAAAATATAAGATGTCATCTTATTCTTAATACATATCCAATCTCATCAGATTTGACTGTAGACAAGACCGTGTATAGGCTAGGAAATAGGTGCTAGTGGTCGAATTGGAATTGGGCATTCTACTCTAGTGGGGAATATAAAACATTTGACCACTAGGTGGTGCAAAACACTCAATAGTTATTCATAGAGGCAAAGACGGGCGGTCAGAAGCCTACACACACACACTGTTCGCTATAATCCAACCGTAGATTTCGGCAAAATAGCTATTTCCCCATTTTGGGTTGTTGGACTTTGCACTTGGACAGATAGGCCTACTTGGTAGTACTCTTGGTTTATAGTATATCAGGACTCATTAGAATGGCTGCTGTAACTGTAAACCAGGGCTCCCTAAATGGCGACCCGCGGACCGAATTTGGACTGCAGGTTGTTTTTATTTGGCACCCCAAGTTTTCTGAGCCAAAACACTTTTTAAAATATTTTTTTTAATGTACAATTTTCATTGTTAGACATAAGACTAAAAGCACCAGGAAATGATCTGCAATTGACTGTTCCAAAGTATTCCCACGTGGCCCACAGACAATCCAGTCAAGAATAAATCGTCCCGCAGCTTAATCTAGTTGATGATCCCTGCTGTAAGCATTGGTAAGGAGAGACCTTGTTAGAAAACATTGGGGATATTAGGAATGTATGAGGCCCTGATTTCATAGAGAATACATTAGGCCCCTTTGGCTCCTACCACCGTGGAGTGAGAGTTCCAAAACAAACCCAGAGGACCCAATCAACTTCTATTTTCCTTCTATTTTCTTTCCCTGCTAGTGCTTGTTAGTGAAATATGTGTTTGGCCATTAAAGGAAAAAGGGAGAGAGAGAAGGAGGGAGAGACTGAAACGACTGTTTCAGTCTTTAAGTAGACTAAGCCAGTTGTAAATTATATCCAATGCAGGCTGTGCAAGATATGGTCTATGTAGGCTCATGTATACTACAAACACAATGGGAGTAACTGAGCAGTAGATTATAGCTATCCAATCAGACCAAATAGAGAAGAGAACATTTACAAACAACAAATGTAAGAGCAACATTTACAGTTGCTGTTACATTTGGAACTGTTGGATTGTTGCCACATATCAAAACTAAATCAATAGCTTCATGACCGCAACACGTGTGTGAGTTTGAGGAATTTATTCTTACTTTAACTTGCAGTATTCATACATGACCACAGGGAGTCACCATAATCACACCAATTAGTAAAGATGTCCTTGTCTGAAAATGTATGTAAAACATTGACAACATGCAACAGGGGTGACCAACCCGGTCCCATACAGCTACAGTGTGAGCAGATTTCTATTCCAGGCCAGTTTTGTCTCACCTGATTATAAGAGAACTGTGTGCATATAAATATACCTTCACTGATCAACATCTCCAGGATGCCTTCATAGCTGCCCTTTTATGTAAGAAATACAAGATTGATTAGATGAGTGCACAGTTATCCAGATACATGAACACAGTGAGACATTTCATAGCCCATCATTACAACAGAGTGCTCTGCCCAGAGGCTCTATGACCTGTGGATCACAGGCAGGTCGTCAGCAGAGCTGGGTCTGCTTGTCTTAGACGGCTCCGAGAGCCACCCACATACGTTGCTTTTACAGTTTAATATATATACCACTCTCACCCCTGAGGCTACTGAATGCTGACTGCCTTACAACTGAGACCAGTGATGTCTGACCAAGTTTAGTGCTCATGGCAGCCATTTAGCCTTGGCTAACAAGCTGACTCAGCTGCTTATATCATGCTGATCAGTACAAATGGTGTAGTTAAACAGCTCTCCTCATTTGAAACAAATCAGGCGAGCTTACTGAAACCAGACCAGGGTTCAAATACTATTTGAAGTAATTTCAAATATATTATCTGGGCTTGATTGAGTTTCCTCTGTGTAAAGGAACCAATAGAATATAAGCAAAATAACAAACCCCGCTCATCTGGCAATCCAGACAGGCTTAACAAGGATTTGAAAGATTCAAAATAGTATTTGAATCCAGGTCTGCTTGGAACACTGCAAGGACATCATATTGCTGAGCAAAATCTTGATATGCTTCATGCATTTGGTGTACTGGAACCAAAGTGTAGAGTGTCATGATGCTGTGTGAGATTATGCATGCAACTTTCAAGAAGATTTGTTTCATTTATCCTTGTAGGCATAGACAAGACACACTGGAATACCAGGTGTTCTTCTTCATCTCAGTGGGGGTCCTGCTTGAACAAAATGATTTCACAAATATATAAAATGCCATTGTACCTCGGATGTGAACATTTTACTGGGTATTCCATGACGTTCACATTTCTCACTTGGTTTTATTCAGGTGTTCAGCTGAGCCAGTGATCTGATTACTGTTTGTTTTCTCCAGGCTATTATTGTTTCCATGTGTATCCATTACAAACTGGGTTCTTCAATCAGGGTCCTTTTTTAGCTGCGTAGGTGGGACAGTGAGTGATGCTACACTCTCCAATGAATCATGATAACCCATGCAAATAGATACACTAGACTGGCCTGTGTTGACTCGTGGTTTACCTGCAGTTCTTTTCATAAGATGATAAGATGAACATTACACAGCCCGTGGCAATAACTTCTTCAGATACCCTTCATGTAGGAGAGCCCGCGTTCTACATTTGTACTGCAAACGAGAGCCGCATCACACCCACAGAGCTAAATGCAGAGTTGGATCCAAACCGTCGGAGCACTCCAGAGGCACCCAACGCTCTCAAGGCATTTACAAAGCCTACCCCAAAATGGTTTTCCATCCGAGTTTACTCGGCAATGCTTCAGGCAAAAGAGATGGCAAGCCCTCGCTAAGCAGCCCTCTTGTAAGGGCATGAAGAGGGAGACTGTATATAAACAGAAAGCAGTGTAATGAAACGTGTCTGTATGGCACTTTGCATGTTGCACTGAATAGTAACAACTAGGCATACCTTTTTCAATGTGGTTTAAAGCTACAATCCTCATGAGCTAAGTTCAACTGTTATACCCCATCAGAACACACAATATAAGCTCGTTTTCCTCCAATGTAAATGTAACCAAACACCATATTGCTTCAAAACATGGTTGAAACTATCATTTTGATATCATAACCATAGCTCTGGCTTTGAATTTGAGACTGGTTTGATTTCTCAGGCCCCATCTCTCAGCTTTTTTTGCCAAAAACACAGTGGGGAGGGCACTTTATAATTGTTTCAATTAAGGATTCCAGCTCTAACATTGTTGGAAATTTCAGTAAAGAGACCCCAATGGTATACTGTGAAGGGTCAATAAACATTGGCTTTTGGCAAGTGGGTGTCTGTGATTGAAATATCACCAACCTCAACAGGGAAAGGAGTGGACAGAATCAAGGTAACTTAAATATGGATTTTAGGTTCTGGATTCTCCCAGGTAGCTGTCGGGCAGACTCATGCCCGGTTGAAGGTTCACAGAGCTGGGACAGATATCTCTACTCACAGCAGTTCAAAACTGGACCTACCTCTCGGTGAACCAAATTAAAGCCTGAATGTCCATCCAGGGAAATCTATCCTTTTCTGTAATGTGTGTATAATCCAATGAC